>NC_091832.1:23251346-23554377 GCF_037783145.1 Equus przewalskii | reverse complement strand
TCTTCCCCATTGGACTCCAAACTCCTGGAGAATGGGGATCATGTCATATTTTCCCATGTATACCTGGTGCTTCATTTCATAAATGTCTGGTGAGTAGAATTGCTTGAAATGCACCACACTCGATCCTACTTCTCATCTGAAAGCTCAGCTTAATTTCTACCTCATCTGTGGAATTCTCCCCAACTGCTGTAGAACAGACACCACTGGTGATTTAATTTCAGTACCTTCCATCAGTTGTGTCTATACTACTAATAGTGATTATTTATTTAGCACCTACTATGTGTCAAGCACTACAGTAGATGCCTTATACATACCCATGACCTCTCTTATGGGGTAGGTATTATTATCCCAATTTTGTCAGTGAGGAACTTATCAAAGTAACTTGTCTAAGGTCATCACAGAACTAGCAGTCAAAACCAGGTCTGACTCCAAAGCCAGAGCTCTTCCCACACTGTACCCTCTTTCACCCACAATCCCACTTTGAGCCATTATTTCATGATTGGACAAAGCCCACATTAAAGCATACCAGATTTTCAGAAGTGGAAAGAACTGAGATCACTGAATTTAATCCTGTAATTGTTAATTAACGTCTATTAAATATTTTATACTTACAAAATAATTTCTTTTTCTATGTAATATATACATAAGGGATAATATGTATGTGTGCCCACCAAGAAGTTTAAGAAGTCAAACATTACCATAATCTCCCCTGTTTTTCCTATGCAAAAACTGAGGCCCAGTCTTTGGGGAAGTGACTCACTTAAGGAGAGGGGGCCCCTTGGACTCTTCTCCAGTAGCATGGACACAGAAGCCACCCCAGAAGACCTGCTGGACTCCTGGTGGCGGGGATTTACTCAACCAGAGGGTTGGAGTTTGCCCCGAGGAGAATTCAGAAGCTAGGGTCCCGCCATATGTCACTTTCTCATTGGTCTCCTAGTGGAAGGGAACTTGGCTTAGAAAGAAACAGAATTAATTAGGAAGTGTAGACCAATACAGTAGCTTTCAAACTTTTTCTACTGCAGTTCCCCTCTTCGAACCCCAGCTTTCAGTGCTCACCTACTCCCACCTTCCTTCTGCCGTGAAGCTCTGGTCTGTGGGCAGTAGAGGTGTTCGGAAGTCTCAGTGAGGGCTACTGAGGCATCTGTGGGCTCACATGATGCCCTGAACCCTGGGCCCCACATTAGAAAACCTGAACCCTTAAATTTTCATAATATCTATCTTTAAGCATTTTATACATCCCTATTCAATTTCCTTTTAATTCCCACTCTTCTTCTTCCCTCCTCCTCCTTCTAACTAGTTCCTTATTTCTTCCCCCAGGCCACCCATCCCTGTGGACTCCCACGATGAACCACAGCCAAATGTGATTAATGGCTAACATCCAGAGCTGGAAGCCTGTTTTTCTCTGGGATCCAGCTCACTGTGTGGTTTTGTGGGAGCCCAAGCTCTGAAGGCTGTGATTCCTGCTTTAGTCAATCCTCCCCTCCCAACCGCAAGGGACCACTGTGAATGATGTGCTGACTGCAACCGCTTCGATAGTGATCTTATTACGGGTCTCTGCCGCCCATGGGGCCTAAGACCAGCAGCTGGAGAAATGCTGATGGGTCTGCCGCCCAGGAGCCACCAAGTCTAGGGAACACTATGCCTTTGTCCCCAGGGTCAGGAAAATCCATTTGCTGCGGATTACAGCTGTGACAGAGGTTCCAGGGAAGTATAAGGGAAAGACACTGAAAACAGAGCTTTCCAAATGGAGCCGAAAGCCCTGGGGGAAAGTGGGGTGGAGTTTCTCCTAATGGAGTCGGAGACTGACAGGAAATGAGAGGTCTAGTCTGCCCCACAAAGGCTGCCGGTATTATCATTCCTGTAGGCTCCATAAGGAGAGTTTGCTCCTTTGCGACGGCTCTGCCTCTCCTCCTGGGTTGTTTCTCTGTCCGAGGTATAAGTCAATCACAGCAGTGCTCAGGTTCTCTAGACTTAGGGGCTCAAAGCGAGACCTCCCGCACCTCCACATTGCTGCATTAACGTAAGCATCCTGATTTGTACCAGTCTAATCACGCCTCGGGCAGCTGTCTCAGGCTACTGTTACATTGGAAGCAGTCCAACAAATTCAGCTCAAACCTCCTCAGAACGTTCCCTGCCTTCCCCAGTCCTCTGCTCATCGCCTCCTTTAGGTCTGGAAGCTGAACCGACTAAATGGAGGCTAACAAGGACAGAAATGAAGGATGCGAAGTTAAAACTGAGCATATAGTCCTTGCAATCAAAACAGAATGATTTCATTGTGAAACAGAACCCTATTAATTCTAAACGAATAACCTTTTTCTGAAACCTCATTGTTTTCTTCGTAATCTATAGAAGGCAGACTGTATCAAGCGTTTCTATAACAAGCTGGTAGAGGCTGGTTGAACAATAGGAAGAGGAAACAGAAGGATTTGATCTCTTGGAAGGAATACACAGGTAAAGCTCATTATGCAAATGCTGAGTGTTTGGGGAGCGAGACTCAGGCAGCTTTAGTGTCACTGCTCGAAGACAGGGCAACGATAGAGCCTCCATCTCCCGTGGCAGAGGCTGGCACTTTTTCTGCAAAGATCCACGTAGCAAACAGTTTAGGCTTTGCAGGCATCTGGACAAGCCGTAGGTGGAGAGTGGTTGTGTTCCAATACAACATTAGTTACATAAAAAAGGTGGCGGGCTGGATTTGGCCCGTGGCTGTAGTTTATAGGACCCCTGTTCTAAGGCAAATTCATTTTTCCCTATCAGCCACATGCCTGACAGCGTACCTGTAGCATATTGGTTAACGGCATGGGCTTTGGAGTTAGAAAGGCCTGGGTTCAAATTCTAACCAGACCACATAGTAGCCGTGTATCCTTGAGCAAGTGACATCATCTTTTGGGCCTCAATTTCTTCAGCAATAAAGTGAGATGGTGTTTCCCTCACGGGGCGGTCATATGGATTAAATGAGGTATCTGCGATGCACTGAGGACAATGCTTAGCAAACAGTAAGCATGTGATAAATGGCGAGGGTGTGAGCCCAAGCTGGAATTTGGAAAATGATTACTTTAACCACGGTGAATAGTGAGCACCCCTTAAGTCATTTTTCATCATTGGTCACGGTCACACTTAAAAATCTCTTTATAAAGAACCATGGTCCATTTTTACCCATCTAAATTATCGTCCAGAAAGCTCTTTAGGAACACAAGCTTTAAAGAGAGTCAGTCTACACAGTATAAGAACGTGTGCTCCCGAGTCACTGCCTGGGCTCAAACTTCAGCTTCCTGGTTTTGTGACTCTGAGCAAGTGACAAAACCTTCCTGGACCCCAGTCTCCTCTACTGTGAAACTGGGGCAATAATACCATCTTGTAGGGTTGTTGTATTAGATGAAATAATACGAGTCAAACAGAACTGTGCCTGGCACTTAGTAAACACTTAATAAATGTTAGTTTCTATTATTATTATTATTTCTTCTTCTTCTACTTGACATTATTAAAGCTTCTTCAGCCTTAACTCCAGGGCTTGAAGAGGGATGCTATTCTGCAGGTTTTCCAGAAGACAGACACACACACAAACTTGCATCCATTCATTACGTTAACTCAGTGCCTAACTTTAAGATACCCATTTCTTTAACTTTCCCATGAGCCATCACACACGATATCCATCTCCTTTTTTCTCTCACTTCAAACAGTACTGCCTGTTATGGGCTGAACTGTGTCCTTCAGAAAAAAAAAAGGTTAAGTCCTAACCTTCAATATGGCAGAATGTGACCTCATTTGGAAATAGGGTCATTGCAGACGAAATTAGTTAAGATGACGTCATAGTGGAGTAGGGTGGGCCCCGACTCCAGTATGACTGGTGTCCTTATAAAAACAACGTCACGTGAAGAGACACACACACAGGGAGAAGACAGCCATGTGAAGATGGGGGCAGAGGCTGGAGCTACGCCTTCAGAAGGCAAGGAACACCTGGGGCCAGCAGAAGCTGGGGAGAGGCCAGGAAGGACTTCCGAGGGAGCGTGGTCCTGCTGACAGCTTGACTTCAGACCTCCAGACTCCACAAACATTTCTGTTGTTTTAAGCTACCCAGTTTGCGGCACAGACTGGAAAGAGAGTAGGTTGTGGTAGGGCAGAGGAAGACTTTATTTCCAGAGGAAAAGGTACTTTAATTTCCATCAATTAACCTCAAAGTTAGAAAAGTCTGTTTTTCGAATCTGGTGAGAGTAAATTCTTCATGCTATGGCTTCAGCCAGTTCTTCCTCGTTGAGCCTTAGTGGAGCTATGCATTCCTGGGATTTGTACATAGAAGATCAGTAGCCATGGTTATAGACAAGACCTCTATAAAAATCTCTCCACAAAGCACGCATGCGCGCACCCCCCCCCCCCCCAACTGTTTCTAGAGCTTGCCCTTTTCTGCCACTGCATCTCAGCCTTGAACGGGCCTGATGTGGTGTTAAACCACGGTAGGCTGGTCCTTCTGCCACTGCTACTTCCTGACAAGCATAACTAAACCAGGACAGGGATCGCGGGAGGCAGCCAGGCTTTCAAAACAAACTTTCAAGGGCCTGGAAATTCACCTATGAATTCTTCACCAGCCTTCTTTTCTCTGCTTCCTCCTGCTCTACTCCTTCCCACTGGGGTCGGCCTGAGACCTCCAGGGGCCCTGTGGGTATCGCCTTTAACTCTGCAGCACTTGGGGTTAAGGGGTGAGCTCACTTTCATAAAGGCCAGCGTGGAGAGCGCCTTGGAGAAGTAGGGACCACATTGGGATGCTCTGTTTCCTGCTACCACCTGAGCATGCAGAGCTATTCCAAGACAGCAGCCTTCCCCCCTTAGGGTTTCCCTTTACTTCCCTGTGCGGAGATGAGGCCATGGGGCTTTACCGACTTGGGTAAATTATAAAGAGATGGACTGCCTGGGATAGAAGTGCTGCCTCCTGTCACGAAGACTTTTGTTCTGTATGAAAGTGATCTTTTATCCACTAGGAGGGCAGTGGTCTTAGGCCTCGTGCTGGCCAATGCTAATTCTTGCCATTTATTGGGTACCTGCTCAGGAACACGGGCTTTATATGCATCTCACTTATTCCTCACAACACTCCTATGATACAGAGATTATTTCCTCATTTTCCCACAAAAAAATTGAGGTTCTGAGAGGTGCAATGCTTATCCGAGGCCACAGAGCTAGCAAATGGCAGGCGTAGGATCTGAAACCAGGGTTGCATGTCCACGCACAGGAGCAAGAATTACTTATGCTTACTCCAGGCTAGGCCTCTCTGCCCCAGTTGTTCCTACGAAGGGAACTTGGCTCCTACTGCCTTCCGTCTGACAGACTGTCTCACAGAGCGATCTCCAGCAGGGGCCGGGTCCGTGGCACACCTGTCAACGGCCACTCCCCCGGGGCCTCCCTTGTACCCCAGCAATCGCGCCTGGAGTAGTCACAGGGGCACGTCTAACATTTGTAGGCCTTCCCTGTTCATAAGTATTTTCAGATCCATTAATTTACTATCTTATCTACTCTAAGGCTGGTCCTGTTAGCAGTGTTTACAAACTCCTTTTTAACTATTTAGTTGAAAAGTAATACAAAACAAAAACCACTGCCCCCGGTGCTTTGGAGAGGGGTAGGAAGGACAGCCATCTTTCCTGAAGGTCCACTATGGGCCGAGCACTGGCTCAGGGAGGCAGCAAGATTTAGAAGAAAGAGCAAGAGCGTCCTGTTCAGAGCAGGCTGTTTGGATTCCTGCCTCCGCCCCAGCTGGGAGGCCTCAGGCAGGTTCCTCAGCCTCCGCAGCCCTCTGTCTTCTCATCTGTTAACAGTGCCGATGACATAGATTTTTACCAGTTATTAGGAAAAGCAAATAAGAAAATGCAAGCAAAACATCTAGGAGAGTGTGTAGCACAGAGTAAGCACTTATTAACCTCCTTTCGCCTGCTTCATCCTTCTAGCGTTGTTTTGGAGCAGTAATTACTGATGAGGAAACAGGTTCTGAGTGGCAAAGTGTCTTGCCCAAGATCAAAAAGCTATTATGTGGCATAAACCAGAAGAGTCTGAATCTAGAGCTCACGTCTCAACTGTAACATGGGAGTGCCTTGAAGGTGGAGAAGGGAAGACGCTCAAAAATTTGGGCTTTTAATCCTTTACGATTATTGAACATACTCTTAGTCCAGCCCTGATCATAAGCCTTTCACTAGAGCCCAAAAAGTCTCATTCTCAAATCTTAGGAATTTTCTTCCTAAGAAAAGAAAAAAAGAAAAAAAACACCCCACCTACAGGTAAAATTGGAAGAAGTGATACCAGCATAGACTTATCCATGGGGTGTGTGTGATGTGTGAGGGGGTGTTCATGCCTGTACACTCACGTATACAGGTGTGCTGGGAAGGGAGGGGGCAAGCAAGAGACAGGAAGTTGGTTCGCGACTACTATTGCTAGATTAAGTTTCCTGCGTGACTCCAAGCTCTGTGCAGTCAAAGTGCTTCAGAAATCCAGAGAGTAAGTGATCCGTAAACAGGCTTCTTGGAGCTATTTTTCATGCAGTGACTGGTCTACCAGTTCTCAAGGGGTCTGGATTAATATTAAGGCTACATTACATTGTCGACAGGCGTACAACTCGAGATTTTAGCTTCCTTTCTCCACTCCCTCCTCCCACCTTCTCTGGGACAGTTCCGTCCTGGGGTCCTCACTGCTTTGGCCCTGCCTGCCATTTAGAGGACTCAGCCATTCCTAAGAGGCTTTCTCTTGCTCTGCTTCTGCCCTAGCAACTTGTCATGGCAGCTGTTTCATAGCTTTGGAATCACAAAGCTATTCCAGAGTCCCCCAGGCCCAGCTCTGGAGCCTCCTTTCCCTCATTTGTCCCAATAATAGCCTCTAATTGCTATTACCATTCTCTCTAGCAGAAACATACTGCATGTCTGTGGTCAACCTATGATCTGACCATCAGCCTTCTGCTTGCTGCTGCATTCGGAATGTTATGTTCCATTCCATTTTGTACCCGTACGTCTGCTTATTCTCTCTTAGCATACCTATTGGCTTTTAGCTTCTTGTAGTTTCTAACCCATTCTGTACCGTCTGCAGGGGAAAACTCTCTAAATGGGGTAGATCCTCCACAATCTTCCACTCTTTCCAGTCAAGTACAACTTTACCCTACTTCTTTTCTCATATTTATAAAACTTAGGTAGCTAATTTGCATAGCTAGAACAGGTAGAACTAGGACTAGAGAGTGGAAATTGTAAGGAGATAGATTTCAACTCAACAGAAAACAACGACTTACTAACAACTCGAGCTGTTAAAAAGTGGCACGGGCTGCTTTGCGAAGAAGTGAGTTTCCCGTCAGTGGAGGCATTCAAGCAGAGGCTGAGCAACCACATGGCAGGCATGATTCATGCAGCGTTGCCTCTAGGGTGTCTTTTAACACTGGTAGTGTATACTTCCGTGAAAACATTTTACTCGACGTCAGAAATCCAACAGAATTTTAAGCTTTTGGCGTATTTTGAAACTCTTCCATCTACGAATGTTCTAAAGGCTAATCTTGTTTTCCAAGCTGCAGGACAGCTCCTGCTTTTCATCATTCTAGTTACTAATGAAAAGGGTAAATTCCACTAGTATGAACTTGCTGCTTCTCGTCATCTACTCCAGGTGGAGGGAACTATTGTTCTTATTTCATGGATGTGGCTAAGCAGAAAAGCTGATCTCTTTTGGACTGCCAGAACACTGGTTAACCACCCAACTAGCTCACCCAACCACCGTTCGGCCATCCATCCATCCTTTCCATATTTATTGAGCAATTACTACTGTGCTTGGTACTAAATGGAATACAAAAACGATTCAGATGTTGACTCTGTTCTTAAGGAGCTAAGAGTTTAAGAGAGGAAATAAGAAAAGTACATAAATAAATATAACAGGTGTCAGCAAGCATTTTCTTTTTTTTCCTTTTTCTCCCCAAAGTTCCCCAGTACATCGTTGTATATTCTTCGTTGTGGGTCCTTCTAGTTGTGGCATGTGGGACGCTGCATCAGCGTGGTTTGATGAGCAGTGCCATGTCTGCGCCCAGGATTCGAACCAACGAAACCCTGGGCTGCCTGCAGCGGAGTGCACGAACTTAACCACTCGGCCATGGGGCCAGCCCTGCAAGCATTTTCTATACAGGGCCAGATAGTAAATAGTTCAGGCTTTGGGAACCATGTATGGTCTCTGTTGCATATTCTTATTTGATCCCCCCGCTGCCCCCTCCGGCAAAATTTAAAAATATAAAAGCCATTCTTAGTTCCAGGACTTTACATAAACAGGTTGTGGGCTGGATTTGGCCTGGCGGCCCTAGTTTGCTGACCTCTGAAATGTAATAAGGAGTAAAGGGATGACCCTCAGTTGAATCAGCTAGAAGTTTCATTTGGGTTGGGTGTTTAAAGATGGGTTTGATTGGGACTTTGGAAATGGGGAGGGGGCATTCTGGGCAGAAGGAGGACAATTACACATTGTCCCCCATTTTCTATTCTTAGAGCAGAGGTTTTCAAAGAGTGGTCACTTTCACCTGGAAACTTATTAAAAATGCAATTTTTAAGGCTCACAGTGGCATACATGAGGCATACACGAGGATCACCTGGAGGGTTTGGCAAAACAGATTGCTGGGACCCACCCCCAGATTCCTGGTGCGGCTGGTCCAGGGACCACACTCTGAGGACCACTGCCTGGGAGAATACCTGCTACATCCGTATGGAGGGCGTGGATGCTTTGCAGAGCCCCAGGTGCATTCCATTCAGTGCACAGACTCAGAAAGGGGCTTCAGGCCACCTTGAGTTGGTGATGACTTTTTTCCTCCAGGGCAGGAGCTGTGAGGCTTGTTAGGCTCACCCGCTGGAGGCAGCAAGTCATAGTGGGGGCTGTGTGCTTGGGAGGATATTGCCTTCTCAGTCTTGGTTACTGACACACATTCTGTCTTGCTCCTGATACATTCGTGTATTTTTAGCACTGCTACAAAATGGTCCCCTCTGCATTATTCTGGGGACCACCTCCTTTGGTCAGGCCAAAAAAAAAAAAAAAAAAAATAGTGCTCCTATTTTAGCTTATAATTAAATGACTTCTAAAAACTCAGATGTGGAGCTCAGAGAGGCTGGGCTGAGGATGGGGAAAAGGGGAAGATGAGCCAGAGAGAGTACACAGAGGAATTTCAGAGGAGGTTACGGGCAACCAGATGCAGGAGGAGTCATTAATCTGCCAGACAATGAATGGCAAAAGGCAATTAGCTTGCCCGGGGTTGTAGCAAGCCAATGAAGTATGCAGTAGGCAACTGAGGGTCTAGTGTAAGGGCAGGGTCATGGCTAGGGAACTCAAAAAGAGGACAAGATAAGGGAGGTTAGAGGTGGAAAAGCCATCTGGGGCTAGCAGGAAGGGAAAAGAAAGTGCTCATGGTCTCCATGAATATTCATTACCCAGTGGAAGCGTCCAGGTGTAGCTGCACACTTGTCAGGGCTCTACATGCTGTTACGCTAGGACACAATCTTGGAAATGAACTAGGTGCTTCAGTATGTGTGTATGTGCACACACACACACACACGCACACACACACAAATGCTCTCTTCCTATTACTCTTCATACACCTGCCAAGTCTAACCTGGCAGAAAGGTAGGCTGAGGACTGCCTGGCTGAATAACATAGGACCACATGCCTCAACATTGGCGAAGTTTTAACACACCATTCTAAACTTCAGTTTATGGCGCTTCCTTCCACATTTTAAAGCAAGCTTGTTTTTTCTCTGTCACCCGCCTCATTCACATGCGCATTCTCACGTTCTCTTCCTTGCAGGCGGTCTACAGCCATGCTAATGGTTCTTATCTGCCTATATACATTCTCCAGACACACTCATTTATTCATCCTCACTTGGAGTCATTCTCACATATTAAGCACTACCTCTTTCTTCTAAAAATCACTTCAAATGTCAAAGTTGCTTCCATAGCTTCTGTTCCTGCTGTCTGCAGGACCTGCTAGCTTTGTCTTTCTAATAAAAAAGGAAAATGTACCAATATTGGCTTGACTGAGTAAAAAGCCCAACCCAAAGCAGATTGTCCTACCGTGGGATGCAGGTTTGTGGCTGTGGTGTCCCCGCCTTCAAGACCATCCCATTTATCTCTCTTTGTTCCACTCCCTCTCTCTTCCTGCACAACGCTGCAATCACACACATACTCTGGGTTGGAAAAAAAAAGGACAGCCTAATTTCCTGATGATTATGTTGTTACCTAGCAACAGCCAATCAGGGGCTGGGCTTTTTGCCTGCAGTATTTCATGCAAATAGTTTGGAGAAATTGCAGGGTAACCCAGGCTGCTTAGTCTGCCTTCTCAGGGGACACATTACAGAATAAAACCAACCCAAAAGGGGACTATTGAAGCCAGGCACGTGCCTCAGATAACAGGCCGTTTGATCTCTTTCCCTCGCACCCTCTGCCCTGTACCCCCTAACAAAAGCATGCGGGTTCCACAGACAGACACTCAGGAGGCCAAAAAGTTGAAAAGAAGCTCACTGGCAGCCATCCTTTACCCTGGATCTCTGTACTGATAACTGGAGCCCAGAGCAACCTCTGATACCCTGGAAACTCTAGCTCCCCGGGAAGGCAGAGAATATTGCATTCTCAGTGGAGGGCATGAAGGAGGATCAGCCACACTCCTCCTGCCCAGAAAGGAGCTAAAACCTGGCACTTCTAGCCTGATTTAAGAGCCTCATCTATGCCCCGGCTGGCCTATCTCACAGGGGAAAACCCATTGTTTACAACTGCATTCTTCCTGATGCCAAGTGGCAAATCCTCATTCAAATGGTTAAACAATGAGAGAAGCTACCTCACTCATAAGTCTCATCAAGAGATTTTGTTGTTGCTGTTGTTTTCCCAACAAGCACTGAGCACCTGATGTAAAACGCTGTCCAGAGCCACACATACCAACTTCCTGTAAGGCCCAGGGGCCAATGCACTCAGATCTGGACTGGTACCAAAGATGGACTCAGAAGACAGAGGGTGAGGGTCTGTTTCCTCCAGGGGAGGGGGCCAGGCTTCAGAGGTAGGGATCAGATTTCAGTAGTTTGTTTTGTTGTTGACTCAATGCTCAGTAATCCGGCATCAAGGCAAGAAGAAGCTGGGACCTCAGCTGCTGGATAGCTCCTCACTGTTCTCGTACACCGACTCTAGCCAGCAGTCTTGCAAAGCTGTGTTGTTGGTTACACGGGGACTGTGAGTACGTAGATCAGCTCAAGTTACCATCAGGATGGAAAACCAATTCAAACTCCCCTTTCTTACTGACTTTTAGCGTTCACATATTTGTAAGACAAGAGAGAATTATACTCCAATCATTATAGGAAGGTGGTGAGAGCTCCCAACCTGACATTCACAGGCTCGCCATCCAGAGTCGGAAGCAAAAAAAAGAACTGTCAATCTGCCTTTGTTCAGAAAGGCAGAGTCAAGGAATCCCACTCATCTAGGGGGTTGGGGAACTCTATTGCCACCCTGATCCTATAGTAAATTTCAGAAAATTCTTTGAGTCAGGCACTTTTATCCTTATAACCTTGGAATACTTACTATAAACCCATTTTATAGAAGAGGAAACTGATGAGTAACTTGCTCAAGTTACACAGTTGCAAGGTGGCAAAGCTGGGATTCAAAAGCAGGTCTTTTTACTCTAAAGTCAGTACTGTGGTGTGCACATCATCCTAGACCACGCCAAGTCCTCAGAGCACTGAAAACAAAGGAGAAAAGGGTACGGCAACAGAAAGCCACTTTTCAAAGGGAAAAAAGAAAAATCAACTTTTTGATTTATTATAGGTACCCAAAGCTCTTTCTTCTGGACTTAAATGTTAAGCCTTCAGTGACTCTCACCTCTGGAGCACATTAGAACCACCAGACAGGCATGCCACAAATACTTATGCCTGGCTCCTACTCCAGACCAATTAATTAATTAAGAATTTCTGAGGGTGAGGGGGAGACAGTGACTTTTTTTTTTAATGGAGAAGTTTGGAATCAAACAGCCATTTATTTTATTTTAGTTTTTTAAAGATTGGCACCTGAGCTAACATCTGTTGCCAATCTTTTTCTTTTTCCTTCTTCTTCTTCTCTCCAAAGCCCCCCAGTACATAGTCGTATACTCTAGTTGCAGGTCCTTCTGGTTGTGCTATGTGGGACGCCGCCTCAGCGTGGCTTGATGAGCAGTGCCATGTCCGCGCCCAGGATCAGAACTGGCGAAACCCTGGGCCACCGAAGTGGAGCACATGAACTTAACCACTCGGCCACAGGGCTGGCCCCCAGACAGTGATTTTTAAAAGCTTCCCCAGAATAACACAACCACTTTGGAAAACGGTGTGGCAGTTTCTTATAAAACTAAACATACAACTACTCTATAATTCAGAAATTCCATTTCTACGAATTTATTCAAGTGAAATGAAAACATATGTCCATAAAAAGTCTTGTACAAACATGTTCCCTGCAGTTTTATTCCTACTCGCTAAAAAATGGTGGTATATTCATACTATAGAATACTACTCAGCAATAAAAAGGAATAAACTATTGATACTAGCAACACCATGGATGCATTTCAAAAATGCTATGCTGGATGAAAAAACCTTATGCAAGAGTACAAACTGTATTGTTCAATTTACATTAAGTTCTAGGAACAGGAAAAGTTAACCTATGGTGGAAAAAATCAGAGTCAAGATTGCCTCTGGAAGTGGGGGTGGGGGTGGGGAGTGACCCGGAAGGGGACATGAGAGAACTTCTGGGATGATGGCAATGATCTAAATATTCACAGGGGTTGGTGTTACATTGGTGTACGCATCTGTTAAAACTCGCAGAATGGTGTACTTCAGATGTGTGCATTTCATGGTATGTAAATTTTACCTCAAAAGAAGAAAGAAACAAATATTGAACTCTAGCTAATGACATACATGCTGCAGTGTTTTGGGCTGAAGTATACTGATGCCTGCAACTTCCCTGGAAATGCATAAAAAAAGAAATAATCTGAACTGGTGAATGGTAGAGGGATGAACAGTTGGACAGGTATGTGATAAGGCAAGTAGGGTAAACTGTTAACTGTAGAATCTAGATAAGATACATATAATATTCACTGTATAATTTTTTCAACTTTTTGGTATGTTTAAAAATTTTCATTAAAAAATTTGGGGGAAAGAGCTCCCCAGGTGATTCCAACAAGCAAACACTGGGATAAAAGACAAATTTCAGTTACCTTGGCTGAAAAGCTGAAATGAAGAATGCTGTGCCCCTAATCTCCAGAAATGATGGTAATCACCCCTCTCACCCCATATACACACAAAAGAAAAAATCTGGCACTCTGGAGTAAACGTCCAGGTTGAAAGAGGACTGTGTAGAGTTAGGCTAAATCTGATGGAGATGCTATGGTGTATTTCACACTAGACTTATACAGGACACATCATTTGACATACGGTTTGATGGGACAAAATATTTGAAATCAGGACAGTCCTGGAAAACTGGGCAATATGGTAATTATACTTATGATCTAGAAGTGAAAAACCTTAAACTGACCTCAGCAGGTGTGAGAAGAAAGTGCTATTCACTACCCAGTATGTGATTCTCCACCAGGGCTTGTAGCTCTAGTCTCTCAGACTGTAGTTTTCTCTAGCTCTGTTCTCCCCCGGTTGGACCACAAATCCACAGGGATAACGCAGGGTCTGGTACTTAGAGAGGAAGATCCCTAAAGGATCTGAATGGACAGTTGATTTCAGCGGGGTGGGGAAAGAGCGGGGGGAGGACTAAGAGGGGAAATAATGTAGTCAAGTGCAGTATGGAGCCCCTGTTCCCCGAGCTGCCCCATTTATTCTGCGTAATTGCTTCATTTCCACTGGCAGTGCATTTCAAAATGAATTTCATTACTGGTGCCTTGGATATCATATTGATTACCAGTTTCATCGATTCTTATCTTGCTAATTAGCATATAAATTAGCCATTTGGGGGAGGCATTAGGCAAAATTGAATTTTCTCCTTAATCTTCTTTCAGAAGGTAAATGAAAATGGATGTGGCCTGTTAAGGCCCATGGCCTTCCTATGACACAATCTAAGTGCCTTTCACAGCCAAGGATCCGTCTTGTTGAGAGAGAGAAGGCTCATGGAAGAAGCCTTCCTACCCCATGACTGACATTGCTGCAGTCAGAACTCCTTAGAGAGTTATCAAGAAAATCTGAAGCAGAGGATAGATTTGCAAGCTGAGATGTGTTTCCTTGGAGGAGACACTCTGAGCTGACGGACAGCAGCATCTCCCTCCCACATACACACAAGAGGAGGCCCCGTGATGCAGCCATCCCGGTGGTATTCTCTTCCAAGGCTGGAACTGAGAAGGCCATTCTGCTCTTTGGTTTAGTGGTAAGATGAGGGGTCTGGAGTCAGGTGGTCTGGGTTGGAATGCCTGCTTTGCCTCTTACCAGCTATGCAACCTGGAGCACTTTAATGTCTCTAAGCCTTAGTGTCCTCATCTGTAAAATGGGGACAATCACAGCACTGACTTCATGGAGGTAGCTGTGAGGATTAAGAGAGAGAATGTACTCAGAGTGCTTAACACAGTGAACGGCACACAGTGGAGCTCACAGAATGTTAGCATTCTTCAGCAGAGAAGAATCTTAGGAAACCAGATGCCAGGGATTTCCAGAGGGAGCTGCTCAGCTTCAAAGGAAATGTTACTGCAAACTCCCAGGTGCTTAGTCTCTAGAACAGGTCACAGGCCATTCGCCAGGCCAGCTCAGTCACTGCTACTCAAGACATGGCCCTCAGACCAGCAGGATCACATCACCTGGGAGGAGGTTGAAGATGAAGAATCTTGGGCCCCACCCTAGACCTGCTGAATCGGAATCCGCACTGTAACAAGATTCCTGGGTGACTCCCGTGCATATGAAAACTTGAGAAGCACCGTTTGAAATTATCACCTGTTATGGACTGAACATTTGTGTTCCCCCAAATTCATCTGTTGAAACCCTACCCTCAATGTGATGGTATTAGGAATCGGGGCCTTTGGGAACTAATTAGGATTAGATGAGGTTGTAAGGGTGGAGCCCTCATAAATGGGGTTAGTGCCTTTATCAGAGCTACAAAAGAGCTTGCTTCCTCTCTCTGCTCTCTGCCTTCTGAGGATACAAGAAGCTGGCAGTCTGCAGCCCAGAAGAGGGCTCCCAGCAGAACCTGATGATGCTCACCCTGATCTCAGACTTCCAGCCTCCAGAACTGGGAGAAATACATTTCTGTTGTTTATAAACCACCAGTTTATGGGATTTGGTTATAGCAGCCCGAGCTAAGACAGACCCTTAATTAAAAGCTTACGTGGTTAGAGAAGGAAGGAACTTGGAGATTACCTGGTCAAAAACCGTGGCTCAGAAAGGTGAGGTAACTGCCCTAGAGTCAGTCCACAGCAGACCGAGATGAGGCTTTCGGTCTCTTGACCCCGAGACCAGGCCAGCTTCAGCTGTGCCTCCCTGAGGCCGTTAACTAGCTCCAGCACAGAGAGGTTCTGCTCCCTTCCTTGCAGTAGTTGCAGGGGTGCTGGTTTCGACCCTGCCTTGAGATCCATCCACAATGGGTTTTGGAAGGAGGAAATTCGGTTCCATTTGGAAGTGTTGGGGGTTTGAGGTCTGGTTACTCGGATGACCTCAGTGGAGGATACTGATGCGGTGGAGGAAAATACTGAAGAGCATTCTCCTCACCCTTGATAACCTCTGTGAACTCCTGCCCTTTGAACTCTTTCAGGTAAGGATGCACAAGAACTGCTATTGGTGATGCCCCAGAGAGGGCCACCAGGCAGCTGAGGAGCTCGGGGGCTGGTGATAAGGTGGGAGGGGGCCTTTTTTCACTATCTACTCTGCTGTTTCTTTTAAATTTTGCTCCTGATGCATGTAAAACATATTTAGAAATTAATTAGCCAACAATAATTTTAAAAAGAATGCCTCAGCTATGGGATAAAAAACAAGACCCCATCCGGCGCTGCCCCTGGATCATCCAGCTCTGCTTATCCTTGTACTGCTTTTCCTCTCTCGCCTCCTGAAACACGAAACTTGAAAGCATCGAGGAAAGACAGGGTAAACGCTGAGGCAGGGCCTCGCGGCCACTGCAGGGGCTAGGGGTTTCACTCCAAGTGAGCTGGAAAGCTGTTAGGAGCTGTGCCTAAAGAGGACACGATCGAAGTTGCATTTTTAAAGTACGGCTCTGGATGCCGCACGGACAGACTGCAGAGGGGCCAGGCTGACGCAGACCTGTCGGGAGGCATCCGCAGGCATCGGGGCGAGAGAGAACGGCAGTCTGGACTCGGGTGTGGGGATAACGGGAGTAAGGAGTAGTCCGATCCTGGATGGATTCCGAGGGTTGAGCCGAGAGGATCTGCTGATTGCATCAAAAGGAGCTGTAATCACTTGGCCTTCTTACTCTACGGCCCCTATCCAACCCCACTCCTGCCTTCGCTCTTGCTCGTCCTCTCCTCCTGCCCCGCATGCCTTGCTTATTCGGACAGTCTCTTCAGCCTGGATTTCAGGATGTCAATCAAGAGCCCTCCTTAACCAACAGAGCCCTCTCTTCTCCAAAGCACTTGTAGCTTTCCTAGTCCACACCTCCCAGTTTAACCCTCGATATGCTTTTTGCAGTACAAATGTGTATTGAGATACCATAGCTCATGGTGAACACAGGCTGGGAGCCTGCTATTCCCGCTTCACCAGTATTGTACTGGATGTCTCAGCCACTTCACTAGGGCAAGAAAAAGAATTCAAATGTATAAAGTAAAAGAACAGGGAAGGAAGAAACAAAATTTGCTATTATTTGCAGATGACATGATTGTGTGTATAGAAAATCCAACTGAATCTACAGTTAAATGACTAGAATTAATAAGAGTTTTTCAAATTTCTGACTATAAAATCAATATCTAAAAATCAATTATATTTCTATATACTAGCAACAAAGAGTTAAAAATGAAATTTAAAAAGATAAACTGTTTATAATAGCAACAAAAAATATCAAGTACTCAGGAATAGACCTAACGAAACATGCACAAGACACTTATGGGGAAAATTATAAAAATTCAGTGACAGACACTTAAAAAGACCTAAACAAATGGAGATATATACTATATTCATAGCCTGAAAAACTCCATATTATAAAAGTCATTTATTCCCAAATCAATCTACAGATTAAGTGTAATTCCAATGGAAATCCCAATATGTTTTTTTTTTAAAGAAACTTGACAAACTGATTCTAAAATTCATATGAAAAATGGAAAAGACCAAGAACAGGCAAGTCACCCTTGAAGAAAAGAACAATGTGGGGAGAACAGCCCTATAAGATATCGAGCTTTTGTAATTAAGAGAGTTTGATATTAGCACTGGGATAAACTGTCCTCGAGAGCCGATTGTTAGCATCTCTTCCCAACTTCGCATTCTGTGACATCATGCTGGTAGCTTGAAACTGCTCACGGTGGGAGTATTTATACCACACAAATCAGCAAACACTACAAATCAGGGCTTTTTGTGTGTTTGGGAGAGGAGAGGGAAGAGCTGGTTGCTAAACATTTACCAGCACATCACGGAATGAAAACAAACAGAGATTCCCCAGACACATTCACACATTTATGAGCACTTGTTATACGACAGATGGGCATATCAGATCAATAAAGAAGGGATGGACATTTCACTATATAATGCTGGGAAAATCGAGTGATTATATGAGGAAAAAAATGAAACTGATTCCCCATCTCACATCTAACCCCCAAATTAATTTTAGGTAGATTAACTATTTAAGTGGAAAAGGAAAAAATATAAGACTTTGGGGAGAAAATCATAATGACTTCAGAGTAGGAAAGGATTTTTTTTTGTCTCCTGCAGTACATAGCTGTACATCCTATTTGTAAGTTCTTCTAGCTTCTCTGTGTGGGATGTCGCCTCAGCATGGCTTGACGAGTGGCGCCATGTCTGCGCCTGGGATCCGAACCAGCAAAACCCTGGGCTGCTGAAGCAGAGCTCGCAAACTTAACCACTCGGCCACAGGGCCAGCCCCCCAAGGAAGGGATTTTTTAAAAAAGAAAAGACTGGTAAATTTGACTACATTAAAATTAAAAACTTCTGTTGATTATAAGTCATCATAAAGAAAGCGAAACTCAAGGCTTACACTGAAAAGAATATTTCCAACACACATACACAAAAAAGAATTTGCATCCAAATTATTAAAGAATATTTGTGAATCAATAAGAAAGAGATACAACAGAAAAATGGACAATAGTCTCGAATTGGATTTTCTCTTTTGTGCAATAGTACCTGGTCCATAAACTTTCAAAAGATTTTCACCTTATTAATATTCAGGAAAATGCAAAATAAACCCACAATGAGATAAATTTCATACCCATCAGACTGGTGGTAATTTTAGAGTTTGACAATATCAAATACCGGGGAGGATCTGGAGCAATGGTAACTCTCATAGGAGAGGGTAGGAGTGTAAATTCATACAACCGCTTTAGAAGACAGTTTGGTACTCCACAATAAAGTTGAGCATATCCATCTCTATGACCAAGCAATTCTATTCCTATGTACATACCCATCCTAGAAAAGCTCTTACACAAGTTCATAAGGTGACATGTATGATGTTGTTCATGGTGGTCATGTTACGGCAATTAACTGGGGATGATCCAAATGTCCAGCAAAAGCAGAAAGTAAAAATAAGTTGTGGCATATTAATTGAATAGAACACTACAGGACAGTGAAAAAGAATGACAGCCTCATGCATCACCACAGACAAATCTGAAAAACAATGTTGAGCAATGGAAGCAAGACCCAGACGAATGGATACAATATGATTCCACTTATACAGAATTCAAAAACAGTAAACAACGAAAAAGTATACTATAAAAATAACAGAATAGGGTTTAGGGAATCATTCCTATGTGGTAAAACCACAGAGGAAAGCAAGGGCATGCTTATCACAACAGGCGGCAGAATGACGTCTCTGCATGGAGGGAGAAGGTAGACGCAACCAGCAAGATGTCTTCTAAGGTTCTACTAACTCGAGCGATCCGTAAATGTTCCCTTTATAATTATGCTTTAAATTCTACATATACATGTTATACATTCTTCTGTATAATTAAACATTTCACAGTAAGACAAATGAAAAAATATATCGTGTCTACTTTATGCAAAGGCATATGGATGCAAAGCTAAGACTGACTCACATTCCACTACCGTTCTGCTAAAATTACATTCACTGAGGTCAAAGACTTTACTGTCACTAAATCTAGCAAACATCTCATTCCTTACTTTCCTTGACGTCTCAGCAACATTTAACACTGCTGACCGTCTTTTCTCCTTGAAAAAGTATCTTACTTTGGCTTCCACGAAACCACATTCTCCTGGCCATTCCTTCGCAATCTCCTTCAAAGGCTTGTCTCCCACCCCCTAACCACTAAATGTTGGGGTTTGTCAAGGGTCAGCCCTGGAACCTCGTGTTTTGATACTCTATTCTCTCTCTCTCGACATTCACACTCAGGCCCAGGGCTTCAATTACCGTCTGCATATCAGAGATTTAGATCTCCAGCTCAGACCTCTCCTCTGAGCTCCAGGCTGATGTCTCCTATTATCTAGTCAACATCTCTGCTTGAATGTTTCAAAAGCCTCCACATCTTAACTTGTTAAAAATGAAACTCAAGATTTCCCTCCAAAGTGGGTTTTTTAAGTATTCTCTCAGTGAATCGCACTACCAGTAGTCCTAGACAAATATTACTCCATGAAAGCAAATAGCCTTTTCTCCCCTCCCATAGAATAAAAGAACACACTCTCTTTTCTTGATAGGAAGGCATTGAAAACAAGGAAAATTATTTTGGTTATAGCTCTAAGTAGGAATGAAACCTTCCAAAAAACAACCTCATCTGGCAATTTAGGCTTCCTACATAGTGGGAGCTCAATAAAGCTAGCTCCTTTCCCTCTAATTAAGAGTTTCTGAAATACAACAGTACTACTATATAATTAAAGTATTTCCCTCTCTCCTTTCAACTCATTGTACACATTTTCTTATCTCTTCTTTCCTTTATACTATATTTTTGTGCTTAATAGGTTCTTAGTCTGATTTTTCTCCACTTTCTGTTTCTACTTTTTACCTTATTTCCCCCAGTCCACACTCTCCATGACTGAATTTCTGTTCTTAAAAAAATTTTTTATTTTACTTTTTGAGGAAGATTAGCCCTGAGCTAACAACTGCCACCAATCCTCCACTTTTTGCTGCGGAAGACTGGCCGTAAGCTAACATCTGTGCCCATCTTTCTCTATTTTTTTTTCCTTTTTTCCACAAAGCCCCACCCCCCCAGCACATAGTTATGTATTTTAGTTGTGGGTCCTTCTAGTTCTTCTATGCGGGACGCCACCTCAGCATGGCTTGATGAGCAGTGCTAGGTCTGCGCCCAGGATTTGAACCAGCAAAACCCTGGGCCGCCAAAGCAGACTACGCGAACTTAACCACTCGGCCACAGAGCTGGCCCCTGAATTTCTGTTCTTGTCTTTCTTATTTCTTTCCTTCGACTTTCTTTGGGTTTAATTTGTTGTTTTTTCCTTCAGTGTCTTGGGATGGATGAGTTTACATCTATAAAATTCCCTCTAACTCAGCTTTATTTACACCAGAAGTTTTTATACATAGTATTTTTCACTATTATTCAGTTAACATTTTCTAATTTCTACTGTGATTTGTTCTTTGACCCATGGATCATACAGAAGTGTGCTGCCTAATTTCTAAATGTTTGGGGCAGAGTGTGTGTTTCCAGTCACTTTACCTTATTGGTTGTTAACATAATTACACTGCGGTGAAACAGCATAATTATGTGTGGTTTTAATCCCGTGGAATTTGTTGAGGTTAGCTCTATGGTCTGGTATATGGTCAACTTTTATAAATGTTCCATGTGTACTTGAAAAAAATATGTATTCTGCAGTCGTTAGGTACAATGTTCTATAATGCCCATCAGCAAAATTTGTTAATTGTTATTAAAATCTTATATATTCTTACTGGAGTTTTTTTTTTCTTGACTGAGAGAGAAATGTAAACATAAAACACCTTGATTGTAAAATTTTCTTTGTCCTGAGAGTACTGCAAATTTTCGCTTTATTTATTTTGAGGCCGTTTTATTGGGTGCATATAATTTTAAAATTCTTTTATCTTCCTGATAAATGGAAACTTTTATTCTTTTGAAGTAACACCTTTTATCTCTAGAAATGTTTTCTGACTTAACATAGTTTTGTCTATCATTCATTTAGCTATATCAACTTTCTTTGGGTGTGTATTTTCATGGTATTATCTTTTCCCAATTTTTTAATTTTCAAACTTTCTGTTTACTTATATCAGAGTTTCTCAACCTTGGCACTATTGACATTTTGGGCCATATAATTCTTTGTTGTAGGGGGCAGTCCTGAGGATTATAGCTGCATCCCAGGCTACTGGATGATAATAGTACCCCCCAACTCTAGGTTATGGCAACCAAAAAATCTCCAGATACTATTGAATGTCCCTTTGGGGCAAAATCACCCCAAGTTGAGAACCACTGGCTTATATTTTAGGTTTGTCTTCTGTAAATAGCAGGCAAGTGAATTATTATCCACTGTGACAATCTTTGTCTTTTAATAGGAAGATTTAGTCTATTTATATATATATATATTTTTTTTATTAATGTTATGATAGATTACAACCTTGTGAGATTTCAGTTGTACATTTTTGTTAGTCATGTTGTGGGTACACCACTTCCCCCTCCGTACCCTCCCCCCACCCCCCCTTTTCCCTGGTAACCACCGATCAGATCTCCTTCTCAATATACTAATTTCCACCTATGAGTGGAGTCATATAGAGTTCGTCTTTCTCTGACTGACTTATTTCGCTTAACATAATGCCCTCGAGGTCCATCCACGTTGTTGTGAATGGGCCAATTTCGTCTTTTTTTATGGCTGAGTAGTATTCCATTGTGTATATATACCACATCTTCTTTATCCAATCATCGGTTTCTGGGCATGTAGGCTGGTTCCACGTCTTGGCTATTGTAAATAATGCTGCGATAAACATAGGGGTGCAACGGACTCTTGAGATATCTGATATCAGGTTCTTAGGATAGATACCCAGTAATGGGATGGCTGGGTCATAGGGTATTTCTATTTTTAACTTTTTGAGAAATCTCCATACTGTTTTCCATAGTGGCTGTACCAGTTTGCATTCCCACCAACAGTGTATGAGGGTTCCTCTTTCTCCACAACCTCTCCAACATTTGTCGTTCTTGGTTTTGGATGTTTTTGCCAATCTAACAGGGGTAAGGTGATATCTTAGTGTAGTTTTGATTTGCATTTCCCTGATGATTAGCGATGATGAACATCTTTTCATGTGTCTATTGGCCATATTCATATCTTCTTTTGAGAAATGTCTGTTCATGTCCTCTGCCCATTTTTTGATCGGGTTGTTTGTTTTTTTGTTGTTAAGCAGTGTGAGTTCTTTGTATATTATGGAGATTAACCCTTTGTCGGATAAGTGGCTTGTAAATATTTTTTCCCAATTAGTGAGCTGTTTTTTTGTTTCAATCCTGTTTTCCCTTGCCTTGAAGAAGCTCTTTAGTCTGATGAAGTCCCATTTGTTTATTCTTTCTATTGTTTCCCTCAACTGAGGAGTTACAGTGTCCGAAAAGATTCTTTTGAAACTGATGTCAAAGAGTGTACTGCCTATATTCTCTTCCAAAAGACTTATTGTCTCAGACCTAATCTTTAGGTCTTTGATCCATTTTGAGTTTATTTTGGTGTGTGGTGAAAAAGAATGGTCAATTTTCAATCTTTTGCATGTGGCTGTCCAGTTTTCCCAGCACCATTTGTTGAAGAGACTTTCTTTTCTCCATTGTAGGCCCTCTGCTCCTTTGTCGAAGATTAGCTGTCCATAGATGTGTGGTTTTATCTCTGGGCTTTCAATTCTGTTCCATTGATCTGTGGACCTGTTTTTGTACCAGTACCATGCTGTTTTGATCACTGTAGCTTTGTAGTATGTTTTGAAATCGGGGATTGTGATTCCGCCGGCTTTGTTTTTCTTGCTCAGGATTGCTTTAGCAATTCGTGGTCTTTTGTTCCCCCATATGAATTTTAGGATTGTTTGTTCAATTTCTGTGAAGAATGTTCTTGGGATTCTGATTGGGATAGCATTGAATCTGTAGATTGCTTTAGGTAGTATGGACATTTTAACTATGTTTATTCTTCCAATCCATGTGCAAGGAATGTTTTTCCATCTCTTTATGTCATCGCCTATTTCTTTCAAGAAAGTCTTGTAGTTTTCATTGTATAGATCCTTCACTTCCTTGGTTAAGTTTATCCCAAGGTATTTTATTCTTTTCGTTGCGATTGTGAATGGGATAGAGTTCTTGAGTTCTTTTTCTGTTAGTTTATTGTTAGTGTATAGAAATGCTACTGATTTATGCACGTTAATTTTATACCCTGCTACTTTGCTGTAGTTGTTGATTATTTCTAATAGTTTTTCTGTGGATTCTTTGGGGTTTTCTATGTATAAGATCATGTCGTCTGCAAACAACGAGAGTTTTACTTCTTCGTTACCTATTTGGATTCCTTTTATTTCTTTTTCCTGCCGAATTGCTCTGGCCAGCACCTCCAGTACTATGTTGAATAGGAGTGGTGAAAGTGGGCACCCTTGTCTTGTTCCTGTCCTCAGAGGGATGGCTTTCAGCTTTTGTCCATTGAGTATGATGTTGGCTGTGGGTCTATCATATATGGCCTTTATTATGTTGAGGTACTTTCCTTCTATACCCATTTTACTGAGGGTTTTTATCATAAATGGGTGTTGGATCTTGTCGAATGCTTTCTCTGCATCTATTGAGATGATCATGTGGTTTTTGTTTTTCATTTTGTTGATGTAGTGTATCACGTTGATTGACTTGCGGATGTTGAACCATCCCTGTGTCCCTGGTATAAATCCCACTTGATCATGGCGTATAATCTTTTTGATGTATTGCTGTAATCGGTTTGCCAAAATTTTGTTGAGGATTTTTGCATCTATGTTCATCAGTGATATCGGCCTGTAGTTCTCCTTCTTTGTGTTGTCCTTGTCAGGTTTGGGGATCAGAGTGATGTTGGCTTCATAGAATGTGTTAGGGAGTTCTCCATCTTTCTCAATTTTCTGGAACAGTTTGAGGAGAATAGGTATTAAGTCTTCTTTGAATGTTTGGTAGAATTCTCCAGAGAAGCCGTCTGGTCCTGGACTCTTGTTTTTGGGGAGGTTTTTGATTACCGTTTCTATTTCCTTACTTGTGATTGGTCTATTCAGATTCTCCATTTCTTCCTGATTCAGTTTGGGGAGATTGTAGGAGTCTAGGAATTTGTCCATTTCTTCCAGGTTGTTCAATTTGTTGGCATATAGTTTTTCATAGTATTCTCTTATGATCTCTTGTATTTCATTGGTATCTGTTGTGATTTCTCCTCTGTCATTCCTGATTTTATTAATTTGCGATTTCTCTCTTCTTTTCTTGGTGAGTCTGGCTAGGGGTTTGTCAATTTTTTTAATTCTTTCGAAGAACCAACTCTTTGTTTCATTGATCCTTTCTATTGTCTTTTTTGTTTCAATATCGTTTATTTCTGCTCTTATTTTTATTATTTCCCTCCTTCTACTGACTCTGGGCTTTGTTTGTTCTTCTTTTTCTAGTTCTGTTAGGTGTCGTTTGAGGTTGCTTACATGAGCTTTTTCTTGTTTAGTGAGGTGAGCCTGTATTGCGATGAATTTCCCTCTTAGGACTGCTTTTGCTGCATCCCAAATGATTTGGTATGTCGTGTTCTCATTTTCATTTGTCTCCAGATAATATTTGATTTCTTCTTTAATTTCTTCAATGATCCATTGTTTGTTGAGAAGCGTGTTGTTTAGTCTCCACATTTTTGCACCTTTCTCTGCTTTTTTCTTGTAGTTGATTTCTAGTTTAATAGTGTTATGATCAGAAAAGATGCTTGATATTATTTCAACTCTCTTGTATTTATTGATGTTTGCTTTGGTTCCCAAAATATGGTCAATCCTTGAGAATGTTCCATGTGCACTTGAGAAGAATGTGTAACCTGCTGTTTTTGGATGAAGTGTTCTATATATATCTATTAAGTCCATCTGGTCTAATTTTTCATTTAATTCTATTATTTCCTTGTTGATTTTCTGTCTGGATGTTCTGTCCATTGGTGTTAATGGTGTGTTGAGGTCCCCTACTATTATTGTATTGTTGTTGATGTCTTCTTTTAGTTCTATTAAGAGTTGCTTTACAAATTTTGGTGCTCCTGTGTTGGGTGCGTATATATTTATAAGTGTTATGCCTTCTTGGTGGAGAGTCCCTTTTATCATTATATACTGTCCCTCTTTATCTTTCTTTATCTGTTTTGCTTTGAAATCTACCTTGTCTGATATTAGTATAGCGACACCTGCTTTCTTTTGTTCATTATTAGCTTGGAGTATTGTTCTCCATCCCTTCACTCTGAGTCTGTGTTTGTCTTTGGGGCTGAGGTGTGTTTCCTGGAGGCAGCATATTGTTGGATCTTGTTCTTTGATCCATCCTGCCACTCTGTGTCTTTTGATTGGGGAGTTCAATCCATTTACATTTAGAGTGATTATTGAGACGTGGGGGCCTACCACTACCATTTTGTGTCTTGTTTTCCGGTTTTCTTCAGTTTCCTTTGTTTCTCGTCCCATGGTTTAATCTGTTCTGATGTAGAGCTGCTACTCTCTGTTGTTGTCCTTCTACTTATCTCCTCTGCTCTTGGTTTTGTAGCCCCTTTCCTTTTTTGGATTTTTCAGGAATGAGGGTTTTCCTGAGGATTTCCTGAAGAGGAGGTTTTGTGGCAATGAACTCCCTTAATTTTTGTTTATCTGGGAAAGTTTTTATTTCTCCATCATATTTGAAGGATATTTTCGCTGGGTAGAGAATTCTCGGCTGTAGATTTTTGTCCTTCAGATTTTTGAATATATCATTCCACTCTCTTCTAGCCTGTAAAGTTTCTGCTGAGAAATCTGCTGATAGCCTGATGGGGGTTCCTTTGTAGGTTAGTTTCTTTTGCCTGGCTGTCCTTAATATTTTCTCCTTGTTGTTGACTTTTGCTAGCTTCACTACTATATGCCGTGGAGTTGGTCTTCTTGCATTGATAAAGTTTGGAGATCTATTGGCTTCTGTCACCTGAAGATCCATCTCCCTCACCAGATTAGGGAAGTTCTCAGCCATTATTTCTTTGAATAGGTTTTCTGCCCCTTTCTCCTTCTCTTCTCCCTCTGGTATACCTATAATCCTTACGTTGCATCTCCTAATTGTGTCTGATAATTCTCGGAGAGTTTCTTCATTTCTTTTAAGTCTTGCTTCTCTCTCCTCCTCTGCCTGCAACAATTCTATATTGCCATCTTCCAAATTGCTAATTCTTTCCTCCATATTATCGGCCCTACTGTTCAGAGCATCTAGATTTTTCTTAATCTCCTCTATTGTGTTCTTCATTTCCAATATTTCTGTTTGGTTCTTCTTTATCATATCAAACTCTTTTGTGACATAGCTCCTGAACTCGTTGAGTTGTCGGTCAGAATTCTCTCTTAACTCATTGAGAATCTTAATGATGGCTGTTTTGAAGTCATCATCATTTAGGTTATATATCTCATTTTCTTTGGGATTGTTTTCTGTGTATTTGTTACTTTCTTTCTGTTCTGGAGATTTAATGTATTTTTTCATATTGCTTGATGTTGTTGATTTGTGCCTCCGCATGGAGATAGAGTTTAGTTGCTCCTTTCACTTGTTTCAGCTGCTGCGGTGGGGGGAGCAGCTGTTTATACTTCACCAACCAGGAACCCTGTCCGTAGTTGCTAACTGGGCCTGGGCCCCTCTTCGTAGCCACAGTGGCCCTTTGGATTCCCTCCTCTGCCGTGGGGGCCGTCACAGGGGGGCTTCAGGCTGTAGGTGCCTACTGTTGCAGCCTACCTAGATGTGCTCTCCTTGGGGTCTGCAACGGTGTTATGGGCTTTTCCAGCGGCCAGGGGTGGGATCACTTATATTTGTCGCTCCGTTGCTGTCGGCACCCACCAAATCTCACTTGTCCTCTATGGGTCGCAGGAGAGCTATTGGCATCTTCTACAGTCTGTGGTTAGTACACCTAGCTATGCTGCTTTTGCCCTGGGGTCTTCCAGCCTTGTGGCTGGCGGCTGGGTGCCTTCTACTGATGCTGTGCAGAGGCTTTCCCTAAGGCTGCTGTGAGCCTGTAGGGTTTCCCCCTAGGCTACTAAGCTGGGTCTCTGGAACTCTCTCCAGCCCCAGTCCTCTCCGAGATCTCCGGCAATCCCTAGTCTCACGGGGCGGGCAACAGCAGCTGGGGGTCGCCCCGCCCTCTGGGCTTCTCTCCGGGAGCCCTGAATGCTGGGCGTGGCCCCTCTGCTAATGGCAGACAGAGAGTTTTGTCTGCTGCCTGGCGGAACTCTGGCGCTTCCCCTCCGGGTCGCAGGACTGGCCTTTGAAAGTTCCCCCAACCCCGGTCCTCTCCGAGATCTCTGGCAATCCCTAGTCCCACGGGGCGGGCAACGGCAGCTGGGGGTCGCCCCGCCCTCTGGGCTTCTCTCCGGGCCTCTCCCGGGAGCCCTGAATGCTGGGCGTGGCCCCTCTGCTAATGGCAGACAGAGAGTTTTGTCTGCTGCCTGGCGGAACTGTGGCGCTTCCCCTCTGGGTCGCAGGACTGGCCTTTGAAAGTTCCCCCCGCCCCGGTCCTCTCCGAGATCTCTGGCAATCCCTAGCCCCACAGGGCGGGCAACGGCAGCTGGGGGTCGCCCCGCCCTCTGGGATTCTCTCCGGGCCTCTCCCGGAGCCGTGAATGCTCGGCGTGGCCCCTCTGCTAACGGCAGACAGAGAGTTTTGTCTGCTGCCCGGGCGGAGCTCCGGTGCTTCCCCTCCGGGTCGCAGAACCGGCCTTTGAAAGTTCCCCCAGCCCCGGTCCTCTCCGAGATCTCCGGCAATCCCTAGTCACACGGGGCGGGCAACGGCAGCTGGGAGACCTCCGTACCCTCCGTGACTCTCTCTGGGACCCTCCGGGCGCCCCGAGCACCAGGCTGGGTCTCCCCGCCAATGGCGGGGAGAGACTCTTCCCGCGGGCTCAGGTGTGCAACTCCAAAGTTTCCCTCTGCGTTTAGGAGTAATTGCGGGGGGTTTAGGTAGGGTTCTGGTCACCTGTTTCCACCGTCGCTCCTCTGTTGTGTTCTCGCTCCTGCCCTAGATGTGTGTGGATCCTCTGGGGGCGTCCGTTGGAAGAAAGCCACTTGCGGGTACTAGGCTGCCCGTCGGGGTCGGAGAGTTTTCACCTATTTCCACATCCTCCCGGAGGAAAGTCCGTCCGCCTTCCGATGTATAGTCGCGTGGGTGTCTCAGACGTCCTGAGATGCTGTCTGGATATCCTTTGTCAAGCGATAAGTGTCCAAATAATTGTAGACTCGAAGGGCGAGAGACAAAGAGGACTACTCACGGCGCCATCTTGGATCTTCCCTGAGTAAAATATTCACCCTCTTCCCTTCTGATGATAATTCAGGGCTGCGTCTGTCCATGTCTTCAAGACTAGTTGGACTGAGACCCAAAGATTTCATCAGTTCTGCTCACAGAAGCCAGTGTAAATGCTGTGCCAGTAGCAAGACTGGAACTTCTGGGTTCCTGCTGGGCAACCTGGTCAAGCAGAACACTTTTAGATCCTGTCTGATTTTAGGTCTTTGGGGTTTATAATTCTTGAAGTTGTCAGATTAAACCGGCCCAAGGACCCGACAGCTCAACACAGACGCCGTAGCGTGGAGCACAGGGCGAGGACTCGAGCGGGGAATGTCAGGTGACTCGAGCTTCTCTGCACCCCCTCCTCCGTGGCGTTGCAGCGCCGGGCCCACCCCGACCAGAGCTAGTCTATTTATATTTAATGTAATAGCAGCAAACTCTCTGTTTTTGTTTGCCTCAAAATGGCTTTAATTTTCCTTCTGGGATATCAACCCAGGCTCAATGTTCCTCTGCTGGGGTCCACTGATGGGGGAGAACGGAAAGAACGTATACCTTCAAAACTAGTAGAGACACACTGAAGTTACTTTACTCCCTTCTGCAGAAACGCTGCTAGCTCCTTTGGCTATTTCATGAATTAAAACAGGGTACCTTCTCTGGGAAGACGCTGCCTCACTGGCACATGGTTTGACAAGCCGAAAATATCTTTGTGGGAAATAGAAAAAGGGACACTTTTCTCTGGGCAGAGGCAGCCCAGAGCCAGGCTAGGTTCTGGTGACTGAAGTGAGGACCAGATTTTGACTCCACTCAACTCTTGGCAGGAGGTCCTAGTAAAGTGAGCCAGCTGCAGACAGAACTCTGGAAGCCTTGGTCCTCTGGCTTCCACTGTTGTTACTGAGAAGTTAGCCATCAGCCTGCTTGCTGCTTCTTTAAGTTAATCCGTTTACTTATTAAAGATCTGCTTTGGTTATCTGCAGTTTCACTATGATGTGTGGATTTCTTTTCATTTACCAGCTTGGAATTCATTAGCTGTCTTGAATCTGTGGATTGGTGTTTTGTATCAGTTTGATAAAATTCTCAGCCATCATCTCTTCAAATATGCCTCTGTTCCAAACTGCTTGTCCTCACCTTCTGGGACTCCCATTAAAAGCATGTTAGGTCTTCATTCTATCCTTTTCGTGTCTCTCATCCTACCTTGTATAGGTTCTATCATGTTATCTCCTCTGCTGCATTTTGGATAATTTCTTCAGATCCATCGTTCAGTTCTCTCCTCAGCTGTGTATAATCTGCTAATAAATAAGTTCACTGAGTTCTTAAATTGGGTTATTGCATTTTTAAGTTTTAGAGGTTCTATTTAGTTCTTTCTCAAATCTGTTACAGCACTTCTTCTAGATTCCTGTTCCTGCAGATATATTCAAGCTCATTTAAAAAAAAAAAGTCTTCAAATGTAGTCAGCACAGCTGTTTCATAGTCTGTCTAATAACTGCACTATCTGAAGTCTGTTGTGGGAATTTGTACTGTCTGTTGCTTCTGTTGGTTATTACTCAGGGTATCTTGTTAATTTTTGGAACTGATTATCTTTGACTGCAGGTCATTGTACTTGAAAAAAATTATGTTTAAGATTAACTTGAGTCTTAGGGTAATGGCACTGTCTTTTTCTTCTGCTGGCACCAGGGGACACTACTACTATGGAACCATCTGGTCTAAGTCAAAAGGCTGCAGTCCCCTGAAGCACCTAAAGGACACAACTTTGAACTGCTCCCGGACTGGTTCACTTCCAGTTTAGTCTTACTCTGATGGTGTAGCTCTTTAGGGTCTCAGCTTAAACAAGGGGGAGGTTATTAGATTTCTTACTTAGGTTAGGTTCTAGGTTTTGGTTCCTGTCTTTCTTGCCCTATAAGGCTACAAAAACTCAGTTTGATTCCACAGTATTTCTTCTAGGCTTGCAAATGCCTTCAGAGAAGAAGAGGCCTTGAGCGCTCACCTTACCTCTCTGGGTTCTTGCTTTACCCTAGATTTTGGCCCGGTACCATCTTACTATTTTGTTAGCTCTTCAATACATTTAAGACAATTAAAAAAAGAGTATTTCTCTCACTTTTTCTAGTTGCCCTCAGTGGTCCCAATTATCTAGCCCACCATTACCAGAAATGAAAATTCCTAGATGAAGTGTGATGGGAAGCCAACAGATGACTATTAAACAGGGGAGGGAGGTAATCAGCTAGGTCCATTTTGGTCACATTCTGTCAGACTCTGTTTATAAGCAAAAAGGGAGGACATATTTAAAACATTAGCCAGGGGCTGGCCTGGTGGCGTAGCAGTTAAGTTCGTGCACTCTGCTTTGGTAGCCCAGGGTTTGTAGGTTTGGATCCCGGGTGTGGACATACGCATGGCTCATCAAGCCACACTGTGGCAGCATCCCACATATAAAATAGAGGAAGATGGGCACAGGTGTTAGCTCAGGGCCAATCTTCCTCGGCAAAAAGAGGAGGATTGGCAGTGGATATTAGTTCAGGGCTAATCTTCCTAAAAAAAAAATTAAATAAATAAATAAAACATTAACCAAAAGTAAAATAGCAGTTTGATTTATGTGAATTTGTTGCTTGCACAACGTCTGCTTTACAAGGATGTGTGTTCTCTCTCCCTCTGCTAGGTGGTAAGCTCTTGAAGATTAAAATCCTTTCTGTTTTTAATGAGTATCCCCCTTTCTCTAGGACCTTGGACTAAAAGATAAAATGCCAATCTTCTTGCCTTCTTTATTACCATCCTGGGGCTTGAGGGCACCTCAGGAGAACTAGATTCTCAGGAATTCATCTCTTCCCTCATCTCCCTCCTACTTGTGGTAGGGCATTAGCCAAGTCCGGACAGCAGTGAAAACTACTTTACATCAAGTTTGAGGTTTTAATCAGAGTGTGAGGACACGCAAGTAGGTAAATATAAATATAGAGTTTGATGCTGTTCAATTATGTCCAGCTTAGAAGTCAGACTTGCCTCATATGCTCACTGTTGACAGATGTATGAATTGGGGGAAATCAAAAACATATGCATCGAGAGCCACAGTATTTGATACAACTTTAGATCCATGAAGTCCACGTTTATGAATTTGTCTTAAAAATACGCATGGGTGTTCACAAAGATTTAGCTACCTGGATGATCATTAATAAGAGGGAAAATTAAAAATTTAAAATACAACCAGGAGATTACTGACTATACCTCCATGTAATAGAATACTCTATTTAGTGACACAAAAGTGTTCACAATAAGGTGACCAAAGCAGTATATGAAAGAACATATATGGAAAGATCCTTTTTTTTGTAAAAAATATATGTGTATTCATAAAAACCAGAAGGATCTAAAACAAAATGTTAACAGCATTGGGGTGGTGGGATAACGGGGTTTTTTCCCTTGACTTTGCTTACTTTTTTTTCCCCACTGAATTTTCTATAACGAAAATATATTTTATAATAAGAAAAAATTTTGATTATTATAAAATAAACTAAAGTTCCATCTGTATGGAGACATCTAATCAGCCACCTCAGACCAGCCATTTCTAGGTCCAATCCATCTATCACTAATTGGCAGAGAAGTCCATATTCTCCCGATTCCATCCTCTCTCCGCGCTTGGCCCATACGCAGCTTTTTTCAGCTTTTTGGTCACCCAGAGTACAGTAACATTCATTCATCAGTAGTGGGTAGGTGGCTCATAATATGCATTTCTTGAACTGAACTGATTGCTAAAAGCTAGAAATTTACCTACATAATGGTCATGGAATTTCATATAATTAAAATGTGATTGTTTTCTACCAAATAATCTCCGTTTTTAAACTCTCCTTATGGCATTATATTATCTCTCACATCTAAACCAAATAAAAATATTTTGAGAGAATACCCAAAGGGGAAGCTATTATTATGATGACTTCATGTGTTTTCCTGTAAGGCCTGTCTGTTGTATATTTAGCAGTCCTGCATGGTGCTGGGCAATAAGGTTTGACTGCCTCTGCTGCGCGGACAGAATCATACCTCCCCCGACTCCTTTACAGAAAAAATAAAGGCCTGGAATGAGCTGGAATTTCCAGGAAAAACATACCAGCTGAACTGAAGCCCCCGTGGGACTCCTGCACTGATGTCATCTTTCCTAAGCCTCACTCTCCCTCTCTGGCCGGCACCACTTGTCATCTACTTCTCACTGGCTCTGCTGCTTTTCCTTCGAGAGCAGCCAGTCTTTGTGAATGACTCGCTCTGGGAGCACGTGCAGAAGGAGCCCAGAGCCTCACTCCCTGGGAACATAAGAGAAGAAGCTCAAGAATGGGCTGAGAGCAGCTGCTGAATGGAACAGGTCATGCTGCTTCTCTACGCTGAAAAGGCCAATCCTGTAAAGGAGTCGATGAGAGCACCTGATGGGGTTTGACCCCGTGGGCTGCCTGTGCGCAGAGAGGGCTGGGGAATGCAGCTCTGCTCATGAGAAGGGCAGTGAGATTCCAGGGCTGCTCTCCAGACGCACTTATTCACTCATCTGCTTGATTCAATTTTATTTGTACAAAACGTCTGTTGAGGCCGTGGGCAGACTCAGCCTTTAGAGATCGTGGGCTGGGCAAATAGAACCTTAATGGAAGGTTAAGTCAGCAGACGCCCCCTCAGTGCTGTTTCCATTTGTAGGACTGGAACTGGCAATAGGGGCCATGAGTCACTCTTACTATATTTAAATGCCTTCTTTACAAAAATAGCTGTCACTATAACAAAACAGGCCCGGTAATAACTGGTAACAAACAATAAACATACCTTCCTATAAAGAGAAGGAACATCATATTACAGTCGCGGTTGAATAGCGAGCATGAAAAATCAAGGCATCAACTATGGGGCCCTCCTTTTCTTTATGACCAGATGAAGAACCAAGCCTTTCCTCACCTGGAAACTTCTGCTTATTATGATGACTACTCCAAAATAATTCCTAAATATGCAGCGAACTACTTCTCGACAATTATGTATTACCTAGCTAGCTTCATTACCTCGTATATTCATTTCTTTAAACAGGAAGATCTCAAAAGACTTAAGATTATTTTTCCGTGGCTTATAGGAGAAGTAAATGGTCAGGAAGCCAGTGTAAATACTGTATTGTCCTTGCACTGGTTCAGATTTCATTAAAATATATTTAAATCATGAATCAGGAAGACTCAACATAATCAGGTTCTTCCCCAAAAGGTGGAGTATTGTTGATTATTATGTCTTTGGCACATACGTGTATAATTGAGAGGCAACTAGGGGGTAAGCCTAGAGATTTTATTTTTATTTATTTGTTTGTTTATTTATTTTTGTCAGGAAGATTGGCCCTGAGCTAACATCTGTGGCAATCTTCCTCTGTTTTGTATGTGGCATGCTGCCACAGCATGGCTTGATGAGTGGTGTGTAGGTCTGTGCCCGAGATCCGAACCCGTGAACCCCGGGCCGCTGAAGTGGAGTGCACAAACTTAACTACTATGCCACTGGGCTGGCCCCTAAGCCTAGAGATTTTAAACTATCTTAAGATATTGCCAGTTTCCATAAATGCACAGAAATACATACTAGAATATCTCTCTTTCCTTGTTGTTATATTAGGAAAAAATTTAACATTTGAAAATCAATCAATGTAAATTACCATATTAACAGAATAAAGATGACCATATGATCATTCCTATAGATGAAGAAAAAGCATTTGACAAAATTCAATGCACAATCAGAACAACTCTCAGCAAACTAGGAATAGAAAAAAACCTCCTCAATTTGATAAAGAACATGTAACAAAAACCTATAGCTAAAATCACATTTATTTGATGAAAGGCCAAATGCTTTCCCCCTGGGATTAAGAATGACAACTCAATAGTATACTGGAGGTTCTAGATGAGGCAGAAAAAAAGGCATAAAGATTGGAAAGGAAGAAGTAAAACCGTCTTTATTTGCAGATAACATGACTGTGTTTGCAGAAACGCCAAAGGAATCCACGAAAAAACTATTAGAACTAAAGTGAATTGCTCAAAGTCATAGGATACAACAACAGAAAGAGGTAAAGTAACTTGAACAAGGTGACTCGAATAGCAGTTAGAGGGACAGAATTCAAACCCAGGCAGTCTGGCCCGGGAGCCTTCCTCTGAACTGTTACTCACATAGCACCTGATAATCAAGGTGCTACTATATACATGCCAGCCCTGGTGGCCTGGTGGTTAAGATCTGGCGCTCTCACTGCCATGGCGCATGTTCATTTCCCGGTCAGAGAACCACACCACCTGCCTATTGGATTGGCCATGAAAACTCTATAAATAGCAGCGGAGCATTGTCCGATAGAGCACGAGAAGATGAGAGGATGGCGCAAAAAGATGGGACAGGGTTCTGCTCTGCTGTACACAGGGCTCGGAATCAACTCCATAGCACTAGCAACAAATACCATGTACATACACGCAAACACCAACATCATTTCTGTTCTTCTACTCAATTACCACTACCTTCATCCTCAATTTTGGTGAAAAGGGAGACAAAAACAAGATGTGACTCCTGAATCCTTGTTTTACATATAAAAAGCATAACTGTTGATTGCCTAATAAAAGAAAAGTTGTACATTTTACAGGCTAGCACATTTCATACTGGAAAAAAACCTCACTAATACAGCCCAGATATATGTACTCTACCTAGCTCTTACCCAGAAAAAAGGCAAATGCTCAAGTTCAGTGCAACTTATCTTTTCTCTAACAGTAGAAAACAAAACTCGAAAGAGTACTGATGACACATCAGGACCATCATTCTTGTATATGAAGCACAGTATGTTCATTGACAAATTCAGAGAGAATTTTAAAAACTTGTGTAGACTTTGAAAGTACGGCACTAATACCCGATTAGCCACAAGCCAAAGTAAAGGCCAGTAACATTTGTGTCTTTATAGAAGAAACTCAGAGTTATCATCAGGGACTTTAAATATGGATTTTTAAGTAGTTATAATCAAGGTTGTACCAGAAATAACAAGAATAATAGGATAACTAGCACTGCTAAATTTACCAGTACTTATCGGCCTACTGTTGAATACTGAAGTCTTGAAATACAGCTAGTCCACCAACACTGGACAGAGCATAGGCAGAGAAAAATTAAAGCAGGAGCCTGAGGTAGCTTCATCATGTGAGCCAGATTAAGGAAACTGCTAGCAAAGTAATAACATTATATGACTCTGATGCAGGACCTTATGCAGCATGGCACAGCTGGAAAACACCACAGAAGAATCAGTCCATGGTAGCAATCTCAAATGTGAGGGCTCCTTATGAAGATCGTAAGCTTAAGAGTTACAAACACTGCTAGACTTTGCTAATAGTGACTACAACCGCAAACTAAAAGGTCTGTCTTTGAGCGACAGGAGGTATGGCATTGGGGACGTACCACTCTTTCTTGGTTAAATTGGCCTGTAAAGATGATAATGTACAGTCCTCACTACCTTATTGTTGTTTTGATCCAGTGTATGTATATTATGAACTTTGAATTCTTTTTCTGATAAAAGACACTCTGATTATGTATCCAACTCTGTCTTACAATGGCTCTTGTGGCCCAGAGTACATGATTGCAAGATGAATGGCCCAAGGTTATATTTATGGTCTACAGACAAGTGAATTATGGTGCTGCTGAGGATAACGTGGTATGGCATTGTGAGAGGTCACATGGTACAGTGGAAAAACTTGAACAAGTCATTTGGTATGTCCGGATCTCAGCTGTTTCATTGAATACGTAATATGTAATATCTAAACACTGAATTTATAGGGTTATTATGAAGATTAAATGAGATGCCTGGCACACATAAGAGGCTAAAAAACATGTGAGCATGCACACTTGCGCATGCATTCTCTCTCTTCCACATATACACATACACACACGAAAGGTTAATAGTTGAGGTTGATTTATTGCTCCCCATAACCTGGCCCAAGGAGAGATTGTTGTAATTGGCCTCAGTTATTTTCAGTGTGGCCAGCAAGGACATGGAGGAAAATGTTAATTCTGCGGTCAGACAGTTTGTAGTTAGCAGAGAGTTCCACGGTTCAAACACTGTTAGCATTTTCTTTGTCTGAACTTCTCACTATAGTTTTGATCTTTATCTCAATGGTTCTGAGTGTTTCACTTCTTGTTTGAACATTGGGGTGAGACACCAAACTAAACATTTGAACACTGAAGACCACTGACAAAGAAGGAATTTAAACAGTAGGGCAGTTAAGGGCTTATATCCAAGACTCAGCAACTGGTTACAGCTCTGTCCAACCATGGAACCTCAGCAAATCACAATCTCGGCAGCCTTAGCCTTGTTTCAAAATTCCTTTTCAACCCCCTGCTGTTCTAATAACAATGATTAGTCTCTAAATCTCCTAAATCCTATTTTGACTTATCTAGATTTGTGACTTTGTTACTTTAAATACAGATCTACTTTTAACTATTCAAAAGCCATGTCTGAAGTGACAGTTTCTTTAAGGAAAGGAATCTACTACCAACATGTAAGGTCCCTAGAGAAGATGTTAGAGACTTCTAACATCTCACCTTGTAAAAATTGGAGAAATAGGGACCAGATTTACCCTCCTGCCTTAAACAGCTAAAAAACTGGACAAAATACATAAAGCAATGTTCTTCGGACACTGATCGACAGCCAGTGCAGGCCTATGATCTCTGAGAAAATAGAAACAAACAAAGTGAGTCCTGTGATTGTACCAGCTTACTTCCTGGAGGCAGATTCCAGGATGCAGTGCAGGGACAGGAAACCAAACGAGCTCAGTAGTCTCACTGTGCTGAGGAGACTGACATCAGAGATCCAGGAGGGCAAAGTGGCTAGAATCTGTGGGACAGAGAACCAGACAGAAGGGTGCTGCACAGAGAGACAGCGAGAGCGAGAGACAGAGTGAGAGAAGCATGCACTCTGCAGTTCTATCTCCAGACAGGCCTCCCTGGAGTCTTTGGCTGAGTACAGATTTGCACATGCATGAGAGGAAACTACGCAAGACTGAAGGAGTAGGCAGGACAATTCACAGGGTTCACACAGGGCTAGGAGTAGTTTGTGTTCATGTCAGTCAGAGTAGAAAGGTCTTGTAATACACAAGGTATTAGATAGAATCCTCAGAAGGGTACTACCAGAGTAGTGGGGGCTAAATTAATCCTAGAATAAAGGCTGCTCTGGACCCACTATAACAAAGCTTAAAAGTAATTCCTGGAAGGATCAAACAGATTCCAGTAAACTACATTCCAAAGCAAAATCTAGTGACCAAGAATATAAAATTAACAATGTCCAGTATCCAAAAAAAAAAAAATTACCAGGTATGCAAAGAAATTTGTTAACTGATATAAATAAAAACATACCCAAAAATGATGGGGATAAAAGAAATAGCAGACGAGGATATTAAAATACCTTTAACAAATACATTCCACATGTTCAAGAAATAAGGAAAACAGAAAGATGAGGAGAAGAGAGAGGAGATATAAAAAAAACCTTAAACATCTAGAAACTAAAATTTAACACCTGAAATTAAAAATACACTGAATTAGATTAACAATAGATTAGGAACTTTAGAAGAAAAGATCAGTGAACTTGAAGACACAGCACTAGAAACTATCCAAATAAAGCAGAGAGAGACAGAGGGCAGAATAAAAATGAATAGAGCATCAGTGACCTGTGGGACAATATGAAGCAACCTAACATTCATGAATTTGGAGTTCTAGAAAGAAAAAAGATCTAGGGAGGAAAGGGACAGAAAAAAGTTTGAAGAAGTACTGGCTAAAAATTTTCCAAATTTGATGAAAACTATAAGCCCACAGGTCCAAGGAGCCCAAATACAAGCAGAATAAATATAAAAAAAATGATTCCAAGGAACATCCTAATCAAATTGCTGAAGGGATAAAAGAAAATCTTAAAAGCAGCCAGAGAGAAAAGACACATTATAGAGGGACCAAAGACAGGAATTGTGGCAGATTTCTCATCATAAACTATTCAAGCCAGTGGGCAATGGATAGACGTCTTTAACATACTAGAAGAAAAAATTTATCAACCTAGAATTCTTTACTCTGTAAAAATATCTCTCAAAATGAAGGTAAAATAGAACTTTTCAAATAGAAAAACACCGAAAGAATTAATTCTAGCATACCTGTGTTACCAAAAATGTTAAAGGAAGTTCTTTAGGCTAAAGAAAATTCATAAAAGGTGGAAACATAAAGGAACCAAAAGAGTGTCCAAAACAGTAAATAAGTGGGCAAATATAAAAGTCATGTTTTCTCATTTTAAAACATCTTTAAAAAGATAATTGATTATTTAAAACAAAAATAACAATATATTAAATAAAATATATGATAGGGGAGAAATGGAAGGATATAGTTTTCAATTTCTTATGCTATACACAAAATGATATAATATTATTTGAAGATAAACAAAGATAAGTTAAAGATGTATAAGATAAACATGAAAGCACTTAGAAAAAAAGATAAAACAAAGACATATAGGTAATATGTCAGTAGAGAAAATAAAAGGAAGTCATAAGTAAGAAACTCAAATAATCCAAAATTCAGCAGAAGAGGAACAAAGAACAGATGGAATAAATAGAAAACAAATAGCAAGATGTTCAATTTAAGCTCAACCATATCAATAATTACAATAAATGTAAATTGTTTAGACATCCCAATTAAAAGGCAGACATTTTCATATTGGACTAAAAAGCTAGACATAACTATATGCATTCTATAAGAAAACCACTTTAAAAATAAAGATGCACAGGGGGCCAGCCCTGTGGCTGAGTGGTTAAAGTCCCGTGCACTCTGCTTTGGCGGCCTGGGTACACAGGTTCAGATCCTGGGCACAGACCTACTCCACTCATCAGCCATGCTGTACAGACATCCCACATACAAAGTAGAGGAGGACTGGCACAGATGTTAGCTCAGGGCAAATCTTCCCGACACACAATAAAGATGTATATAGTTTGAAAGTAAAAGCATGGAAAAGACATACCATGTGAACAGTGACCATAAGAAAGATGTAGTGACCATATCAATATTGGGCAAAGTAGACTTCAGAACAAGGAATCTTACCAGGGGAAACAAAAAACATTTCATGGTGATGAAGGTGTCAATTCATCAGGAGGACATACACTCCTAAATGTGTATGCACCCTACATCAGAGTTTCAAAACAGATAAAGCAAAAATTGATAGAACTAAAAAGAGGAAAAAACAAATTTATAATTATAGTTAGAGATTTCAGTTCTCCTCTCTTAGTACTTGATAAAACAAGTAGACAGAAAAATTAACAAAGATAGAAAAGACTTGAAAAAGACCATCAATCTAATTGAAATATATAGAACAGTCCACCCAACGAGAACACAGTATACATTCTGGACCATAAAATAAATCTCAATAAACTTAAAAGAATTGAAATCATAAAAAGGATACTCTCTGAGCATAACAGTAATATTTGAAATCAGTAACAGGAAGCTATTGGGAAACACAATATTTGGAAATAAAACAACAGGCTTTATAATAACTCATGGGTCAAAGAAGAAATCACAAGGGAAATCGGAAAATATTCTGAATCGAATAAAAACAAAAACATTACATATCAAAATTTATGGGATACAGCTAAAGCAGTACTTAGAGGAAAATTTATAGCATTAAAAACACCTATATTAGAAAAGAAGAAAGACCTCAAATTATTAATTTCAGCTTCTACCCTAAGAAGCTAGGAAAAGAAGAGCAAATGAAATGCAAAGTCAGCAAAAGGAAGGAAATGATAAAGATGACAGTGCAAATCAATGAAATAGAAAGCAGAAAAACTATAGAGAAAAATAAATGAAATGAAAAGCTGGTTCTTTGAAAACATCAATAAAATCGATAAACTGCTCGTCAGACTGATCAGGAAAAAAAGAGAGAAGACACAAATTACCTATAATAGGAATGAAAGAGATCGTACAGATGTTAAAAGGATAACAAGATAATATTATGAACAACTTTGTGCCAATAAAGTAAACAACTTTTAGATGAAATGGACAAATTCCTTGAAAGACACAGCTATCAAGGCTCACTCAAGAAGAAACAGAAAACCTAAATAGCCCCTCATCTACTAAAGAACCTGAATTCTTGTCTTAAAACCTTTCCACAAAGAACATTTCGAGCCCAGATGGTTTTACTGGTGAACTGTACCAAAGATTCAACAAAGAAATAATACCAATGCTATGTGAATTCTTCAGAAGATAGAAAAAGGAAACTCTTACCTATTAATTTTAGGAGGCAAAAATTACTCTGATACCAAAACCACACAAGGATATTAAACAAAATTAAAAGATATTAAAGGACAACAAGTACAGGAAGACAAGTGCACTGACCACAGCAGAAAACATGGAGAAGAGGAAGTGGCCAGAGGCATGAGAAGCCTTTAGACATTGTCACAGTGTCCTTCGTGGAGTGCCTCCCGAGTGCAAAGCTCTATGGGGCACAGTCTTTAACAGCACGGTCTTTTGTAGCCAGACAGCCTGGGTTCAGGTCCTGGCCTCACGACTTACTAGTTACATAACTTTGGCCAAGTTGCCTAACTTCCCTGTGCTTCAAAGTTCCCATTTATAAATGGATATAATAACAGAACCCCCTTCATATGGTCGTTATGAAGACTGAATGAGTAAATCCATTTAAAATGCTTATAATAGTGCCTGGAATATAGTAAGCACTACATAAGTGATTGCTGAAATTATTATTATCATCATACATGCTATATTCGTTGGTTGTTACCTTTCTTAAGTCTTGATATTTGTCCTCAAAATGAACTAAGCAGTCTAAGAAGTGAATATTTTCATTGTATTAGTTCCCTGTGGTTGGTATAACAAATTCCCACAAATTTCACGGCTTAAAACCACAGAGATTTATTCTCTCCCAGTCCTGGAAGCCAGAAGTTCACTGTCAGTTTCACTGGGCTGAAATCAAGGGGTTGGCAAGGCTGTACTCCCTCTGGAGATTCTTGGGGAGAATCCATTCCAGGATTCTTCCACGTTCTGGTGGCTGCCAACATGCCTTTGCTCATGGCCACATCACTGGAACCTCTGCCTCTGTGGTTACATTGCCTCCTCCTCTTCTGTGTATGTCAAATCTCCCTCGGCCTCTCTCATGACATTTGTGATTGGATTTAGGGCCCACCCAGATATCGAGGATGATCTCCCCATGTGAAGACCCTTAATATAATCACATCTACAAAGACCCTTTTCCCTTATATGGGAACACTTACAGGTCCCAGGGTTCAGGACCTAATTATCTTTGGGTAGCCATTACTCAGCCTACTGCACTCATCGCTAGGGGTAGATTGATCTTGTGTGGAAATTGCAACATAAACAACATTTTTAAAAAAGACATTTAGCTTTCTCTACAACAAATATTTAGGATATGCAACCATATTCCAAAGCACAATCCATTCACCTGGAGGTAGGTCCCCAAACCGTAAGCACAGCATCCACATAAATTATAACACCTCTATAGGGCTAATATGCAAACTCAAATCTGCAAAATTATGACAAACATCACAAACTCTGGGAGGGTGTTACTCGAAACTAAACTGTGCCTTGTGATCCAAATAAAATAGCTTACTAAAATGACTAGTAAGAATCAAGAAAATTGGGAGAAACTAAATTTGATGATGGCAGTTCCAACTAAAGGAAGGTGGAAAACACACAGTAGAAAAGAACTTTGCTTCTGGGATCAGACAGGCCTGGCTTCGAGATCTGGCTCTTGTAGGTATTAGTGATGTGACCTCGAACAAATGATTTCAGCCCTTGGAGCCAGTTTCCTCATCTGTAAAATGGCAGCATGAAGAGCACTCACCTCACAGAGCCGCAGTGAGGACTAAAGAAGAACTCACAAAACGTTCTAGCATGGCAACTAGCATATATAACGACTCAATGAATTGTAATCACAGTTTGTTATTATGTAATAAATACTGTTTCTCATAAAACTCTCTCTTCTATTGTATTGCAGCAGAAATGTTGTTTCATCTTCAATTGCTTTATTTTCAGGGGTGGAGGAGCTTTTCCCTCGGGACCTGTGATCTCCTGGGTGAAAGGCGCTAACGGCACACAGAAGCAGCAAAGATGATAATGCAGTCTGCAGTTCTGGTATGCGTATCTTTGGGGAAACAAGAAAGAAGGACGGAGAAAGTGAGGACTTTGCAAAGGACAGGAAGTAGGACCCAAAGAGTTTAATGTGTGACTGAGAGCGCAAACACACAGTGCTTGAGGTTTGGAAGAAGCGAGAGAAAACTAAGACTTTAAATAGCTGAAGTCTAAAAAAGGGACGGGATAGACTCGTTCTCTACAGGAATTCACTAAATGATTAGAACTTTGCACTGTGGAGAGACGAAGGCTGAGGGGAATGAGGTATGACAGCGACAGTAAAACCGTGAAGAGTACAGACAAGGCAAACAAACCCGCTCTCTTTACCAGCCAGAACACCGGGATGGGGACTGCGAGGAAGAGAAGGTGGACGAGGAAAGCTGAAAAGTCAAGGCGGCTTTTGCTTGGGACAAATAAAACACGTCAAGCAACTGCTTGGGTTGTTTCTCTCAGTGTTTCCAGCAGTTAGTCCAGGACCAGGCATGTCATCAGTCAATCTGGGTTGAATGAAGAAATATCCATATTTGGGGGCCTCCCCATGGCCGAGTGGTTAAGTTAGTGAGCTCTGCTTTGGTGGCCCAGGGTTTCGCTGGTTTGGATCCTGGGCGGGGACATGTCACCGTTCATCAGGCCATGCGGAGGCAGCGCCCCACATAGCACGACCAGAAGGACCTACAGCTAGAATATACAACTATGTACTGGGGGGCTTTGGGGAGAAGAAGAAGAAGAAAAGTAAGAGTGGCAACAGATGTTAGCTCAGGGTCCAATCTTCAAAAAAAAAAAGAAAAGAAATATCTATATTCAATTGTAAAAATACCAGCAGTAGATGAGAAGTCCAACAAGATGCTCCTTCTAATTACATGATTCTGTCTTGGGTCTCACTCCTGGTTTGATGCTCCTAAAAGGCGGATCTGATCACGTTACTCCTAAAGTGCTTCAACAGCTCCTCACGGCCTCCAACGTCAAGCCCAAATTCCTTACTTGGCAACCAAGCCTTTCATGCTTGATCCTGGCCTATGTTCAGCTTTGTTTCTGCCACTCACACGTTATGCTCCCGCCATGTCAGATTATTCGGAATTCCCTGCATATACTATGCTCTCACACACAGACACCTCATCTTCACACACATTACTCCTGTGTGAGGTGCACTGACTGCCTGAGGAGCTCCTCCTTAGCCTTCAGTCATCATCTCAAATGTCACTTTCTCCAGAAGGTGACATTTCTGAGCAGAATTAAGTGATCCCTCCTCTAAGCTTTCAAAACACCTTGAGCATACTTCTATTACAGCACTGAGTACAATACTATAACTAATGTTTCCATGTCTGTGTTTCTTTATAAACTTCTGGGGTGCCAGGATTCGGTTCTAGTCATCTTTGCACCCCTAGTTACTAGCATGGGGCGCTGAAGCTTTAAAAGTGTTTGTTGAATAAAATGAATAGATTGTAAAGACCAAAAATAGAAATAAAGCTTAAATACTCGGGTGAACGAGACACAGCAGGATACTAAAGACAGGAATGAGCAGGTCCATGCGTCTAATTAGAAGATTTTGTCATGGATGGCAGCTATAATACTCCCCCACTTGTCCCTTCTTATCATTATCAGAGACAGAATTTTGGGCTGGATATACGACAGGCCTGACCCAGTATGACATCTATATTATATTATTCCCGCTCCTACCTTAGATCATTCCCGACCATTTCTCACACCCATTTTGCCTTGGAGAAAGCAATTTCATTTTCATATGCTTTAGTGTCACCATCTTCTGTGAAGTCACCCGTTTGAAAATACTCCAAAGCCTAGCTCCTCTCCTGCTCTAATTCTCATTTTCTTTCTCTCTTCCTAAGTAGAATGGAAAACGTCAGTGTAACTTGAGGATGAAAATAGCCTGAGCCCAAATAGTGCATGACTTTAGGGAAATTATTATACCTCCATACATTTCAACAGTCCCTTCCTTCAAAAGGAATCAACCTACCATCTAAGAGCTCACAGGAAATAATAAAAGGTAAAACTGACGCAGAGCTTACTGTGCACCCCCCATGTATTAACCTACTTAATTCTATAATTCTTTGAGGTGGGTGCTATGATTATCCCCATCACGCATCAGAAGCCTGCAGCACAGAGAGGATGAAGACGTGAAGAAGGCTATGAAGGTCACAGTTAAGGTGTGGTGGAGGCAGGGCTGGAAAGCCAAGCGGTCTGGCTCTGGTGTCCCTGCTGCTAACCATTACCCCCTACTGCCCCTCTGCAGGCCAGGGAAAGGCACCAGGCACAGTACAAAACTCCAGTACATTAAAGTATAAGAGGAGACACTGAATGGTAGGCGTCAGATACGGGACAGTGTTACACATTTCGATCCCAATGCACTTTACAGCTAAGATTTTAGACCTCAAACCATCTATCACTTTTGGTTAAAATATGAAGGGTCTCTTGTGATTTTAGCCACCCAGGAGATAGATTTGTCCTTCACTGGCACTACACCTACAATTCAGATGACACTGTCACTAGATGAACATCCACCTTGGGGTGTGGCTTTATGGATCAACAAGATAGGTTTTTTTCAGGAGCGAGGACCTAAGAATAGAAATGTGGCAGAAGATACTCTTACGTTCATACTTTTCCTACAGAAATAGAATTTTATTTTTTAAAAAAGCATTAGATATTTAAGTCCATATCCCCCTCTCCTCAAAAAATTAATTTAGACAAAATTTAAGGAATATCCACTAGGTGTAATACAGTACCTGCAAATCATTATCAATCTCTTATAATCATATTCCCTTCTGGGCAATGGGCCATTTAGAAAGTGCTGAACATTTGTTGAATGGATAAATACTATTTCAGATACGGATTCAGAGAAGCTCTGCATTTCCAGATGGTTCCTCAGAAGGAATGAGTGCCTTATAACAGTCATATTTGCCCTGGGGAACTCTACTGCTCAGGCCAGCGTCAAGAGGGAGAACTTACTCCTCAAGTCTCCAGAAAAGTCTAAAGCCACCTTTATCTGTACCCATGGTTTCTACAACGTTTTCTTCCCCCATCAGAAAGAGAACAGAGAAAGATCAGGTTACATTGTTTCCTTGGGCCTGTATAAATTCCTGTGAGCTTCTCTCTTCTGTCAGGAAAAGTTTCCCTGGCAACCATATTTACACACTCACTTAATTCCCTCCCCTCCATTGATCCCCTGGTTGGTATAAAAATTAATTTGCATTGAATTGCTGAAGTTTACAAGTTAATCAGTTTAACAGACTTACAAAATTTTAGAACTTGGTTTCTGGCCAAAGCTTGCTTCTTAAGGAGCCTGTCCACTTTCTTTTGCAATCTGAATGTAATTTGTTTCCGTTCAAATATTTTAAAACACATTTAATATGTATGCTGGATGTTTCTGGTTATAGGCAGAGAAAAGAATATTCTCCTATGGGCATCTGGTCAATATTATTACTTAAGAAGATCAAGAGAGGAAATGGTACCTTCGTTCTCGGTAACCAAGGTGACAAATTCCCAAAGATCGGCTATGATCAGGAGCTGGAAGAGAAGAGTCAAGGACCAAGACAAAAAGTCTGGGCCACATGAAACGATGAATGCAGGCCTAAGATTCTAGGTGCTCAGAGGTCAGGACTTGGATAACAGGAATGGGGCAAGAGTATCAAGAATGGAGTGTCATTACTTCATCCATCAAGTATTTATTAAGCATCTACTAATGCTGAGTGCTGGGAATAGAGCAGTGAATAAGCCAGACACAGACCCTACCTCCATCAAGTTTGTAGTCAATATTTGAATAGTGAACCAATGTTGGCTGTGTTATTGAACCAAGTGTCTTTGGGCTAGGGGCTCATTATATGATTTCCTACAAGGGCTGGAATTGGTTTCAGAGTACGCATGGAACAGGGACTTTCAGATAGAAACAAGCTCAAGTCCTCCCTGGAGTAGGTGAGTTGGCAAGTCAAGAAGTCGTTGACATATACAATGGTTTCTTTACATTTCAACCTTCAACAATGATACACGAGCGTCTAGAAAGGGAGATGGAGAAGGGTATGTTTATCATGGGGCACGAGGCAAGATACTTTGCAGTATACCTAAGTTTTCTAAAGAATAAAAAGTAAAGGTATATTCTTAAGCTTATTCAACAACCATTTATTGAGCTTCTACCATGTTCCAGGAATGGTTTTAGGCACTGAAACTAAGGATGTGGAAAAGCTTAGCAATTCCAACAATGTGGTAAGTGCTATAATGAGATGTTAAAGTAAAATGGGAGATCAGAAAGGAAGGATACTAATTCATTAAAAGCAAGCTGGGAAATGCTTTGGGGAGGTAATGCTTGAACTGAATCTTAGAAGACAGAGAACTTCGTTGTCTTAAGCTGACAAATTTGGGGGTAATTTGTTACACAGCGAGAGATAACTACTACAGTGTGTTACGGGGACTAAACCACTAGCACAAATAGAACATGGAGAACACCTGGCCGACTAAACTGTTTCATGACATATACCATAGGTTATACTCTAAATCTTTTCACATTCTTAATCTCACATATTGTTAGGCTCACCTGGTCCATCTTGGGAGTAGGAAGTGAGAACTAGCACTTTGAATGAGAACGACACAGGTAACGGGAGGAAGCTACACGATCTCAGCCTTGTCTGCTTTCCTTCACAAAAAAATCTAGGTTGGCTAGTGTTAGGGCTTGGTCAAGTGGTCAGCCAGGATCAACTAGCGTCCGGACTTGGTCAGTACCTGGTCAAACGATTACCCAGAGAGACCGGGAATGGGAGGAGCAAGAGGGTGAGCGAAGCTGTTTTTGAAAGAGCAATAACCACGAAAACCAGAAAAACTTAATTTGTTGTCAGTTCCAAGTAGTGACTGTAAAGCCAAAAATGAAAGACAATATCAAAATTTAAGTTTTCCTGGTTTTCATGATTCTTCTGGGTAGATGAAGGAATAGAGAGGGTAACAAAGCATGAGTGGGACATGAGCATTCGAGACAAATGTGGTACACAGGGCCACGTGGCTCAAAGCTGGGGAGTCCCTAGACGAGGGCGAGGGGGTGGCATCACCATATCAGGGCAGACAAGTTGTATTATATCTGCTCAACCCCAGTTTCTGTTTCAGGAGGTTGAAAATGGTCCCCATAGCTTCCCCCAAACAAATGGGAGTATCTGAGTACAAAAGGAATAGCAATGAACTCATTCCTTATTTAAACTGGAGTAACAACAGCAACAGGACTGTAACCCTATGCAATAAAGTTAAAAGTCGAGTTTCCAGAAGTCATCTGAGTAAATAATTCCGTGCCTCTTTACTCTCTATTCTCTTCATACTGGCTGGATACCTACTTGAACTTCAAAATATCCCCCTATTGCCCTTCTTACCCCTGGACTCAGGAGTCCAAAAGGAGAGGAGCACAAGGAAATGTGATCATGCACCACGACACAGCAAGCACTTTAGGCCATGCGACCAAGACAAAGAACACCACACAAAATGCCTCCCCAGCTTCAGGAGGGAGTACGGATACCTTCAGGCAGATCTGGTTCCATAATTTATGGGGCCCAGTGCAAAAATGAAAACGTCGGGCCCCTTGTTAAAAAATCATTAGGAATTTCAAGACGGCAACAATAGAGCATTAAACCAAGTGTGAGGTCCTTCTAAACACAGGGGCCTGGGAGACTGCACAGGCTGCACGCCCATAACTGGCCCCGCTGTCAGGGATGGTATTAGCATGGTCCTTTAGAAAAGCTTTAGAGTCAGAGCTGGGAGCAAATCTCATCTTTGCCGCTTATCAATTAGGTGATCATAGGCAATTTATTTAACTTCTCCTTGCTTCCAAGAGGTCGTATGGTTGTAATCTAGTATTCTGAGGATTAAATGAGATAATGAATAGAATATAAACAAAGTACTTGGCACATAGCAGGCACTCAAAGAATGGGAGCTATACTATTATTGTTCAGTGAAATGTACAGGTAATTATCAAAGCAGTAAGTTTAAGAAACAAATTGCTAAACTACTATTAAGGACATGAAGGAATGAGAATGATATTTTAGGACAACTAAAATAATGAAGCAGACAAGGATGATCACATCTTTTGCTTGACTCCTCTGCCTTCTCAAACCACATTCCTATTTCTCTTCTTCATTACCAGACATATAAATTGTGATCTGCACACTGTCTCCATTTCTTACCCGCATCTCATGCCGCAATCCTCTTTAAGCTGGCGTTTAATATCCCCATGGCCATCCCCCACTGAACTGAAGGTATCATTTTCAAAAAGTTACTGAGGACCCGTTTACTAAATATAACGGACATTTTCCACTTTTCCAGTACAATCATACTGCTGACCAATTCCTCCAGCTTGAACCCTCTCTTCTCTTGACCTCTGCGATGTGACACCCTCGTGGCTAATGGTATGTCTAATTAGCCTTGCGTCAGGGACACAAATGGTCTTGGAGAGAATGCATTTGTTGGAGGAATAAATTAGATGGTTCCTTTGCTTCTCTGATATTCCTTATTTTCTACCTTACTGACCCCATTTCTTCTTCCTACCTCTCTAAACGAGGGCAGTCTCCAAGCTTCAGCCCTCAGTCCCCTACACGTCTAGTTCTGTGCTGTTACCACTGGTGAACTAACTTAATCACACGGCTTCAGTGATCATCTTCTCTATATAAGACTTCATGACTTCTCTCTTTTGAACACAAGTCCCCATTTCCAAATACTTATGGGATGTGTCCACTTATAAATTCCAGTATCACCTCAGGACATCTAGCACTTAGCTTTTCCTCTTCTCCCCCAAACTGGCTTTCGTCTCTGTCCTATTTCTGTCAATCTTGTCACCCGTGTTCAAGGCTGTATTTGATTCTTCCTTATTTCTTGTCCTCTATATCCAGTCAGTCACAAAGTCCTGTTCGTGTTTCCTTTATAATCCTCACTGAACCATCTCTTTTTATTTTACCGCCATCACCCTAATTCAGTTCCTCATCCCCTCACACCTAGACTATTTAAATCACCTGCTAACTGGTTGTACAGTTCTCTTTCTATCCCACTCAAGTTCATTCCCCACACTGCTGTTGAGAATCTTCTTTTTCTTTTTTTTTTTAAAGATTTTATTTTTTCCCTTTTTCTCCCCAAAGCCCCCCCGTACATAGTTGTATATTCTTCGTTGTGGGTCCTTCTAGTTGTGGCATGTGGGATGCCGCCTCAGCGTGGTTCAATGAGCAGTGCCATGTCCGCGCCCAGGATTCGAACCAACGAAACACTGGGCCGCCTGCAGCGGAGCGCGTGAACTTAACCACTCGGCCACGGGGCCAGCCCCAGAGAATCTTCTTAAAACACTGCTTTCATGACCCAACACTTCCCTAACCAAACATCTTCAGACTTCCCATAATACAGGAAAAAGTCCTGACTCCTTGGTTCGGCATTCAATGCCTATTAAAATGTGGCTTCGACCAACCTCTCCCATCTTACAACTCCTCTCCTTAAACCTTCTGATCTTGCCAGATTGGTCAAGCTCCTCAACTGACCCCTGAAACCTTCCTTTCATATTCCAGTCCCGTGTTTTCTGAACATTATTTTTCCTGTCTGGAAATCCCTTCCACCTTCCTTCTCTCTATGTAACAAAATTTACCATGTCTCTTAAAAAAACCTGCCTTCATAGTCACGGTCCATAACGATCTTTTCCTTTCTTCAACTCCTATAATACCACATAAGCAGCCCTTTGAAAATGTACTGGATTACTGCTTCACATTCAATCCTCACAACTATATGAGGTAGGTGGCATTATTACAGATGAGGAAATGCAGTCAAATAACTTGCCAAGTCACGTAGCAAGGAACTGGAAGAACTGGGATCCGAATCCTGTGCCCGAGAATAATGCCCAGACGACAGCACCTCTCTCATCTCCCTGTCTCTTCCTAAGCACAAATACAGCACGGTATTTGCACACAAGCAGGCGCTCAGTAAGCATGCTGACTGATGGTTTCCACAGCACCTGTGATTCTCTTGCACTCACAGAACTGTCCGTCTCAACCGTGCACATTAGGCACCCCAGCGTCACCTTCTTTACACGGCTTGATCGGTAATATAGTTCAAGACAGGGGATTTGCCAAAAATTCACGGCAATCCATTCTAAAAACAAATTTTGGTTTAAGTGAAGCTAAAAGGCCTTTATCTGATTCAAACATTAGGTGAGTTTGGGAATGAGGTCCACTTTACCACCTCTGGGCCCATCCTTGCTGTTTCCAAAGGATCAGGAAGTAAAAATAGGCTGGCTAGATGATGGCTTATGAAGTGAAATAGGCTATTTATAGTTCTAGAGGTGGATGCTAAGGCAGCAGAATGGGATTTTCTCTGCTCTGGTAGCTAAGACCTCAGTAAAAGAACCCCACTAAAAGTGAATCATGGGTGGAAACTGGGATCCAAAGAGGATGATAGCAAGGAGGGAGCGAGAACAGAAAGAAGTACTGGCAATATTCTATGGAGGGCATGGCGCTGTCCGTTTCTGCAGAGTGGCTCGAAGCCATCAGATCCAGCCTTGTTCTCCACGGCTGGCACCACCTGACTGTGGGCTCTATCATTTCTGCATGATTCACGGTCTCAGTCCAGAACTGCTTGTCCTGACCCATCTCACAGTCCAGATCCTCTCTTGCTCCAGATCCCTCCAGCTTCTGGTCTTATTACCCATTTCCCCCCATCTCACAAATCTGACCTCACAGATTTGACATTCAGCATCGCTTCCCTTGTTAGGACTTGGATTTTCCTCTTATTGGATGGTTTAGTTTTGCCTTCCTGGAGTGATACCTCTGGTGCCACACACATTTGCCCAGTTTTCAGGCCCTCTATCCTGGAGCTGCCGAAAACGATCTCTTTGCCATCTCCACATGTTGGGCCCTTATTTGGAAAGATATGAGTGACAAAGACCAGAAGTGAGGCTCAGAAAAACTAATGAGGGGAAAAAGTGGGGGAGAAGAACAATATGAAGGAAAAATGCCACCTGAAAATTGTGGTGGGGATTAGAAATTCTAGGTTATCTTTGGGAAATTATGGAGAAAGGAAGAAGGCCATGGCTGCAATATAAAGCCACTGCCTAGACATATCCATACTCTTTAAGTGCCTGTATTCACTGTTTCCTCTGTGTTGGCTGCCCTTCCTGTCCTTCCCAATCTTTTCCGCAAGGCAAACTCCTATTCATCCTTCAAGACCTTCCTTAAACATGTTCTTCCCTGGAAAGCCTTCCCTGACTCTCTCAGACAGCTAATTGTTCCCTCCTCTGCTTCCACAGCTCTTTATATATGTCTATTATGCTTTTTATCACTTTTCCTGGCAATTTTGTCTCTCCCACCACTTCTTGGAGGACAAGGAGTAATTATCATATTCATCTTTGCATTCCCAGGACATAGCAGAGTGCCTGGCATATAGCATGTGTTTGTTGTGTGATAAAAGACATCAAGAGCAACATGAAAGCGCAGTTTGCACCACGCTTGCAAAAATCAAATTGGTTCCTGGTACTTTTCATGTGTAACCACGTTTTTCCTTGATTTAGAAGAAACGACTTTAGGCTCATAAAAGAAAATTCTATTGATATCACTGGCACATTAGCCAGTTTTTCATCTGCATGGGTGATAGAAACATCCCCCCCCCGCCCCTTCCCCCCCCCCCCCCCGCCCCCTTCCAAGAAGCTCCCAGAGCAAGCTTAACATTAGTGGTGCACCACCCATCCTACCATTTTTATTGTAGTGAAAGCTAAATTACGCCATGAGCCTAAAGCTGCCACCAATCTTAGTGAATTGGTGGTGGGGGGTCAGGGGGTAATTAAAGAACACACTTCTGGAGCAAACCTAGGAAGAGGGGGAGGGAGGAAGATGATTTAGACCTTGCCTTACAAGAAATTTGTTAGAAACACGCAAAACAGCCGCTTCCTCTGGACATGACAGACCCAGTCCAGGTGTCCGGCAGTGACCTTACCCCATGAGTGTCAGATCATCACTCAGCACAGAAAACAAGGGACCAGTGCCTTTCTTGGGCATCCCCCTTTTTCAAACCTGGCAAATCTTGGGGCCTGCTTTTCCTTTAGGGGATTGTCCTCTCCTCCCAGCACCGACAATCCCCAGTTCCTTCTTCTGGTGCCCCCCAAGCACCAATCTTGCCTTCGTGTCCCAGGGGACCCCAGCTTGACTCCAGGTCAAAAGTGCCCGGCGATGGGGCTGTCAGGCCGCGGCTGAGCTGGGGGCGCCGAGGTCAGGCCCGATCCCCGGGTCTCCCACGCGGCGGGACGAGCGGAGGAGACGCAGGCCGCTCAAGGCCACGGGCTGGGGCGGCGCGGGCGGGGCTCGGCCCCCCGGAGAAACCGCGCGAGGGCCGGGGCTTCAGCCGCTTCCCCGCAGCCTCCCGCAAGCCCCGGCCCCGCATCCCCCGCAGCCGGTCGGTCCGCCGGCCCGCACTGCTCGGTCCCGGGGCGGGGGCCCCACGTCGCGGCTCCCGGGGCAGGCCGCCCGCCGGCCCGTGGCCACCGCAGTGCCCCGCCCCGCGCGGCCCGGCGCGGCCGCCGCGCCCCGGCCCGGCCGTGACAGCTGGGCGCCCAAAGGGTTAAGCCGGCGGTGCAGCCGCCCGAGTGCCCCGCGCGCGGCCGGGCCGCCGCGAGCCGGCCCCAGCGCGCACGCGCCCGCCCGTTACCTGCGGTCGCGTTCGCGCTCCTCCTCCACCTGGCCGCTCTCTCCCGGGGGCCGCCCCTCAGCCCGCCCCCTCGGCTCGGCGCCGCGCTCCCTGCTGGCTGCTCGGACACGGCCCGGGAGGAGGGGCGTGGGCGATTACCATATATTAGCATACCAGCGCGCGTCACGTGGCCTCTCCAGCCAATGGTCACTCTGGAAAGGCGGGGATTGGGCTGAATTCGCCTAGGTGCTGCTCCGGGCCTGAACCGGTGGCCATGGCAACGGCTGGGAGGGCGGGGGAGTGGGGAGGCGCTGGAGTCCCGCGGCTCCGCCGGAGCACCTTCCCTACCTGAGCTGCGTGCGCGGACCTCGCGCCCTTTTCCCATCCCGCGGAAGAAGAGCAGCTGAATTTGGCTCCTCTCGGAAGGATTCAGATTCAGCAAACATTTATGGAGCGCTTACCACGTGCCTAACACTTTCCTGCAGAATGTGGTTCTTGGGGTAACCCTGTGATGTCAGTACTGTTAGTCCCATTTGATAGAAGGGAAAGCGGAGGCTCAGAGAGGTTAGCTCACTCACCCAAAGTCATACAGCCACACTAACTGGCAAACGTGGAGATCTGAACCCATTTCTAACTTCAGGCCCAGGACTCTCCTGAGTTATTTTCTCCAGCAGGGGTCTCCCAGCACCTCCTCACAATTCCAGGTATACCAAGCAGCTGAGAAAAATCGTCGTACAAACTTTGTATAGTGCTTTAGTGTTTCTTTACAATGACCTGTGAGGTTAGCAGGCAGAACAGTTATGCCCATATTGCAGGTGAGGAGAAATGAGGCTCAGAGAGGTGATGTGACCTGCCTTAGGGCAAACAGCTATCAAGAACTGATGCTTAATTACTCTGATTTATACTCAAGCTCACTACTTTAAAAACTTTTAAATTCAATCTTCCCAACACGGCAGTATTGCTATGACCATTTTACAGATTAAGAAACTGAGGCTTTGGGAAGTTAAGCGAATTCCCCAAGGTTACAGAGCTAGTAAGTAGCAGATTTAGGGTTTAAATCCAGGTTTATCCGGCTCTAGAGCTAGTCTCATTGCATCAGGTTCACTTTATTTAGGCTTGGACTTTTAAACCCCTTCTCTAACGGAACTTTCTCTCTCTTCCTCTTAAGCTGTGACTATGTTCTCTTTTAACCCAGACAGATAACACGTGGCAAGTGATATGCATTAAGGTCACAGAGGCTAACTAGTAAAAGAGAATAGAGTCACTCTTGCAGGTGGGTAAGGATGCTCTATAATTCTCTGCCTCTTCATTTTCACCCCTGGGGATCTGAGAGTTCCCCAAAGGCAGGCTGGTTTAAAAGCATAAACATCTGCACATAGACCTTCCTTCTGCTCCTTTCTTTAGTTTAGCTCAGTGGTTCTTTAATTATTAGACAAGGCCATATGCCTCGCTAAAATTCACTAAGTTCAGTAGGCGTTTTAAAGGATCATCAAAGATAATTTTGAATATAAATGTACATTTCACCTTACCGGGCTAGCTTAAAGCCTAGTGTCCTCCTGAGCTGTGACTAGTGTTTAAGGTACAAATGAGGAGGCAGACCTACTTGGGTTAAAAGCCTGACTTTCCTACTCACTCGCTGTGTCACCTTGGGCAAGTTATTTAACCTCTCTGTGCCTCAATTTCCTCATTTGTAAAATAGGATAGGAATGTTGTGAGAATTAAATGAATTAACGTATAAAATCACTTAGCACGAGCCCTAGCCCGGAGGTAAATCTTCCATAAGAGTTAGCTGTTATTGACCCAGGAGCTTTCCTAGGAAAAGACAACCCACGGTTTCCTAGCTGGCTTTGGAATTCTGAAGCTGCCTCTCATCCCTCATGGTGTATTAAACAGCCTGTTGTGCCGGTGAAGGCTTGTTATCTCTTCAAATTACATTGTCTCTTCTTAGGATCATAAATAATTCCTGGACTCAAAGGAGCTGGTTTCTCCTGCACATCTCCTAGCACCAAATTACCAGAGCGGCTCCTTGCAGAAGGGGATCTTGACAAACTGCGGAGCCATAAGTCAGGTTCCTTGAAACACTTTTATGAGTGCCTTAATGAGGGAGATGAGCTGTCATCAGGAACTCATCTCGTCCTTCCTAGCCACAGGAAATGAGCTCTTTGTGCTCAAAGGGTTTCCAAAGCTGAGTGCTAAGAGTTTTCAGGAAGTGGGCCAGGGATGAGAAGCTGTTGACTCAGAGAATCCGGGGGCTAAACAGCCCCCATCCTGCCATTCACCTTACAGGGTCAAATTACTCACGGTCTTATTGCAGCAATAGCACCGAAGGGTGGGCTGTGCGTGTTAATCCTTCCCCTTCCCGCCGTGTACACACTTTAACAGCCAACACACCACCACCGCCCCAAAAGATAGTGTAGTATAGACCAATGGTTGAGAGTATTGTCCTCGGAGCCAAAGAAGCAAGTGTGGTTCCTGCTTACGCTACTCATTTTGTGTGTGACCTTGGGAAAGTTGCTTAACCTCTCTGTGTCTCAGTACCCACATTTGCAAAATGGGAATAATCCAGTGCCCACCTCTTGTGAGAATTAAATGAATTACTAACATAAAGTGCTTAGGACATCCTATAGGAAGCACTAGAGATGTATTTTCTAATTAAACAAAAGACACATATCAGTCCAATACAAACAAAGTACTTTCTAAGAGGCAACCACAGCCTAAGCGAACCACTCTAGGCCCTCTCCTAACCATATGCTGCCCACCTCTCCCTCTGACTTGCAAATAAATGTTGTCCAGGAATAGGAAGAACATGTGCTTGGGAACTCTAGTTTGAATCCTGACTCTGCCACATTGCTTGTTCTGTGAACTTGGCCAAGTTATTTTACATCTGTGAGCCACGGTAACATTATTTGTGAAAGGGGACTAACTTCCTCCCAGAGTTGTTCTGAGCGTTCAGTTAGATAGTGTCTGGCAAGATGTGATGAGGGCCTGAACTGGACAGGTCCTGCTTGACCATAATCACCTTGCTCTTTTAAAGATTTTATTTTTCCTTTTTTTCTCCCCAAAGCCCCCGGTACATAGTTGTGTAATTTTAGTTGTGGGTCCTTCCAGTTGTGGCATGTGGGATGCCATCTCAGCATGGCCTGATGAGCGGTGCCATGTCCGCGCCCAGGATTCGAACTGGCGAAACCCTGGCCCGCTGAAGTGGAGCTCATGAACTTAACCACTTGGCCACGGTGCTGGCCCCCTCACCTTGCTCTTTTGCTAAGCTGTTTCTGGGAGCATCTTGTTCTCCAATAGTGAAAATAACTGCCATTTATTGAGCACTTACTCCGGCTCTGTGCTATATACATCATCTTACTTAATACTTATAATAAGACAAAGGCCCAGAGGGATTAAGTAACTTGTCCAAGATCACAATGGAAGTCAGTTGCAGAGCCAGGATTCAAGCCAGGACTGTCTGATTCCCAAGGCCATGCTAATGACCCACCATGCCACAGGCCTGCAATCCAGTTTAGCTCATAGAACTCAGGGAATGTGTGTTAGATTTCTTTAGCATTCCTCCAGCAGCCATACACACATGCTCTCCAACAGCACCCAGCACAGTAAATGATCCACATATATTTACTGAATGAGGGAAAGTAAATGACTGTGACATCCTCGTATAGTGATGAAAGCCCCTTTTTTTCTTGGGCTGTCCCCAGTGGGGGAGAAAAGCAGCTGGCAACCCTCCACCCCACCCCCTAGCATCCTCTTCCTGCTAAATAATCATGTGGAAGGTCTTCCTCCTTCTCCCATGGGGCAGGCAGGCTTCTTGGTTTCAGAGACCCACAACAGGCACAGCGATGACTCATCTTCAGTGAACATTGCAGGGATGACATGGCTCTGGTGCTTTCTTAGGGCTCATTGAGCGCGGATCAGTGGGCTGGTTTCCAAATAATGGCCTTGGATAGGTATGTCAGTTTCCCAGGGCTGCAGTAACAAAATGCCACAAACTGGGTGGCTTAAAACAATACAGATTTATTCTCTCACGACTCAGAAGGCCAGAAGTCCCAAATCAAGCTGTCAGCAGGGTTGGTTCTTTCTCAGGGGCTCAGAGGGAGAATTTGCTCAATGCCTCTCTCCTAGCTTTGGGTGGTTGCCAGCAATCCTCGGCATTCCTTGGCTTGTGGATGCATCGCTCCAATCTCTGTCTCCATTGTCACGTGGCCTTCTCCCTGTGTGTCTGCATCCAAACTTCCCTCTTCTTATAAGAACACCAGACCTATTGGAGGCGGGCCCACCCTAATCCAGTAGGACCTTATCTTAACTTGATGACATCTACAAAGACCCTCTCTCCAAATAAGGTCACCTTCACAAGTACCAGGGGTTAGGACTTGAACATAACTTTTCTGGGGGACACAATTCAACCCCACAACAATATGTTTGGGATAGAAGAGAAGATGGAAAATGAGGGACTAGCCTAAAGAGAAAGGAGAGGTGGTCCACAATGGGCAGATCATACTTGCATAATGGAGTGTGACTCAGGGTCCCTCAGGTGTGGGACTAAGGTTTCATTCTTGGCCACTCTCATTCTTTGCCAAAAAGATGTCTCCAGCTTACAGACTCACAATATCAGAGCTGGAAGGGACTTCAGAGGTTCATTCATCCATTCAACAAACATTTATCAAACATTCTTCAAGGAGCTAGGCGTTTAGACAGAAAAGAAATGGTCTGGGGAAACTGAGGCCCAGAGAGGGAATGTGATTGTCTAAGATTACACATCAAATTAGAATACAACCAGGAGCAGAATGGGGCATCCGGGCCCCAATCCTGAGCCCTTTGATGCCTACCAGGAAGTCTACCCACTCTCTGGGCCTGAACCTCTGGTGCACAGACAGATCTAGGTTTTCGGTGTGTTTTTTTTGGTATGCTTTTTGGTGAGGAAGATTGGCCCTGAGCTAATATCTGTTGCCAATCCTCCTCTTTTTGCTTGAGGAAGATTGTCCTTAACAGCTAACGTCTGTGCCAATCTTCCTCTAGTTTTTGTATGTGGGACGCTGCCACAGCATGGCTTGATGAGTGGTGTGCAGGTCTGTGCCTGGGATCCGAATCTGTGAACCCCGGGTCTCTGAAGCAGAGTGTGAACCCAACCACCACGCCACCAGGCCAGCCCCAGATCTAGGTTTTGTAAAGGTGTTTGTGTTCTGAGGCTCATTACCAGCCCCCCCAAGCTTCCATAGGCCAGTCCAGTACTTGAGGGGCTTTGGAACCTCAGACAAAGCTGGAACCATCCCCTCTCTGAAAATATAATCCTGCAGCCTTTCTTCTCTTTAGTCTAAGCCGTTGGCTAATCTTTGAAGCATCATCTCTGGATGTCACAGCAGAATTGGGCCTAAGGGAACTCCTTGGGGCCAGAGACAATGTCTTGTTCATCTTTTTTGCCCTCAGGGCTAACACAGAAACCATCATGGAATCTGCTCTCAATAACCATTTGTTCAACGAATGAAAGAATGTCGATCTGGTTAGTACCAAGGGCTATTTATTTCTCACTGTTTCTATATCCCATGCCCAGTGATGGTTGCAGAGTTGGTTTAAGATAACTAAATTCCACTCTGAAAGTCACAGCTCTTTTGACAGGAATATTCCATTTGTCACTACATCATTAGCAGAGATGGTGTCTTGCTCCCATTATTGGCGGCCGAGACGAATATTGTCCTGCCTCGAGCTGTCATCATGTGAGATATCAGTCTGGAGCAGTGAGGCTGAAAACTGGGGCAGGCTGGGGTCAGAGATGGGGTCAACCCAGCAGGAGTTGTCAGATCAGAGCAGGGGCGAGAGGGAGGTCAGATGGGAGATCAAAGTCCAGGAACTAGGCAGGTACACGGTCAGTCCAGCTCTCCCGAGGACGGTGGCCTGTGCCTGGAGTCCCTTAGGAAAAGGTCCACTGAGGCAGGTCCACTGAGCTGGCCTTCTGCTCGCAGGGCCCCAGAGGGTTCTTTGTAATTGATCTGGGCTTGGGTTCCCTCCTCACAAAGGGGATACAATCAATCAGCATTATTTGGCAGGCCTTATGTTCACAGGATTAGAAGAACTTTAAAATCCTGGAGGCAGCCTCATTTGTTCTAGTCATATGGCCCCAGGCTTCCTGCTAATTTTTAGATTCACAGTTTTAGGTCGAATTCTGGCTGTGCATCAGAGTCACCTGTGAAACTTGTTCAAATACAGATTCCCAGGTCCCAGCCCGAGAGACTCTGGTTCTCCCAGTCTGGGGCGGGCTGCTGACATCTTGAGAGGCTGTAAGGTGCAGTGGTTGAGTGTGGAGGCTCTGGAGCGAGGCCGCTTAGATTTCCGATAGTTCTGCCACTAGTGCAGTGAACTTGGGCGAATTTCTCAACCTTTCTGTGCCTCAGTATCTTATCTATAAAGGGGAATAATAATATTCTGCTCATTGATTTGATGATTAATGATTTAATACATGCAAAGTCTTAGAATAAGTGCTCAATAAATGTTACTTTTTTAATCTTTCTTTTTATCAAGTTCTACAAGTGCTTCAGAAGCACAGTCCTTCATTCACTCATTAAAAAAATAATTACCAAGTACTGCCGCCTGCCAGGACCCATGCGAGACACATAGAATCCTGCCCAGTTTATCGTCTGGCAGGGAGGCCCGCATTGGGAAGCATTGTTCTACTCACTGCCTTCAGCTCTCCGAACCCTCGTTGCAATCTAAGGCTCTGGTCCTCACCTCTGACGTCCCTTGGGCACAATGACCTTCATTTCATAACGCTGAAATGGAACAAAGTGGAAAGAACGTAGCAGTCCAAGAATTTAGACTTGGTGTGCCATTTTCTGGCTGAGTGACAGTGGACAAACCACACGTAGATGGTACCTTCTGTCTACCGCCTGCCCAGTGTCCGTTTTCTAGGAATGGTCCCACACCTCCTGTATCCACAGGGCGGAGAGAAGAAGAGCCAAACACACCTGTGATTCTGCCCCTCCCCCAGGTCACAGACGATTGGTCAGGGAGAACACCTGGCCCAAGCTGAGCCAATCACATCCCATCTCCAGGATGCTGGAATGGAGCTGAAGCCTTGCTGCCTGACTCTGGCTGTGCTCTTGAACGAAGGTGATGTAAACACAGGAGCTGTTGGCCGTGGACATTTCCCACCGTGCATACCAAGAAGAGCCAGTCAGTCTGCAGAAAAAGAAAAGAAAAGCCAGTGCTTGGATTTCTCAGGGCGCTGAGGTTCCTGATCTCCTCCCTATCGCTGTCCCCAACCTTGGATTCTGTGACACATCCTCCATCCTTCTAGTAAATTCCTCTTGGTGTTGAAGTCTGATGTTGGGCATCTCTTCTTTTCACCTGGTGCCTGGAAGGCAGGCTGTACCCACAGCATCTGGTTGTCCCATGCTCAAGAGGTCCGTTTCCGGGCTGCTCAGGGAGAAGCAAATTCAAGGGTCCTGATCCGGAGTCTTGAGACCAAAGACCCCCAGCCCAGCTCTGGAGCCTCTGTCCTACTTTGAATGAGCTTTTGGTTCAGAGAATTTTAGGAGCACAGAGAGGAGGAAAGGGTGTAGGGTCTTGAACACCAGTGAGGGGGCCTGGCCAGGCCTTTCATGGGAGGGATCCCTCTTTCTAACTTTCCTTAGATAAGGAGGAGTCTGCTGGAGAGCCAGTCTCTGTGCCACCCGGTCCTGCTCTGTTCTTTCACATTCGCGATTCCTCAGACACTGACGCTCTTTCTGAACTGAACTGGATTTCTCCCCCACACCTGGAACTGGTTGTTAGGACTTGTCTATCTCTCTTGGGGTTGGAAGTTGGAGTGGGGAGCAAGAAGGTGAAGTGCAGCCATTTCTGTCAATTTTCTAAGCTTCTGGTGATTTCTTTACCTCAGCCCTGCCTCTCTAGCTTGTCACGGAAGTGATCGATGTCACCTCCCCAGCACCCCTTTGGACCGGCTAGGTATCAGTTCCTTCATTTCACAGACAGGGATGACATTTAGCTGCTTTGCCCCAGTGCAGCCTCAAATGCTTGTTAATTTAGTGAACTGTTTTTTTTATTGACAGCAGCTCCACGTCCCCTAAGTGCCCCTCCAGCTCCCCTTCACTCTGGTTTTTCCCCTGGGACCCCCCCAGACCTCTGCACCACCCAGAAACGAAAAGTTTAATACCTGGCACAGCAGGGCCCCCGCCGGACACACTCATGCTCTAGAACTTGGGCTGGAGCGCTTGGCACGCTCTCTGACGTGTTCCTGTCCCTGCCTCACTGGATTTGATTTTAAATACTCTCTTCTTTACAGTTCAGGTTTAGAAAAGTTGACTAACTTAATTCATTCTTTTCCTCGTTCATTCATTTACTCATTTAACAAATTTTTATTGAGTGGCCTCTTAGGGCCAGGCCTGGGCTCAGCGCTGAGGATACAATGAGCGACACAACTAACACGGAGCATTCAGATCAGTGCAGACACAGATGAAAAACTAGGAGGTAAGTAGATAAATATATAATAAAAATCTGACCAGTGTTACGAAAAGAAAACCGGGGTGCTGTGAGAGAATCATGGAGAGACCCTCTTTTAGACAGGAGGCCTCTGAAGAACGTGAGGCACTTGTCAGACAAAGAGAGGGAAGAATTGTTCAGACACAGAAGCCACAGCGTTTCTGAAGACCGTGGTGTTAGGTGAACCCCGCGCAAGGTCACCAAGGGACAGGGCTGGGTCTGGGTTCTGTCTGACTCTGAAGTCCATGTTTTTAATTTCCTTCTGGACTGTCTTGCCCTTACTCATCCAGCCACCTTTCCTAGATCCTCGGGTGTGGGCCTCAGGTCTCCTGCAAATCACTGCTGTGCTGTCTATACCATAAGATAGTGCCCTTGTGTTATAGCGCACAGCTGTGCCTCAGTCGGAGGTCTCTTGCCACCTCAGCAAGTGCATCTCTCATTAAACTAGGGCATCTAATCACATGAGGTACAAAAGGCATACCAGAGATGTAGAGAAGGGTGGTGGGGATGGTTGCGAGCATTATGAATGTATTTGATACCACTGCTTGGTGCACTTAAAAATGGTTAAGATGGTAGATTTTACGTGTATTTTACTTCAATAAAAACATTTTTTAAAAAAGGACTATTAGGGGCTGGCCCAGTGGTGCCATGGTTAAGTTCACGTGCTCCGCTCCAGTGGCCTGGGGTTCACCAGTTTGGATCCCAAGCGAGGACATATGTACCGCTTATCAAGCCATGCTGTGGCAGGTGTCCCACATATAAAGTAGAGGAAGATGGGCACAGATGTTAGCTCAGGGCCAATCTTCCTCACCAAGAAAAAAAAAAGGAATATTAGAAAAACTGCGTAAGGAGAGTCTCCTGCAAGCTAACCTCTGTGGTAGGGGTGGGGAAAGAGCTTTCACTCCTAAGCTGCACGCGGTGTCTGCCTCTGTTGCCGGTCCTGCCCACAGCCCCTCTGAAGGCAGCTTTGTGCACCATCCCCATCCAGCTCCTCCACTCCTGGTCATAGCTGAGTAGCCCAAGTGTGGGCATCTGGCTTCAATCTGGAGCAAGGAAGAGGCAAGAATAGATGAGCTGCCCTCATGAATTTGAACCAGGGAGGACTTCTTGTGGACAGAAGTTGAGGAAGCTGGTCAGGAGTGAGAGGAGAAGGCAGCAGAGATGCCAAGAAAACACGTCCTGACCGTGGCAGAGACTGCTAACTGCCTTCCAGGATCCCTTACCCTCAGTTCTGGCAGATGTTAACACTGGCTCTCTGGAAGGTGGGGTGGGGTACGGAAGTCCAGATTTCTAGCGTTTGCCAATTCCTGTGGTGTAAACTCTCCCCCTCAGGCTGGTTTCAGGTCATGTTAATGAACACAGAACTGGGGACAAAACACTTGCAATTGGCTCTCATGAGCCTACAATGAGCCAGCTCCGGAACACCACTGAATTATCCCCTTCTTTCTTCTAGTAGTGGGAAGCCCACTTTGCATTTCATCAAGGCACGTGGCCACCTGGCTAGAAACTACTTGCCCAGCCTCCTTATATTAGCTGTGGCCATGTGAGTAAGATCTTGTCAATGAGCTATGAGCAGGAGAGATGTGGGCAACTTCTCTGTACGTCCTTAAAAGACACACTGGTCGTCCATCATCTCTCTCTTTCCTCCTTCATGCGGGCTGGAAGCTGGGCATGGTGCAGATGAGGATAAAAGCATGCAAGATGGCAGGAGCAGCAGGTTGGAAGGAAGCTGGATCTTTGGGCAACCTCATGGAGCTAAGCTGCCTTACAACCCTGGATCAGCCACTTCCCTCTACACTGTTTTATGAAAGAAGTAAATGGTATCTTATTTAAGACTTAAATTTTGGAATCTCTCTATTATGGTAACTCACCTTGACCACTAATCAATACTTAGCCCTAGGACTGCCTGGGATTTGATGCATTTTGTGGATATCTTTATCACAAACCCCATCCTCCCTTTAAAGATGTCCCAAATGAGTCCGTCTATCTATATATATTTTTTTCTTTTCACGAGGATGATTGGCCCAGAGTTAACACCCATTGCCAATCTTCCTCTTTTTGCTTGAGGAAAATTGCTGTTTAATGTGGGACAGCACCACAGCATGGCTTGACAAGCAGTGCTAGGTCTGTGCCCGGGATCCGAACCTGTGAACCCCAGGCCACCGAAGTGGAGTGCACTAACTTAACCACTACGCCACTGGACCAGCCCTGAGTCTGTCTATATTATAAGCAAACAATTATTAGTCAGCATTTGTTAGGCTATGCAGCAGAAACCATCCCACGATCTCAATGGCTGACAACAACGAGGGTTTATTTCTCACTCACGGTACATGACAGCTGCAGGTCCTGTTCCATACGTCTTCACCTTCTGTGTCTCAGCCTGAAGGAGCAGCCCCCCAGACCAGTCTAGAGAAGGAAGGAAAAATGCTGTGGTTGAACCTTGCAATGGCTCTTAAAGCTTCTCCTGGGACGTGGCATATGTGACTTCTACTCACCTTCCATTAGCCAAAGGAAGCCAGTGGCCTAGGCTGACACCTCGGGGCAGTGAGGTATACTCCCCCCATAGACAGGCACTGCGGGTCTCATTGCAATGGGCAGAGATGGGTGATCCTTTTACTGAGAGCCCAGCAAATAGTTGAGAATAATAATGCAACCCACCGCAAGAGCCTCAAATGAGAAAGCATGCATTAGGTCAGGGCAGCTGCTCTTACTGTTCCCATTTTGCAGAGGAGGAAAGTGGGGCTTAGAGAGGACGAGGCCCACAAAGTCATACAGTCTTATATTTGCTATTAGAGCTGGAAATTTCTGAGAAGCTCATCTCAATTCTCCTGCTGTGGATCACGTTGTTGTTAATAAGACCTTGTAGATATAGAATAGTCTAGAATACTCTCTGCCTTCTATCGTCTATTTTTGGAAGCCAAGCTCTGGAGTCTGCGAACAGCTCGCTTAAGCTCAGCATGTAGAAAGAGAGGAAAAGGCTGCAAACTATAAAGTTAGGAGGTTTGCGGGCTAGTCCAGGGGCTCTTACTAAGTCACTGTTCACCTTCAGACAGTTATTTAACCCCTCTGGGTCCCAGTCGTCTGTATAGGGAAAATATCGGAGTTTGAAATTAATAAGGTTAATCTGGCTCTAAGATGCTAAAATCTAATTTCTCTATTCCCTGTGGAAATTTAGGGGTGTCTTTTAAGAAGCCCTGTTCTTTAGTTAAAAATTATCTTGGGCCAATTCTGTGGCCAAGTGGTTGGGTTTGTGCGCTACACTTCGATGGCCCAGGGTTTTGCCAGTTTGGATCCTGGGCGTGGACCTCACGCTGCTCATTGGGCCATGCTGGGGTGGCGTCCCACATGGGACAACCAGGACCTACAACTGGAATATGCAACTGTGCTTTGGGGGGCTTTGGGGAGAAGAAGAAGAAGAAAAAAAAAGATTGGCAACAGATGTTAGCTCAGGTGCCAATCTTTAAAAAAAACAAAAAAAAATTATCTTGGGGCTGGCCCAGTGGTGTAGTAGTTATGTTCGCATGCTCCACTTCAGCGGCCTGGGATTTGCAGGTTTGGATCCTGGGTGTGGACCTAGCACCACTCGTCAAGCCATGCTGCGGCAGCACACCACATAAAATAGAGGAAGATTGGCACAGATGTTAGCTCAGGTCCAGTCTTATCACACACACACACACACACACACACACACACACAAATTATCTTGAGGGGCCGGCCCTGTGGCATAGTGGTTAATTTGGCATGCCCCACTTTGGTGGCCCAGGTTCGCAGGTTTGGATCCCGGGCACAGACCTATACCACTTGTCAGCCATGCTGTGGTGGCCACTCATATATAAACTGGAGGAAGTGGCACAGATGTTCACTCAGGGATAATCTTCCTCAGCAAAACAAAACAAAACAAAAACTAAAACAAAACTTGAAGGATATCCATCTATGTTCATTCATTCATCCATCCATCCATCCATTCACTCATTCATTCATCACTGGTTTATGGCATGTCCTCTGTGCCAGGCTCTGCTCTAGGCACTGGGGGTACAGAGATGAATCAGGTCTCTGGGAGTTTACAGTCTATTGGAGGAACAGACAGAGACACCGATAAGGGTAAAACCTGCAGTAAGTTGTCCTAATTACAAAACAGGGAGGTCAGAGCTATAAAGAGGTGTATGAAGATGCTGCCCCAGGCCAGGGAGGAAGCGGCTTTCTCAGCCTGGGTGTGGTGCCAATCAATCAGGGGAGAAGACCAGGCGGAGAGGTGAACACGATGAGTTCAGGTGGGGAGGCCTGTGGGCCATGTGAGAGGAGGTGTCCAGCAGGCCACTGGTTACCTGGGTCTGAGGCTGGGATAGCTGTAGGTTCAGGATGCGCATCAGGGGTCATTCACAAGTTGATGGTCACTGAAGCCATGAGAGCATATGAGATTGTGATTTTCCTTCCGTACATGTCCCTGAACTCCCAGCAGCCCGACCGCACAGGGGGCCACACACACCAACCTTTCCCAGGGAGGGTCCTGCAGGGCATTGACCTAAGCTGGGTGCAGCAGAGTACACATCAGCCCTGACAGGAACAAACGTGCAGCACCAATTCCATTTTATGGCCTTGTCTGATGCTGGGACACGTAGAGAGGGCACCAGGTCATCCTCGGTGCAGCAGGGACATAAATCAGACAGCGCTCTGCTTCCTGGGGCCCCAGCTGAGGAAGACAGGGCCTGCCCAGCTCTAACTGGGATCAATTACAGGCCATCCCTCTGGCCCCGGAGCTAACTTCCACGCACTCGTGTAGGCCTGGCCCCAGGAGGCCCTGCGGGGAAGCAGCACCTAGGCTGTGACTGTGACAAGATGCAGAACTCCGACCTGGACAAGGCAAAGCAGAGGGAGCTATTTGCCTAAGTGAAGAAGATAGTAGTGCTGATAATGAAACCGTAGTATCTACCTTCATTGAATGCAGCCGGCAAGGCACCATGCCGAATGCTTCCCGTGAGTTCTTTCCTTTTAACCTCACAATAACCTTCTGAGATACGTTCTACTGGGGACCTCAGTTTACAGATGAGGAAACTGAGCCTCAGCAAGATTGAGTGGCTAGCTCAAGGCCACCCACTTAGGAGGTGGTGGAGCCCGCAATTCAAACCCCAGTCTGTCTGCCTCCAGAAGCTGAGTTCTAAAGAATGGCAAAGAGATGACAGCTGGCCTAGACAGCCCGTCCTGTAGAGTCAAACAGGCTTGGATTCAAATCTTGGTTCTCCACTTCCTAAATGTGATCTGAAGCAAGTTACTGAACTTCTGAAGCCTCGGTTTCCTCATCTGTAAAATGAGGAAAACAGAACCTAGCTTGCAACATTGTTGTGGAGATTAAGAACAATAACGTAAAGTCTATATAAATGCCCGATAAGTAGTTGTGTTATCATCATCATCACCATCCACATCCTTGCCTCTTACCTTTGCTTACCACATTCAGATGGATGGAGGAGTGTGTGTGAAGTCCTGCAGGCATGAGAGAGGCAGCAGCTGGGGACCTGAAAGTGGAAGAGAAGTGGAGTAACTGAGAAATGAGGTTCAAAAAGTAGACCGGGGCCCGATCATGCAAGGTTGCCTTGTAAGCCATAACGATTTTGGGCTTTATTCTGAGGTCAGTTGGAAGCCACTGAAGAAATATAAACAAGCAGAGGAGTGACGTAGTTCATTTTGCTCCTCAGCGAGATGCTTTGGGCAGCCCGTCCTGTTCTCCCTAGGACCCCGGGGCATAAAACAGTGCCTAGGACAGAGTAGGTGTTCAAAAAATATTTGTTGAATGATTTGCCCAAAGTTGTTTTATTCAGGCTTGCTTGATTCTGAGAAGCAGGTGTGCACTCTTGCTAGCTCAGGGAAAAGACGATGCATTGTAGGTATAATTGTAGATGCTGGCTACGGGAAGCCCAGAGCAGAGCCTGGAAGCGGGAGACAGTCCTGGATCCAGGTGGCTGCAGGTCCTCAGCAGACACCATGTGCAGGTCATCATTGGTGCCATCTGCCTGCACCTCACATACCTGCATCTTTCCTACCTGCTGGCCCCTCTCATTCTTAGTTTTGGTTTCCCAAGCACCTTGGCTTGTACATGGTCCACTGTAGCCTCACTGGCTTCCTCTACATTGTGAACTTTCCATCTTAGATCCTTTCGATAAGTAGCTCATTATTTGTTTCTTAGTTCAGATCTAAGGGAGAATCTGATTGGCCTAAGCTCATCTTTTTATGCAGCATGAGTCTGAATAAGGAAGGCAGGAATACCTGAATAAAATCAGGGTTCTGTGAGATAAAAAGAAGGGATAGGAGACAGTTGTTGGGAAGGCAATCAAGAGGCACCACTACATTCCACCAATAATTATTTAACTATAACTTGTGATATGTGCTTTGAAGGAGAAGAGGAGGACCTAAATTAGATTCGAGGAGGAGAAGGTTTTAAAAAGTCATGGATGGCCTGCTCTTAAGTCAATGCTTTATTACTTGGAGCACAGGCTAAGCTGCTATAACAAAATGCTCCAAAATATATTAGCTTAAATGAGATATACGTTTATTTTTCTCACGTGAAAAGTCCGGATATGGCTGGCAGGGGCAGCCCTGTTCCAGGGAGTCACCTAAGATCTGGGTTGGTGGGTTGATGTTACTGTCATTAAAATGAGGTTCCCATTTCTGGGTCCACAGTGTCAAAGGTAAGACCAAGAAGTTGTCACATTGCTTCTACTCACATCCTATTGGCAAGGACTCATGGTGCCACACCTCGCTGTGGAGGAGGCTGAGGAAGGTAGAGTCTAGTGGGGCAGCCGTGTTCTGTGTTACAACTTGAGGGGGTGTTTAAAAAAAAGAATGAGGACAAGGAGCTCCCGGAGGGAGATTCAGAGTCTCTGCTACAGGTACCCTGCCCTTGGGGGAGGAGATGGAGGACTCCAGTGGCCATTAATGGTTAAATGCAGTGGGGAAATCCAGTAGAATGAGGATGGAAGGTGCCCAGTGTATTTGGCATTTAAGAAGTTTCTATGGCCCCAGAAGGGCTGCAGTCAAACTGCAGTGGGTTGAGGATGAGAAGCGAGGATATGGAGCTGGAAGTGTAAGACAACTGTTTTGAGTAACTCAGAGGAGAAGGGAAGGAAAGAGAGGCAGAAATAGCTAAATCCAGAAGAAAGGAGGGCTTTTTTTTTTTTCTTTTTAAGTTGGGAGAACTTTGAGAATATTTACAGGCCAAGAGGAGTCTATTCATAGAGGAGAGTTTGAAGATGTGCGAAAGAGGAGTTAGCACCCTGTACTGCACAGAGGCAGCTCTCAGAGCAGACAGGAGCGGGTGACACCAAGAGCCAAGAAGCAGAGATGAGCCTTGGGCAGAAAGAGAAATATTTCTTCTGAGACGAGAGGAAGGCAGTGAGGATGAATGGGAAAGTGGTTATATCTGTGTCTGTAAGGTGGAGTGGGGTGGAGAGTCAAGACATTCTTGCCCATGGCTCCATTTTCTCAGTAAACCAGAGGAAGGGGGTTCCTGGTGCAGAAGAGAGATTGGCAAATGGTTGATCAGAAAATAAGGAATCTGTGCACCCATGTATAGATTGAGTCAGGTTCAGGGTCACATGGCTTTGCCTCACTTATCCATAGCCTACCAAAGCCAGCTCCATCTAGCTTGGAGAGGAGTACTGGGTGGCCTTATAGATCCAAAGGCAAGGGGGCTTCTGGGTCTCAGGAAGAGCCTAGATCCAAGGAACTGGGCAGGTCTATTCTGTTGGTGATGGCTTGGCCCCTGGTGTGGGCATTGGAGGCATGGAGGGAACATGAGGAGTGACCAGTTGTGGCTGATCCCTGGGGACTCAGGAATTCTAGAATTCTGACAGGGAACTGAGTTCCTGCAGTGACTCAGGTGCGGGGTTCTGGAGCTGCCAATGTCTAGATCTCAGTTATATTGGGAGATCATTTAGGCCAGGGAAGCTTGGGGGACACGAGTTACATTTTGGAATGTGTAACAGTCAAGATCTCATCAGAAAATGGTTGACACACTCAAATTGGACAATTTGAGAAAAGTTTAATGAAGAATCTTTACAAAGATGTGGGCAGGGTTTAGGAAAACCACAAGAGATGGTGCAGAACTAGGGGCTGGTGACAGCAAGCTGTTAACATCCCTAGGCCTGAAAGTCTGGGAGGAAAGAGCAGTTGCCTCAACCCAGAGGGGCCTGTGTGGAAAGGGCCACCCAACAGGAGCTGAGCCCTTCAATGAGGGATTTAGTGGTCCAGGGCAACCCCACAGGGAGGGAGTCAGGGGATGGCATACGCTACCTTCACTCTCCTCTACCCTCCAATCTCCTGCCGGGGCTCCCATTGGCTGAACCCAACAGAAAGCCAGAGGACAAGAGTGCTCAATGTGGTTCATGGAGTTCAGCCACCTGGTGCACAGAGCAGGGTGGAGAAGGGTGGAGAGTGGCCTGGAGGGGCAAATGGAAGAGACAGGAAACTTATCCAGGATTATACCTGGATGTACACACATGTACCATGGACTCAACATCCTTAGCTGAATATCTGAGTTCTCTCTATGATACCAAAAGGAGAGCCAGAGGCCTTACCTCTGAGGGCGGAGGGGCTCCCCAAGAAGAATAAATATTCTCATCCTCATTTACAAAGGGGATGAAGAAGCAGCTCCTAAGAAAAGAACTTGAACTAGGTCCATGCTTCAGGTTCACGTATGAGTGTGTCTGGCAAACTGGGAGAGAAAGGGGGAATGCCAGTAAGTAAATTACAGGAAAAGACTATGCATCTCTGAGGTAGAATCCATTCAACTGGATGGATACTCAAGGTGGTAGGCAGGATAACGGCTCCCCAAAGGTGTCCACATCTTTATCCCTGAAACCTGTGAATATGTTATCTTCCTTACCCAGAAAAAGGGACTCTGCAGGTGTGATTAAGTTCAAGTTTTTGAGATGATTATCCTGGATTATGCAAGTGGGACCAATGTAATCCCAAGGGTCCTTGTGGGAGGGAACAGGAAGGTCAGAGTCAGAGAAGGAGATGTGATGATGGAAGCAGAGGTTGGAATGATATAGGACCATGAGCCAAAGAATGTGAGTGGCCTCTAGAAGCTGGAAAAGGCGTGGAAATGCATTCTCCCTTAAGGCCACCCAAAGAATGGCCTGCCAATCCACTTCAGACTTCTGACCTCCAACACTGTAAGATAATAAATGTGTGTTGTTTTAAGCCACTAAAATTGTGGTGATTTGTTACATTAGCAATAGGAAATTAATATATCAAGTTACTATCATAGTCCCTCAAACACAGTAGGAACTCAGTAAGTAGCAGCCGAATAAATGAAAGAACCTGAAATCAACAAGAAGACTCAGCTCGGAGTCCGAGTGATACTGATGGGTCATGGCTCTGGGTCCAGTGTCTGGACGTATCTGTAGACATAAGTGAAACAACGATCTCTCTAAATAATGTGCCACCTCAGGACTTGAGCAGTCCTGCTGTGACTCCCCTCTAGGAGGACAGCATAGCGGAGGGAGATTAGTTTCTCTATCCTCCTAGGAGTAAGAAGACAGGGCCCAATATGAGAGGCACAGGCACTAACCAGTAGAACATTAAGAGGCAGTCAGAGGAAAGCCCTGCATTGAGAGCATCTGCCCAAGTGATGTCCAGGGCAGAGCAGAGGAGGCAGCATGAGCAGAGGCCTGGGTGGATGCAGAAGCACACATGAGACAATGCTGGGACTCTCAAAGATGCCAAGGGCAGACCTTGTGATGATTCTGAGCCCTGAAGTTACCTAGCTTAGGGATGGTGCAGTACTGAGCCAGCAAAATGTGTGTCTGAATGATGCTGTGGCCTCCTTCGTTTCTGCAGGCTGGTGAGGCCTCTGGGCCTCCAAGTTATCCCTGTAATGCAAAGGGAAGGAGCCATTCTCTCCAGCTCTGCCTCCTACCACTACACCTCATCTAGGGCTGCTGGGCCTGGGGGGCACCATAGTGTAGTTTTCATTTATGTGTCCAACAAATGATAGCCCACTGTGCACGCTGTGCCCAGCAATCAAGCAGGGGCAGTGGCATTGCTCAGACCTCTGGCAGCATGGCTGCAGGCATGGCAGGAGCAGCTGTGTAAATCAGGCTCAGGAGGATGGGTCAGCTCAGCAGAGGAGTGTGGAGAGGGCTGCTGGTCAGTGAAATGGCAGGGCTGCTGTGGGAATGGACTCAGTCTTGAGCATAAGTGAGGTGTGCCCTGGGAACCAATGAAACTTGGTGGGGACAATTTACAGGGAGCTGGACACCATCTAATTACTCAAAATCACTTTGACAAACATACACAGGTCATCCTGACTCCTTCTCCTCTCTCTGTCAGCAGCTGAGGTTTCTAGAAACTGGTAGTGGTGTCCTTCCACCTTGCTCTCCCATCCTCTGGGACTCAATGGGACCTGTGTCATTCTAGGAAGTGGTTCCCAGATCTCAATCTTTTAGGGAAATGGGAAGAAGCTCTTCCCCACAGGAAGGTTTTGGACCCTGCCTTGAATAAGATTGGGTGAAATAATGAGCCAGCCCTGATGGCCTAGTGGTTAAAGTTCTGTGCACTCCTCTTCAGCAGCCCAGGTTTGTTTCCCAATCATGGAGCCACACCACCCATCTGTCAGTTGCCATGCTGTGGCGGCAGCTCACATAGAAGAACTAGAAGGACTTACAACTAGGATATACAACCATGCCCTGGGGCTTTGGGGAGAAGAAGAACAAAACAAAACAAAAGAGGAAGATCAGCAAGAGATGTTAGCTCAGGGCGAATCTGTCCCTGAAAACAAAAGAAGATTGGGTGAAATAAGCCCTTGAGAAGAGGGAGGGAGGTGCCTGGGAGTCAAGGTTCTTGAGATCCAGAGAGGAAAAGGTAGTTAAAGACTGAAGAAAGAGTCTGAGAAAAACCACAGAGACATGGTTCCATATAGCCTGTTGAAAGAGTTCTATGGGTTGGTAGTGACAGAGGAACCTGATGGAAGATGGAGCTTGGGAGGAGGCCAGGGGCCAGATTATGGCTTCAAGTTGTCACATGTAGTGCTACCTGCTGCTGGAAGGTATCAGTCTGGCCTGAGATGACACGCAACTCAGAAAGGACTTCTAACTAGAGTCACAAGATGAGTAGCTCAGGATGTCTACTGACTAGAGATCCACCTCTGAAGATAGCTTTCCAGTGTACAAAATGCCTTCAGTTTCCTAGCATTCCAGTGATCTATTGCAGCATAACTCACCAACCCGGACAACAACATGCATTTTGCACACAGACCTGCAATTTGGGCAGGGCTTGGCGGGGACAGCTTGTCTCTGTTCCGCTCAGTGCAGCTGGGACAGCCAGAGTCATCTGAAGGCTCTGTCACTCAATGTCTGGCAGCGGATGCTGGAACCTTAGTGGGCGCTGTGAGTGGGAACACCTACGTGGCCTCAGCTTTTTCACAGCATAGTGGCTGAGTTCCAAGGGTGAGTGTTCCCCAGAGTGAGCCAGGTGGAAGATTTCTAACTTAGCCCTGGAAGTCATAATGCAACACTTCTGATGCATCTGACTTGTTAGCAGCCAAGCACTAAGGTCTGCCATGTGCTAAGGAAGAGGAATTAGACTCCACATTTGGTTAGGAGACATATTAAAAAATTGTGAACATGTTTTCAAACCACTACACCCAGGGAAGTTGGCCTGAGTGGGTCTCATTCCATTCCAGAGAAGGTAGGTGACTCTCCAAGATCACACAGCCACGAAGAGACAGAACCAGGTTTAACCATGACATACACACACACACACACACACACACACACACACACATTGAGTGTCTCCTACATCTAGCACTTTATAGCATTTGACATTGTCACTAGAATATATAATAGTCATTTTAAACTTAACATTTCAAAAGTCAAATTCATAATTTTCCTAAACCTGTTCTCCTACAGCCTTGGCGTCATCCTTGATTTCTCTTTGTCTCACATCCCACATCAAAACCATCAGTCCATGTTGTAAGTTCTGTCTTAAGATCCATCCAGAATCTCACAATGTCTTTTCCCCTCCAAGTCTACCATCAGGGTCCAAGCCAGCATTATCTCGCACCTGAATTATTGTAGTAGCTCCTTGCTTGTCTCTATGCTTCTGTTCTCACTTACCCACTGCTACCCCCAGCCATTTTGCTCTCATTATAGCAGCCTAAATGGTTCTTTTATAGGATAAATCAGATCACATCACTCCTCTTCTGAAAGCCCTATAATGACCCTGCATCTCACTCAGAGTAAAAGCCAAAGTCCTTGCAACGATCTCTCTGACCTCATCTCCTAACAACTCTCCTGGCTCATTTCTCTTCAGCCACCCTAGCCTGCCTTTTCTTCCAACAGGCCAGGCATACTCCCACCTCAGGACCTTTGCACTTGCTCTTTCTTTTGCTTTGAGTGTCATTCTCCTGAGAGCTGCCCGATTCTCTCTCACGTTCTTCAGGCTTTTGCTCAAATGTCATCTCAATAGAGAGGTGTTCCTGGACCACGCTATTTAAAACTGCAACTCTATCCCAACCTGGTGTTCCCTCCAACTCCCTTCATGCTTTATTTCTCTCCATAGAACTCATCATTATAATACATATTATGTATGTACTTAAAATGCTGTCTTTTCTCTATCCTTAGAAATGAGCTCCACAGCTCAGATTTTGTATGTTTTGTTTACTGCTTATTCCTTATTATTTAGAACAATGCCTGGCACACAGTAGGCTATCATTTGTTGGGTGAATAAATGAAAACTACCATTGTGCTTCTGGAAGCTTCTCCTTATCTTTCTAAAAGCCATGATTTGTGTGCTTTGTTGCTCTAGTAATGTAGCTTTTATGATTTCAACACAATCCTCTTTAATCTCACTTAATAATTTGGTCCTAAATTATATTTCGTTTTTTCCTCCTCCTCCTCCTCATTCTTCTTCTTCCCAAGTTATGGCCTTTTTTCCCCCAATGTTGGAAAGACTTCAAAGTGTTTTATTTTAGGTTCGAAGTCATGTCATCTGCTAAGAAAATAGGATGGAAGAGCAGAACCCCTCAATGGCCTAGGAGAGTTGTTTTGTCTCAGGCAAAAAATTCCTAAAGTGGTGACCCATATGCAAAGCCATTAGTTTTGTAGCACTAAGTCATGATTAGTAAAAAAACAGGCACACCCACATTTACAGAATGACCAAGCTCCCAAAACACACACACACACACACACACACACACACACACACACATCTACAAAACAACCAACCTCCCAAAACACACACACACACATCTACAAAACAACCAACCTCCCAAAACATACACACACACACACACACTCAAAACCCTCAAAGGCAGGTGGAGCTTACCAGACAAAGGGAATAGCTATTGCAAAGGCCCTTGGGTGGAGGTGGGCCTGGCCCTTCTGGTGAAGAGAGAGAAGGCTAAGTGTGGCTGGAAGAGAGAGAGAGAGAAAGAAGAAGAGATAGGGAGGTATGGATGGTATTCGATGATGGTACAGAGGTAGGCAGGGGCCAGCTCGGGGAGGACATTGTTGGTTAGAATAAGAAATTACGTTTTTATTCTAAATGTCATGAGAAGCCATTGAAGGGCTTAAGCAGGAAAGCGATATGATCTAGTTTATATTTTTAAAAGCTCACTCTGGAGTCTGTGTGGAAAATGGATTGCAGAGGACAAGAGTGAAAGTAGAGAGACTAGTCAGGATAGCATTGCCATCATCTGGGCAAGAGATGATGGCATGTGGTCTAGGGGCCTAGTGATAGAGACGGAGAGAAGTGGGCAGATTCAGGATGGATTCTGATGTGGCATAAACAGGGCTGGCTGCTGGGGGTGAGCGAAGAGAAGAATCAGGAATGACCTTCAGTTTTGGAGATTGAGCAACTAAGTGGATGGCGTTGCGCTATGTACTGAAATATCCCCTGAATTGGAGACCCCTGGAGGGGAGCAGATTGGGGCAAGCATGGCAGGACAGGAAGTCAGGAATTTGTTTTGGCTAGGTCAAGTTTCATTTGCCTGTTTGACCACCTGGTGAAGATGACAAATAGGCAGTTGGATCTAAGAGTCTGGAGCTTGGGAGAGAAGTCAGTGGTGGTGATATAGATTTGTAAAGTCATTGGCAAATAGATGGTGATCATTTTGTAATGTATAAAAATATCAAATCACTGGGGGCTGGCCCCGTGGCCGAGTGGTTAAGTTCGTGCGCTCCGCTGCAGGCGGCCCAGTGTTTCGTTGGTTCGAATCCTGGGCGCGGACATGGCACTGCTCATCAGACCACGCTGAGGCAGCGTCCCACATACCACAACTAGAAGAACCCACAACGAAGAATATACAACTATGTACCGGGGGGCTTTGGGGAGAAAAAGGAAATAATAAAATCTTTAAAAAAAAAAAAAAAAAAAAAATCAAATCACTATGGTGTACACCTGAACTAATATGATATTGTATGTCAACTATAAATTACACTTCAATAAAAAGATAAAAAATTTTTTAAAAAATGGAAACAAAACAATAAAAAAAAAAAAATAGGAGGCCGGCCCTGTGGCCTAGTGGTTAAGTTTGGCACGCTCTGCTTTGGGAGTATGGGTTCGGTTGACCTATGCAGACGTACACCACTTGTCGGTGGCCATATTCTGGCAATGACCCACATATAAAATAGAGGAAGATTGGTACAGATGTTAGCTCAGGGTGAATCTTCCTCAGCAAAATAAATAAATAAATAAATAAATAAATAAATAAGAAGAAGAGCAAAAAAATGCCATGAGACCGGATGAGATCACCCATGGAGAGAGTTAAGAGGAAAGATGGAAGCTTAGGGTTCTCTGCGAACATGTCTGTGTTAGGCAAAGTTGTGTGGGAAACAGGAGCCCGGGGAGGGCAGGCCTTGCCTGGGTCCCGACCAGGGGCCCAGTGGGGCAGACAGAGGTGACAAGCGACAGCCACAGTGAATAGGTGGAAGGTGTAAGAATTCTCAGAGATCCTTGGGAAGGGAGCCTGGGAAGAGAGAGGGTTTCCTGAAGTCTTACAGACTGAGGGTTCAGACTGTTGGTGCACCTGCATTGAAGGGATGTGTGGACTGTTGATAGAATAAACAAGAAGACATCTAGGTCACTCCTCTTCCCATGGGTTTGTCACCTCCAGCTACCATGAGCTTCTTGAGGGCAGGGACTGTCTCCTTTGCCTCTGTACCCCGTACCCAGCTCAGAACAGCTGTGGCATGAAAGAGGGAAGAGAGTGAACTTTTAACAGGCCTGTACACATGGTCTGAAAAGGAGACTGTCTAAACAATGAGATCTGCAGGCCAAAAGGAAAAGGGATACTGAGAAACCAGGACCAATGGCTCCTTAGAGCCTCACCTGCAGGCCCTCTTCGGGGATGGAGTAGCCGCCTTGCTGCTCCCCCGAGCAAGAGAACACTTTGCTTCTCTCCCCAGAACTGTGGAGAAACCCATTCATCCCCAAGCAGAGCATCCCAGCAAGCTCACAACCCAGATGGCAAACCATATGGAGAGGGATTTCTCAGAAGTCCCCAAGGAAGGAAGATGCTGGCTTCTCCTACCTCCTGAGCTCCCGCGGTGGATCCCTGGTGGGCGGGAGGGAGAGCGTCAAAGCCAGCAGGGAGGGGGGACCTCGAGCAGATGTGGCAGTGGGAGTGGATGAGAGGCGGTAAACATGACTAGAGCATGGAAGGGCGGAGCTTCTGCACCCTCCAAAGGTGGCCTTTGGTTTTAGTTCATCCTGGTGTTCCCTTGGGATGGGGCGGCCATCATCAGCCATGAGAATGCAGAAGCAAAGATGGCTGTTTAGGAGAGAGGGGAAAGTTGAAGCAGAGATGGGAGAGAGAGAGGAACTAGTGGCAGGTCTCTGACAGCTCCACTCACTGGCTTCAGTCCTTCTCTAGGCCCAGCTGGCTTAGGGTTCCATGAGATACCCCCACCTCCTCCCCACAAATTGTGCTCGGGGGAGTCTGAGTTGATTTCTGTTCCTGAACACAAAAAGAACCTCAATGAAGACAGTAGCGTTGTCCAGGCTACTCTTGGCCCGGCCTCTTTCGCTTCCCCAGAAGGCCTGCTGCCATTGCTGCAGGATGACAGACAGACAGTTCCACCCAGCTGCCCGGCTGGATTCCCATTTGTTCCATTGTGTGTCAATGAAAATATCTCCTCATCCTGTAGACCTTGTTTGAACTCCTCCTGCTGTCCTTGTGATGTTTGGCATAACAGGAAACAAGGGCAGCCTTTACTCAGGGCTATCTGGGAATTCGCAGTCACACCCCAATGTCCCCTGGAAACCCAAATGAGGAAGTAATAATTAGGACATTCTCTCCTTTTATAGAAGCAGAAACTAACTACCTTGGGGATCTTGGACAGGCCACTGGACTTTCTTGGGCCACAGTTCTCCATCTGAAGAATGGGGGGAGGCAGGGCTTGGGGGAAAGCATACAAAAACTGGATCATGAGGAAGAAAAGAGAGCATAGAGTCTGGCACATAGTATGTTCTCAACAAAAGTGAGTTATTTTTACTATTAAAAGGAATTTAATGGGTAGCCATAAAAAGAGATTCTGGGAAATAAAACATTTCTGGGCTTATATTGTTTAAAGTGCTTCTCAGGATGCCTGGCACATAGGAAGGTATAAGAGATGGTAGTTATATGAAAAATGTTTAGTGTTGGGACAAGGACTGAAGTGAACTCAGGCAAGCAAAAGCCATTTGATTTGGTGCTCGTGGAGCTGTGGCTCAAATGTTTCTTCCTTTTGTTTAGAATTCTGGTGATGCATAACCAATGCATATGGTTATGCAATGAAGTCGCTGAAAATTTGTTTGCTTAAAGATGATGTTTGCTGACCAGCTAAGAACTTATAGAGAAGGCAGTCATTTGGTTTGTTAGAAGCCGTCCTCCAGGAGGACAGGAGCAAGTGGAGGAATAGGAGGTGAGGGACACAGGGGATCAAGAGAAAGTGTAGGGAGAAAGGATCGGCTGAGAATGGAGGCAGGAGAGATGGATGAGTGGAGAGAGAAAGGAGAAAGCCCCCTCGAGAAGGTGGCCCCCTGATCAAATATTTTATTATTTCATTTCATTAATTTTATTTGCACAGCTGGTTTCTCAGTTCTCTTTCTTCCCAGAACAGTTCTCTGGGCAGCCTTGACCAGACCACAACATGAGAATTATCTGACTTCAGCTTCTGGCTATAAACTCCTCACATCACACCCCCAGGAGGAGATGATGAGACCTCTGTCTTCGGAATGTGTGTGTGGTGCCATGGGCCAAGAGGGTGGAGGGAGGGGTCTTCTGCGCTCTGAGGGCTCCACTTCACTTCCACGGTCGAGAGTGGAGGCTGCTTGTTGCCGCCAACACTCCATCCCCACCTGACCCGACCAGGACCCTGGTTCTGATCCCAGCTCTGCCACTTGCTCTCTGCTTGGCCCTGGAAAATACCTTTCTTTTCTCTGGGTCTCTGTTTCCCCATCTGAATAGGAAGGTGTTTGACTAAATGAACTCAGAGGAACTTTCTAGCTCAGGCAGTCTGTAAGTCTCTGAGATCCAGAACGACTGGGGAAAGGAAAGACACAGGGGCAGGAATCCCAGAGTTTCCCATCAAATGCTGGCCCCCAGCTCCTACTTGGTGAATTAGAGTGAAGCAAGTTAGTCTGCTGGTTACCTTAACTAAGGGCAACTGAGTCCCATCCTAGGATTTCCTTCCTTTCCACCTGACTTCAAATTCCGCTCTTCTCACTTTTAAACAAGTAAAAGCCAGATGGGAAATCATCACAAGAGTAAAGTATATAGTTTTGCACTCTTCATCTAAACGCTCTGGATTATGTCCAAGGGAGTGATGCAGTTGGACATGGCCCCAAGCGTCATACTGTACATTAATGATCTGTTATGTATCCCTCTCCCACTAGACTGAGAGCCCTCCACGGGCAGAGACTATGTCATATTTAGCTACATAACACTAATAAATATTACAGGGTTGAGGGGACTCCTTTTCCATCCCTGACACATGAGCCAATTGAGAAATATGCAAAAGAACAAACTCTCACCTTTACGACTGTAAATCAGATATTGGAAACCATGTCTTAGAGCTGCAGACATGTGGGCTTCCTAATAGCGAAACTTAAATTCGTTTTATCTGTCCAGTTGTGGACAGTGCAGGGAATTTGCAAATTTCCCCATGTGTGTGAGGTCTGCTCCTACAAAACTTGGTGGGTGAAGAGGCAGATTAAAATGTGTAGTGCCAAAGGGAAAGGAAAGAGAAAGGCACAGAGCTCCACATCCCCATATTCTCTCCCCAACTTACTAATATCGTAAGTCCTACTTCCTCCTCAAGAAGGTGTGAAGGGGTCAAGGTAAGGCAGGAGGGTTGTACTAACGGTGGTTCCTCCCCATGGAAGAAAACATCAAGTGTGGGCGAGAAGCATTCTCCCCTACCCACACAGTTCCAGGCGTGTTATGAGCTCAATATGCTTCGTACGGGGTAGTGGATATTTATCATCTTTTTGGCTATCAGGCATCTGAGCCTCTTTCTATGTTTCTTTTCAGGGGAGAGGGTTCACCCACCTGGAGGGAAGTAGAGCCTGCTTCTCACTAGAGAAGACAAAAAATTCCAGAGGCTTCCTTTCTCAACTTCTCTTGAAGTGTATTGTAGACCCATGGACTAATATTTACCAACTAGATAACTCTGACTTTGAATCATAGGACAGTGACATTAAAAAGTAGGGACCAAGCAGAATCCCTTTTTGGTAATGGGGTAAAGGGGGCAGCAGGGAGCTATATCTAGTTTCTCGTCTAGCAGCGGCTCCAGCATCTAATTTCTGCTGGATTAGCAGTGCAAGCTAGCCCCAGCAGCAGCACAAGTGGCGTCCTCACTGGATAAGTTGCATAGCATGATTTGGGTGTTGTTCTTGAATGTGTGGCCATGGGTCTGGTTCTCAATTCCCCCTGAAGAGTCCGTGAGGTGCCCCAAATCCTTTTCATAAGTTCCTTTTCTGCTTTGATCAGCCAGAGTCAGTTTCTGTGGCATATAATTAAACCATGACAGATGCAGAGTGTGCAAGGAATGGTTGTTGACAACAGACCCTCAGGAAAAGAGGAGAAATCTGAGGATTGGTTATTTTGGTCTTTTGGAATCAAGGGCAGTGAAAACCCAGCTTTAAGCAATGGGACTCTGACAGGTCAGACATACAATGGTGAAACAGTCAATTAAGTGGAAACTTCTAGTCACCTGGAATGAAGTGCCCATTGAAAGCAAGGCTCTAAGAAACTGAGTGGCTGTGCTAGAGGGCAGTGTGTGGGGCACAGAGACTTCAAGCTCATATCCTAGTTACTCAGTTCGAGTGTCCACCTAAAATCTAAGGACCTTTTATGTCTGCGATCGAAGAATCTCAAATTTCTTGCAGCAGCAGGAACAAGGGGAAGAGGTCGTATTCCTCGAGTCAGGACATCGAGTCAACCAGTGGAAGCCAGAACTATGGCAGGTGTGCCCTGCAGGAGTTAGAACCATGACAGAGTTGCAGCTGCTGTGGGAGGTGACACCAAAGCAGAGGAGGAGGGGAAAGAATATCCCAGCCTCTCCCTTTCTCCTGCCCTCCAATCTCTTACTCACACAGAAGTCAGAAAATATAACTTACAGGTATCAGCTTACCTGGGATATGGAACAGAGACGGGGAAGGAGAGCAACAGATATGAGAAACAGGCCCAGAACTGGCACAAACGCAAAGCCATCTTCTCCCCAGTCCAGAGATGTGTAACTAGCATCAGACTCCAGTATACCTAGAAGGCAATTACAAGTCAAGCCCAAGAGGAGAGGCAAATAAGGGTAAAGTTTTGCTAATTTGTACTGTCAAAATCTAAAGAATACATGTGGAAATAGACCTTGAGGGTGCTAGACTAAGGAGGGAGCAACATAATTTTAGATTGCACTGAAGTTATTTCTACAGACGCATTTACCAGAGATCCTTATTTCAATTAGGCTAGTTTGAATAGCTGGAAATGTTCTAATTGTCTACTTGGTTGATTGACTAAAGCTTGGACTAGAGAGTGGTCTGCCAAACACAGTTAAGATGTCATAAATCCTTTGTTATGAAGTAGTAGGGAGATTGGGATACGTGAGTACATTTCTGTGTGCAATGTTCTCTCCATCCCCTAACTGTATTCCGAGAATGGGCCTGAAGACAATCTTTTTTTGAAGACATTGAGAAATACATTAGCGAGGGGAGCACTGTCATCTTTGAAAAACACTGTCATGGCTGTTCTCTGTAAGGCTGGGGATAGTCGGAGGAAACTGCAGTTGAAATGGGCTCCCTGATTTCACTAGGACTACCAGGATGCTAAGGTGGCAGACTCCAGGTGGGAGCACTTAACCACTAGAGGCAAGGTGGACATGGTGACCGAATAGGCATAGGAAAGGAGTTTAGATGCTAGACAAAGAACAAATGCCTGCTACTATATACCCCTCTGCCTATCCATTGACATAAGCCCTTTTTCCAATACTTAGACTTCAAAATAAAGCTTCCACCGACTATAGTACAATCAACTATTTTTTGAAAACTAACAGTGTATTCACTCATTGCCAAACGAGTCAACCTAAATCTCATCAATAACTATATCCAGTTGCAAGTCTACAATCTGTGGGTGATGGCCACTCTTCTGATAACTGCTATCCTACCTCAAAATTCTATAATCTGAGCAATAAATGGTAAAATTAATCACCACCAGCACACTATTAAATAATAATGAGGAAAAAGAAAGAACAGAAAAATTAGTTTAAAGCAGTTAAATTACTGAATTTGACTGAATCTAAGAATGAGTTGTAAAACAAACCATTATCTTGTGTACCATTAAGGATCCAATTAAGTGATGACACAATGCTTTCCCATCACTTATAATTTAGGGCTACTTTATATTTATTTAGACATAGACATAGATTTTTATTTTATATAACTTTTGTGCACACAAAAAGTAAAAATATAAGAAAAATATATTGATTACGATATTCCTCAAACTTCTTCATATTTATAGTCCTAATTTGAATTCCCCCCACATTATTTGTACGACAAAGAATATTTGCCCCACTGCTTTCTTTCCACACTTTGCTTGCATATACTACTTTTCATTTCAATGTGGAATTATAGTGTAATATTTCTAAGACATGTTAAAGGACAATTAAACTAAAATGGGTAGTATCAGCAATATCCATCACTCAGTTGAAGTGATAATAATATGAACAGCTATGATCAAGTAGGCATATGCACAGTCAAGAGTAACTATATCAAGAATGTTGCCTGGTTACCAGCAATAGCAAGGTGTTATTAATTGTAGGATGCTGCCCCATTTCACAGGTGTTAAAATTATGAAAAAAAATGAACATCTTAAAATTGATGATTTCATAGTGAATATAAAATACCCATGGCACAATAAGGAAGAAAATACAGATGTATGTTACAATTCTTTTTTTCTGGTGGTATATTTGACTTTTGTTCTCCAATAACCCTCTCATGTTCTATTTGACTTAATCCAGCACCTCAACTGTTGTTGTTGTCATTTGTTTGTCTGTTATTTTTACTCAGCAGGGTAATCAAAATCTTCATTCTTGAGGGAATTTAGTCAGTGGTAGTTCTACCAACATAGCGTTACTATAGTGGCAATTCTTGTCTTTTCTCCTGTTTATGTAATGGGTCATTTTCCTCTACTTACCTTTAGGAGTTTATAAATTATTTTCAACATTTTGATTATGAAATTCCACATTGTGGTTTTCTTTGTGTCTATCCTCCTTAGGGTTTCTTGAAATTCATGGCTTTCTGGGTTTATAGTTTTCATTAAATTTGAAAAAATTCTGGTTCTTATTTCTTCACACTCTCCCTCCCTTTTTTTTCCACCTTGGGACTCCAATTACACATACATTAGACTGTTTGATATTGTCCTACAGATCATTGAGATTTTGTTCAGTTTTTCCTGACTTTATCTTTCTGTGCTTCACTTAGGATACCTTCTATTTCTAGGTCTTCAAGTTCACTGGTTATTTTCTTCTGTAGTGTGTAATATGCTATTAATCTTATCCTATGAATTTTCATTTCAGATTTATTGAGTTTTTAAGTTCTAGAAGTTCCATTTAGTTTTAAAAAATATTTTCCCTTTTGGGGCCAGCCTCATGGCCAAGTGGTTAAAGTTCCATGTGCTTTGCTTTGGTGGCCCAGGTTTGTGGGTTCAGATCCTGGGTGTGGACCTGCTCCACTCACCAGCCATGCCGTGGAGACATCCCACATGCGAAGTGGAGGAAAATTGGCACAGATGTTAGCTCAGGGCAAATCTTCCTCACATTCTTTCCTCATTATGTTCATGTTTTCCTTTAAATCTTTGACCATATTGGGTGTATTTACAATAGCTTGTTTAAGATCTTTGTCTGTTAACTCCATCATGTCCATCATTTCTGAGCATGTTTCTATCGATTGATTTTTCTCTTGGTTATAGGTCTTATTTTCCTGCTTATTCACGTCTTGTAATTTTTTTATTACATGTTGGACATTGCGAATGTTACATTATCAACAAGCTGGATTTTGTTTTTTTCCTTTAAAGAATGTTGAAGTTTGTTTGTTTGGGCAGGCAGCTATTGGTGGGTTACCTTGATAATTTCAAGACTTGCTTTTAAGCCTATGTTCTAGGCTGGTTTAACCCTATTACTAAGGTGTCTCCTGACTGGATTCTCTACTAAATGCCCTATGTATTCAACAAGGTCCCTCATATCTGACTTGTCAAAACTTAAACATCTCCCAACCTTGTGAGAACTCTGGAAATTATTCGTCGTACAGCTCTTCAACAGTTATTCTTTGCCCAGCCCTGTGGAGTTTCATCCTAAATATATTCAGTTGGGTCTTAGTGTTCAGCTAATTGGATTTCTGGAGCTCTTTCTCTGTGTAGCTCTCTCCTCTCCTGTACTCCGTTTCACAAATTGCAGTTGTCTTAGGTTTTTGTTTTCTCAGCTCATTAAGACTGCTATGGTCTAATTGCATTCCCTCTCTCTCCCTATGCTGGGGTTCAGTAAATGCCTGCCGATAGAAAGTCAGGGCAGCTATAGAATTTGCCTCATTTGTTTCCCTTCTCTCAGGGATCACCATCCTGTACTGCCAGTTTGCCTAATATCTGAAAACAGTTGTTTCACATATTTGCTCCAGTTTTAGAGTTGTTCATGGTAGGAGAGCTAGTTTAGTACCAGTTACTCCTTAATGGGGAAAGTGGAGTGTTGCCTGGCTCATTAATTTTCAACTTTTGCTATTTGTTTTCTTTATTTTTTTTTTCACTTAAGGCTGTCTCCCCGCCCCCCCCCCATAAATATTGCTTTAGCTTTATCCCACAAGTTTTGATATGTATTATTTTTGTTATTGTTCAATTAAAATATTTTATAATTTTCATTACGGTCCCTTCTTTGGCCCATGGGTCATTCCAAATAATATTTATTATGTTCCACAATTATAAGGTTTTTAAAAAACATATATATTGCAAATAACTTCTTCTGATGTGTGTGGCTTTTTACTTTCTTAGTCATATATTTTAATGATCAGAATTTCTTAGCTTTAAGGAAGTCCAATTTGTGAAAACTTTTTATGACCAGTTCTTCTTTTTTCTTTTTTGAGGAAGATTAGCCCTGAGCCAACATCTGCCCCCAATCCTCCTCTTTTTTGCTGAGGAAGATTGGCCCTGAGCTAACATCTGTGCCCATCTTCCTCTACTTTATATGTGGGATGCCTGCCACAGCAAGGCTTGCCAAGCGGTGCTTAGGTCTGTGCCCAGGATCTGAACCAGCAAACGCCAGGCTGCCGAAATGGAATGTGCAATTTTAACTGCTGCACCACTGGGCCAGCCCCTATGGTCAGTTCTTTTTGTGGCCTATTTAGGAAAATTTTGCTTATCCCAGGACCATGAAGATATTCTCTGATGTTTTCTTCCTAAAAGATTTATTCTATTTTTCACATTTAGGCTTATGATACATCTTGTTATTTTTTGTGAACATAAATGGAGTTATACTGGTGCCTTTTTGTAAATCAGGTGACTAGATATGATCTGGCCTATTTATAGACTCTATTCTGTTCCCCTTATTTATACATCCTTCTGCCTTGTTATTTAAAAATATTTTTTCCAAGTACATTTTCTAATTGTCTCTTAGTGGTCATGCTGCATTTCTTTTGTTTGTCCCTCCACATCTCCTTGCCCCTTTCCATCTTGCTCTTAGCTCAGGGAAGCTGCCCTGAATGGATTACAGTACTGTTTCCCCCGCTCTGAATCCAGGGCAAATGCAGAATTCCAGAAAAAGGTCAGAGGGAGGGAGGAGAGAGGTCAGTGGGTTTCTGCCCCCAATTTCCTTCCTGTGAGGTCCCCTCAGGTTAGATTTGTGACTTGACTGAATGTCATTGTTTCTCTCAAGGCAGCTCACCCCATAAGACTCTCTCTCTTTCCGTGTTCTGATAACTTCTCTAGCCTTAACTTCTTCACTTGTAGGAGTGGTGACAGCTCCTATGTTGCTAGCCCCGGGTTCCTGCACCACCCCTTATGGTACCTCTAAGTGCTGCTCACATCTTTGTGATTAGTCTCTTCGCATACAAACCTTTAAGGAAAACCCTAAGTTGAAGGTACTGTTTCCCGTTGAGATCCTGAGTAATGCACTGGTGTATAAGAAAGTTTTTAGAAAAAGTTTCCAGTGTCCGGCATTTTGCCAGACGTTCTTTAGTTTTAATAGTTTGTTTCTAGAAATTCTTGGATTTCCTATGTAGATAATCATAACATCTTATAAATGGTGACCCTTTTGCTTCTTAAAATACTTACAATGATATCATTTTAGTTTCTGTTCTTTTTCTTTCATATTCTCCTGGCATTATAATCTTGAACAGAAGTAATTACAACTGTCTCATTCCTGGCTTGAAAATGAATGCAACAGATGGTTCACCATTTAGAATAATATATTCTGTAGATCTGGGGTAGGTACCCTTTTATAAGTCAAGGAATTTTTCTTCTGAGTTTATTATTTTTTCAAATCATGACCAGATATTGAATTGTATTGAGTGATTTACTACATTGTTTGAGAGCATCATAAAGCTCTTTCGTTTTTCTTGTTCTGTTCTCTCTTGGGGTCCTGGCTCCATCCTGGTATTGCACATCAAGGTCAAGGCCATGCAGACCGTTCTTCCTGGAAGGACAGATACGGAGCCCTATAGTCCTTTTGGGTGGATCTTGGGCTTCTTGGACTCTTCCATGTGGAGCATTACAAGATGTCCATGAAGGCATCATTTTGATGTATTACTTTGCTTGCAAAATGTCTGCTTCTTTCAAAAAACCCTGACTTGCTCAAGATCTCCTTTCTATTAGAGTATGGAGAGGAAGTAGAAAAGGGAGTGTTGAGGAGAAACCCCATTCTGACACCCATAGGTAACGTGCAGCCATCCTATGAAGCAGGTATCGGTGTGCTTAGTTTACAGATGAGCAAACTGAAGCTCAGAGAGGGGAAGTGCATTGCCCGGGACGATGGCAGAGTGGGATCCTGGACCTCTGGCCCCCAATTTTGTGCTCAGAAACACTGTCTGCTTCCTCAAAACAGAGAAGTGAAATCTGGGTCCCTCCTCCCATGAAGGTACTTCTGCCTTTCCCTGAGCCTTGGGTCCTTAGCCGTAAGCATCTCTGGGTCTGGTCCTGCTCTCCCTTTCAGGTCCCTCGCAGTTTTACAGCTTGGAAGTGTCATGGCCCTCTGACCCTGCTTCCAGATCCTCCTGGGTCCACTAAGCGCTCTGTATCCCGTCGGTGCTGTGAGTATTGCGCATGTATGTGTGGAGGGGGAGGATGGGGTCTGGGTTCCTCTCTGGAAAAGGGAGGGGAGCAGAGAGTGGGGTTCTGATTCTGCTTCTCTATAGACTAGGCTTGGTGCTGACATGGGCATGTGCTTGCTGCTGCCTGGTCTGTTCCTGTCCCTTCCTCTGACCACAGGCTGGACAGCTTCCAACTGCCTAGTGACTGAAGGCTCCCGGCTGCCTCTGGTCTCCCGCTTCTTCCTGACCTGCCCCACGGACTCCAGGCTGCACCTCCTTGCAGCATGCTCCTCAGTGACCAACCTCACACAGGCCTTGGAGGCTGTGCCACAGAATGTGGAGGGGCTCTGCCTTGCTGGTTCCACTTCAGTCCTGCACCCGGATGCCTTCTCCCTCTTTCCTGGGCTCAAGTTGCTAGGGCTGAGTCTGCATCTCACCCAGCTCCTGCCAGGAGCTCTCCGGGGCTTGGGGCAGCTGCAGCAGCTCTTTTTCATAAGCCGCCAAAAGGATTACCTCTTCCTACCCCCTGAGGCGTTTAGCAATCTAAGCTCCCTGCAATACCTTGCTTTCTTGGGCCCCTGCCTGGATGGAAACTTGGGTGTCCGGTTGCCTCCCAGTCTACAGCGGCTGGCTATCAAGTTCAGTTGCCTTCAGAATGTAGGGAAATTGGCCGACATCTTCCCAGACCTGGTGTTTGGCCCCTCCTCTGGTGATGCTCGGACCCTGGACATGTTGGATCTGTCATTCAACAATCAGCTGAAGATGGCCAGTCCTGGGGCCCTCCAGGGCCTCAAGTTGGGGACTCTGCTTCTGGATCACACAAAGATGGAAGCAGCTGCAGTGGGGGGGCTTGGGCTGCAGAGACTGGACACTCTGTCTGCGATGCATACTGCCACTGCGGAGCTGCCTGCCGTCGCCGTTGCCCACTTTGAGCTGGAGGAGTTGAATTTGGGATCCACTCCGCTAGGGCACATAGCTCTGGAGGCCCTGGCTTCCTGCTACAGTCTGAGGAGCTTAGGTCTTAAAAGCAGTGGCCTGACTGACCTGCCATCAGGTTTTCTGGCTGCCATGCCCAGGCTTCAGAGACTGAACCTGGCCAGCAACCAACTGCGGAGTGCCATGCTGTGCACGAATGAGACAGGGGCTGTGTCAGGACTGCAGGTCCTGGATCTGTCCCAAAATGGGCTGCGTACCCTGCCCCCAGCCGCCTTCTCCTGTTTGCCCCATCTGCGGGAGCTGCTACTTCAGGGAAACCAGCTGGTTTGTCTGGAGGGCCAGGTATTCCAGGGCTTAAGGAGGCTGGAGATGTTGGACTTGGGCAGGAATCCACTGGAAGCCCTGGGCGAGGACTGGTTGGCTCCTCTGCCTGCACTGACCACTCTAAACCTGCTGGATACCCACATGGTACTGAGCTCAGCCTGGGTCTTCCGGGGCCCAGAGAATCTGCACGACTTGAGACTGCAGCTCCCCTCTGGCCCTTCCAGGGTAGCGTTGCCCCTGCCTGTGAGGCTGACTAGCTTGGAGCTTCATGCAATCTCAGGCAGGGAGCACTGGAAGCTGGCTTCTAACATATTCCCAGTCCTGCAGACCCTGACTCTAAAAGGCTGGGGACTGCAGCTGAAGACGCAGAATGTCACTGAGATCTTCCCTGCCCTTCGTCAACTCTCCCTGCTTGGCAATAGCTTGGAGGCTCTCTGCTCCCAGGACAACTCCAGCTACTTCCTCTGGCAGCTCCCCGGGCTCCAGTATCTGAGGGTACAGGGAGATGGGCACAGCTCCAGGCCTTGCTGCATCACGGGGCTGCCCAGCCTACGGGAGCTGAAGCTGCAGGCAGTGCAGTCCCGAGCCCGGCCCCGCCTAGTACGGCTTGAGGAGCTGGTGGGTGAGCTGCCCAGCCTGGAGGTGCTGTATCTGGCCCAAACAGGATTGGAGACACTGTCTGCAGCTGCTTTCCAGGGCCTGGGAAGTCTCCAGGTCTTAGTGCTAGACTGGGAGACAGGCCTTGTGCTGGATAGCAGCCTCCAAGAGCATAGTCCCCAGATGCCCCAGTACATGTATATTCTAAGTGCATCCTTAGCCTGCCAGTGTGCCAATGCCTGGGTGGGTCCTTGGCATGAGCGGTCCCCCAGGACATACATGCATGTAGTATCACAGCTGTGCCACTCAGAAGCTGGGGGCCGCCTCAAGAATCCCCTTTTCCCCTTTCTCCAGAGCCACTGCCCCACAACTGTGGGGTTGGAACTCTTTTTGGGCAGTTCTGCCCTGTTGCTTCTGCTAATCTCTTTGCCCCTTCTACAGGAAGCCAGGAACTCCTGGATCCTCTATCTCCAGGCCTTGCTCAGGGCTTGGCTTCAGGGTCTGAAGTGTCGGAGGAGTGAGGGCAAGAGGTTCCTTTACGATGTGTTCGTGTCCCACTGCGGGCAAGATGAGGGCTGGGTGGTGTGGGAGCTGCTGCCTGCTCTGGAGGGCTGCCGTCCGGCTGGCCAGGGGCTGCGCCTCTGCCTCCCCGAGCGGGATTTTGAGCCAGGCAAGGATGTGACTGACAATGTGGCAGACAGCATGGCAAGCAGCCGGGTTGTGCTCTGCGTGCTGAGCCGCCAGGCCCTGCGCACCCCACGCTGCTGCCTGGAGCTCCGCCTGGCCACCTCCCTCCTGCTGGCTGCCCCCCGTCCTCCAGGGCTGCTCCTGGTCTTCCTGGAGCCTGTCTCCCGCCACCAGCTCCCCCGCTACCATAGACTGGCCCGGCTGCTCCGCAGAGGAGACTACTGCATGTGGCCCAAGGAAGATGAAAGAAAGGCTGAGTTCTGGGCTTGGCTGAGGAGCAGGCTAAGGCAGCTTGGCTTGGGCTAGAGTAGTTGCATGTCAGTTGGAGGGTGGGGTTAGGAAAAGCAAGCCAGCCTGGCGCGGAGAGAACAGGCATGTGTGGCTTCGGGAGACCAAACTCATCTTCCTGTGGGAGGTGGGGTGCTGCAAGTGTAGGGAGGATCAACCAGTGGTTTTGGGAACACAGGCTTTGGGGAGGTTCTGGAAGCTGAATGAGAACATTTGGGAGATGGCAGGTGGCTGTGGGGTACGTGATGTGATCTCAAGATCTCCAAATCCTCAGTAAATTGACTAAATCCATGAGATGCTTGGCTTAGTTGGACTTTTTGTTTTTTGATGGAAAACCACCTGAGGCAGAAGGCGAAGGGGTTGGGGTCACAGAAACTGTAGGCCAGACGACATAAAGTTGGGAATTTATGGAGAGCATGGGGAAGCAAGGAGGGCTCTGAGCATTCCTAAGCTATGGCATGGGGTCCAGGCGAAGTCCAACCAAATCTTCAAGGGCAGAGGGGCCCCCTTTTCCATCTGGATTATAGACGAATTGGCAGCTGAGGACCAAAAAGCTGAGATGCTGCCCAGGAGGCAGCAGACTGATTGCCCATTCCCTCAATAAAAACATGAATGCATGGGCATATCTACCTTTCTGTTTGAGCCTCATAGCAACACTGGGAGTGGAAACCCACTCCCTTGGTGCTATGTGCTCTAGCTTGCTAAACTACTTGTCACTCCCAGAACACCATGCACTCTTGCCCCTGGGCCTTTGCACATGTTGCTCCTTCACCCAAGAACATACTTTCCCCCAGTTTCTTTTCTCTGGGGAGCTATTACGTGTCCTTTAAGATTCAGCTCAGCCATCACTTTCTCCGGAAGCCATTCCTGACCTCCCAGCCCAGGTAAGCTGCTGCCTCTGGGTTCTAGCAACTTCCTGCACTTGCCTTTCTCAAAGTATTGATCCCTCAAAGGTCTAGGAGCCCCAAGAGCAATTGTCTCCAAAGTGGGGTGCACAAGATGAGTCACTGGGGTTTAGGAAGAAAATGTTAAAACTTCTATTTCCACTTTTTAAAATTTCACTTTATTCTGAAGCTAGACTGCTTGCTTTTTAGCCACACAGCTTTGTTATGTTACTTAACCTCTGTACCTCAGTTTCCTCTTCTGTAATATGGGATAATATTAGACTCTCCCTCAACGGGTTTTGTGATGATTAAATGAGATAATATGTATAAAGCACCGAGAGCAAGATCTAGTAATGCATAGTAAATGTTCAATAAAAGTTAGCTTTTCATGTAATTATACATGTACTACGTGTATTTCATTTACAAGTAAATAAATACACACATGTTGGGAGTGTGTGCTCAAAAAAGTTTTACTAATAGGAAACATTACTAATTTACTAATAGGAAACTCTATTGGGAAAGTTTGAAGATCAGGCCCTGGGGACGGCAACCAGTTTGCTTCATCTCTGCATCCTTAGAGCCTAGGGTTCTTGACAGATAAGTATGGACAGAAAAAAATCTTGGTGGATGCTGAAGCAGAGAACGGAGGTCTGGTTCAGGCTCTATTGCTTATTTCTGTATGACACTGGTTGGGGTACTTGGCCTCGTGGGGCCTTAGTTTTCCTCCTCTGTAAATTGCCAGGCTTTAATCAGACAAAGGCTAAGGGAAACCATGGAACAATTCCAGGCTGGATTCAGGGCGACGGGCGCCCTCTTGTGTCTTAGTGGTGTCCATCTCTCCGCGCATCCTCACCTCCATTGCTCCTTGTCAGGGTAGATGATCCTGAAGTGGACATATTTACCTGACTCTGCGAAGCTGCCTTTCCAGCTTCAGACCCTGACATTCTCTCAAATGTCTCCACCGCGCACCCCACACTGCCCCACTCTCTCTCCCCACTCAGGCCCCTCCTCCTCCTGTGACCTTTTCCTTATGCAGTGTGGGGCTGAGAAGAGACCTTTGGAGTCACATGCCCAGCAGTTCAAATCCCAGCCCTGGCACTTACTGGCCATGCAATCTTGAACAGCTCACATCATCTCTCTAAGCTCCCATTTCCTCCTGGTAAACTGAGGGTCATGACACCAACCTTATAGGACTGTTGTGAGACTTCAGTCACAAGGAGGTTGCAATTACGTTCACTGAGTTATTACTACCAATAAGTTGAAACATGTTTCACAGAGAAGAAGGACTTTGAACTGGGTTTTAAAACTAAGATAATAGAATTCCCCTAATTTTAACAACAGCCAACATGTATTGAGCCCTTGACTCCAGGGACCATATTTTACTGTATTATCTCATTCAATCTTCACAACACCTTGCAACGTAGGTTCTATTGTATTACCTGCATCTTACAGACGAAAAAACCCAAAACAAAAGAGTTGGAGTAATTTGTTCAAGGCCACACAGCTAGGAAGTAGTTGGGCTGGGATTTCGATCCCTGTCTGACTACAAAACCCACATTCTCAACTCCATATTAGATTGATCACACCCCAACGTATTCACAATGGTATAAAGCAACTGCATTTATATTCTTCTTCTTATTATTATTCTAATAATGATTAACATTCTTTCAGCACTCACGAAGTGTCAAGCTCTGTACTAACTGATTTACATAATAATAGATAACCTTCGCTGTGTATTATTAGGACCCCCGCCCTGAGCTAATCTTCCTAGGTGTAGTATCTCATCGAAGCCTCACAAAAACTCGGCAACGCGGATGCTACTATTATCCTCACTTTACAGGTGAAGAAAGCGAGGTTCACAATTGATCCAAAGTCATGCACCTTAACTGCGAGCGGAAACTCAACCGACAATTGTCCAACTCTCTCCTGCCCACCAGTGTGGTTACCTCTAGTCACCCTCTCTGCTTAGTTCTCATTGTTTCTGCGTTGATCTCCCTGGGTCTACGGCTCTCGCTGGTCCCCTCAATAGGCCCCGCCCCTTCTGCTTGAGTGCCCGCCCACTGGGTGCCGTTATCCCGGAGCCTGCGGAAAGTATCCGTCGCAACAGGCCCCGCCCTCACGCTTAGAACCTGTTCCGATTTGTCCCGGTGCCGGGGACCGGGAGGAGATGACGTAGCTATTGGCTGACGACATCTGAAAGGCAGCAAACGGAAGGGGCCGCCCACCGGCGCTCGCGCGATTCCTTCTGGGAGTTGTAGTCTCAGACGCTCCATTCCCGGGGTGGCGCGATTTGGACTCCGCGTCCCAGCATTCCCTGCGCGAACCCTGGAGCACTTCCGCCCTGTTGTGAAGTGGGTGTCTCGGTGGGTGAGTCCGGGTGGCGGAGCGGGGGCAGCTGAGACTCAGGCTCTGGGCTGGAGACTTAGGAGGTGGTGGTGTCCCAGAGGGCCGGGGAAGGTGAGAGGGGAGAAAGAAGCCTTTATGTGGAGGTGGGGGGTGAGGGACGCTCAGAGGCTGAAGGGTCTGGAGATGGGAAGGGTCAGAGAGGGGTCGGGGATGAGGAGGGAGATAGGGGGCCCTGGGAGTGAGGAGGGTCTTAGAAAGGTGTGTAGGTGAGGAGACCGAGAGAGTTTCTGGAGGTGGGAGGGTCACAGAACGGTCTGGGGGACACAGAGGGAAGGCTAGAGTGTTCTGGGGCTCTGGCAAGAAGTGAAGATAAGAGGGCCTGAGCTTGAAGCCTGACCTTAAAAATAGTGTTCCAGTCTCTGCCTGCCCACCTAGAATAAACATATCTGATTTGATACCCCCTTACAGTTTCTCTACTGGTTGTGACCTCTGGAACCCAGTGGGAGGGACCGGCTATTGTGTTCGGCCCAAACCTGCACCTCTTTCCTTCTGCGTGATGGAAGTGAGTGGCATTATCATCCACTTTTCCCAGACGCCCTCTGAGTCCTCTTGCATTCTTCCACATCCAGGGATCTTCACATCTTTCAGTGTCCCTACTGTGTCTTGAATCTGCCCCTTCCTTGTCAGAGTTTTTGCTGAAGCCTCCACCCTTTCACCTCTGCCTGGACAAACACATTGTAGCTAGCGTGAACTGTGTAACTCACAAATCTGATTATGCCTTCTGCTTAAAAACCTTCATTGACTCCCATCACCTACAGAATTAAGTCCGAACACCGTAGCCTGATATTCAAGACTCTTCATAAAGTCCCTTGTGTCCTAATCTTCATGCACCACACACTCCAGGGCTATCGAGGTTCCCCCCCGTTTCTTGGGGCCATTCTTTCTTCAAGAACCAACTCAAATGTTACTTTGTTCAATTCTCTAAGCAGATTGGGTCACCCCCTGACCTCCAGCTCCTACAGACCTCTTTTACTGCATTTACTTCATTTGATTGTAACTATCTGTGACTTTATTTTATTTTTGGTCTCTTCTGCTAGACTGTGAGTGTTTCCAGGACAGAACAGTTTCTGAGTCATTTCCGTTTCCCCATTGCCCAGTGCAGAGTAGTAAATACTTGATGTCAGTCGAGTAAATCAGTAAATATGTGATGAATGCGTGAATAAAGACCATCCAGGGTGAGCTTTACTCTACCAGGCTTGAAGACTGCTGCTTCCAGTGGGTTTCCAGGGGCATGAGCTTTCCTATTCTCTAGCCTGTCAGGGCTGTCTTTGCTCGAAGCTGGTTCACTGCCTATGGGAGTTTAAGCCAGGGGTGGCAAATATTTGGAGTGTGTGCTGTCACTTGCCCTTCCTGTGTCTGGCAGTCGTAGCTAATTGGTCACAGCACATATTCACATGTGGAGTCGGAGTCCTTAGCGCGGTTGACCGAAGTTGATGCTTTAAATGAAACCTATTTGCTTTCCCTGGTTTAAACCCTTAAGTGTGAGGTCAGGCTGCCTTAAGCAATAGCCTGGACCTTCAGCTGAGTAAGCTTGACAGCCCAGTTTCTTTCTCTTTGGAGGTCACAGACCAGTCTTGACGTTTCCGGTGGGACTGGGGCAGATCTTCCCATCCTACTGGGTGGGCTTCTCATGTCCACATCCACACTCACTACCCCAGGAGCCAGGATGCCCTTCAACTTCCCCATGTTTGTAAAGGGATGCTGATTTTGACAGCAGTTGACACTTATTCCTTATTGCTTAGGGGAATCTGTACCCTTTCTAGGTCTTCCTGGATATTAAAAGAATCCTTTGAGATCATTTAGCTGAAAGGTGGCAAAGTGACAGCCTGTGCTGAATGAAGCCTGCCATCACACTCTATTTAATCCCCATGGTGTTTGAAACAATTTTGAGTTGGTGGCCAATGTTTAAAAAGCCAGAGTTCTAGCTTCTCTTGGAAGGATTGGAAGGGCCAGTGTTCCTCCGGGTGCTCCCCTTAGCTACAGTCCCCACCCCACTCATTGACTCATTTACATTGCCTGGCCCCTATAGCCATTTAAATTTGTAGCCACTGATTCTGGTCTCCCTGTCCCTTTGCTTTACTTCCATCGTACTAATTGGGGAACCTGGGGCAACTGCAGAGTAGGGTCAAGCTGTAAGCTGCAGTCTGGATAGGCAGCTGCAGAGGCCACGTGACCTGTCCAAAGTCACACAGCTGATAAATGGCAGGAGTGGAACTAGAACCCTGATCTGCTCGCTCCTGCCTTAATGTTCTTTCCACTCTCCATACCATCATCTCAGGAGTTTGGATGACTGGCAGACGTAGAGGAGGCTAGATGGTGAGGTTAAGAAAAATAACCAGAGAAAACGAATCTGGGCTTAGATCCCAACTCTGCCACTTGCCAGGTACGTAACCTTAAGTGAATCTTCTTCATAGCAGCTCAGTTCCCTGTATGTATATTGAGGATTAAGTGGAGTTATACCTTACAGGATAATTCTAAAGTCAACACAGAAGGTGAAAATCACTGTTAGCCAGAAATCACAGTCAGCTTGAAAAGCCTTTGGCGAGGAGCCATTTAGAAACCAACACACGGTCTTTGAATAAGCTAACCAGCACAGTCAGGTTTTCTTGGTTGAACATTAGATGAAAGAGTTGGCTTGTGTTTAGGGAACACGCTGTATGAAAGACACTGCTCACACTCAGTGGAAAGAGGCTTGAGGGAACTCAGACCAACCTGGGGACCAGCAGAGTCATGGGTATCATCGCCGCATGCTCACTCTGGAATAGGCACATAATGAATGGAATTGGCTACACTATTAAATTACGTCCTTCTCTTTCTGGTGTTTGTATGTAGTTTTATGTGTCAGTTACAGATCAGTGTAATACAACTCAACACTAATGACACTTCACTTGCTTGCCTGGAGGATTCAGTGAGTTATGAATGTAGAGCACTTAGCCCTGGGCCTGGCACCTCATGGGCACTCAGTAAGTGGGTGCTCTTTGAGGTTGCTGATCCGAGTGAGGCCCCGAGATTCCTCGGAGTCTCAGGACTAAGGAATGGCCTGTCCCTTTTTCCTTTATCAGCTGTGTGTGAAGACGGTCTGCCCTTGGCTGACCGTGTTGACCTCCCTCTGTGGATAGGCTTCTGCTATTCCTATCTGTCTAAGAGAGTAGCAGAAAAATCTCTCACATTTGTATTTGAAACTAACCTTTGGGACTTTCAAGTCTTCTCAGAAGAAACTACCTATTATCTGAGACTCTGGGCTTTGGTCCTGGTGGGACTACTAATTGCCTATTTTGTTGTAGTGTTCTCTCTGTGCAGGAGCACACACTTTGCTTGCTTATTGACTGTCTCTCTCATTAGACTGTTACTCTGAAGGTAGAGACTCTTTGTCCTGGTTACTATTGGCTCTGTAGCTCCCAGTACAGTGCAGGATACATACTGGGGCTCTAGTGACTGGTGAATTAGCCCTCGTGTAAGAGTGACACAGATGTGTTTGGACTAGTGCATGATTAAGGCTGTGGTTAAAAAAGAAATTTCATGAAGCTTAATTCTTTAGCTTAATAGAAATTATGGGCCTTCCATAGCTCATTAGGCTTTTGATGTACAAGATTTACCATTTTAATAAAAGGCGACAGAACTTCCAATGGCCCTGCTATTTATCAGACACTAGATTGGGCACTGTGGATACAGAAATGAGTAAAATAGTACTGACCCTAGTAATAGAACCTAATGGGGTTGTCAGATGTAAAAAGAGGGGACTGCAGTCGTGTAGGGTAACACCTATGTTAGAGGTATGTCGCAACTGCTTTGGGAACACAGGATTGGGGAGGCGATTCTTGGAGAGCAGGGAGGGGGCCAGGGCATGACAAGGGCTTGTCAAGGAGCTCTAAACAGATGAGGTGACATTGGGCTGGTAGCTGAAGGATGAGCAGGAAGCTGCCAGGTGGCCATGAGCTGTGTTCCTAGCCTCTCCGTAAGTACGTGGAGGCCTGCAGGACAAGCCTTTCTTTTTCATTACCCCTGCCCTGTTTACAGACAATCCAGTCAGATGGCCTAAAATCAAAATACCACCCTCCCTCCATTCTCAATTCAGCTGCGTCCCTCCCACTTGGAAGCCGCTAATAGCCTCCTTTGAGTGGGTATTTTTTATGTCATCTCGATTTGTTGGGAATGACACAAAGAGCTCATTTTTCCAGATAACCCAGCAGGAGTGTTGTCAGAGTCTTCATTGTGTGAAAGAAGCAACCCCAGACGTTCACTCAACAAGCATTTACTGAGAGCCTCCTGTGTTAGTGCCCCAGGCTTATTGTGAGAGTGGGGAAGGGGAGGGGAGGGGGGGACAAACAAGAGGAGTAAGCTGTATTCCTTGCCCTAAGTAATCTCCAGGGACACATATGTACACACCCCCCTCTAATAAAACGTAGAAAGTGGCAAGTGTCACAGAGATGGAAATAAAGAGGAAAGAATTCCTCTGGCATGAGCAAGAAGGTAATTTATACTTTTTTTATCTAGTGTGCACAGAAAGGGATTAATTATAATCCTTGCTTCTTGAGACATCCCCATCATTCCTTGACCATTATTTCAGTGTTATTGAGTGCTCCCTATGTGTGCTGAGCACTGTGCTAGGTCCCTTGGGAGCTTATGATCTCGTGGTTAAGATAATTACCATGAAGTATGATCAGGGTAATAGGAGAGAAAACATGGGGAGGCCTGGAATCTTGTGGCTGAGGACTGAATCTTGTTTCAGGGCTCAGGGAGGCCCTCTTGGAAAAGTACAATTTACGCTGAGACCTAGCTAGGTGAAGGAAGGGAGGAGACTGTTCCCAGAGGAGATCACAGCATGTGGGAGGGTTCAGAGAGCAGCATGAGGTGGGAGCTGCAAGCTGTGCTGCTGAAACACCCTGGCTGGTGGGAGCATGGTAAAGAGGTGAGGATGGAGACGTGAGCAAGGTTTGCACTTTGTCCTGAGGGAAATGGGAGGTCACTGAAGGGTGTTTAGCAGAGAAATGACATGATCAGATTTTGATCTAGTCCGGTTGTTGTGCAAAGACTGGACCAGGGGTTGGGGTGAGAGGAATGGAGGCAGGGCCATGAGTTAGGAGGCTGATCAAGTGAAAAATGTGATGATCCTCTGGACCAAGGTCACAGCACTGGGGATACAGATGCTTAGAAGGCCAAGTGGACACAGCTTGGGGATGAGTTGGATGTGGGGGATCTTGGAGAAGGTTAATGACCAGGTTTCCGGTATGGGTAACTTGATGGAATGTGATGCCTTCACTAGATAGAGAGCTCCAGAAGAGGGACAGGTTTATAGCAGAAAATGATGAATTCAGTTTTTGACCCATTGAGTTAGAGATGCCTAAGGGACAGTCAAGTGGAAATGTCCTGTAGGTGGTTGGATTTTGGGGTCTGGGAGTCTGGAGACAGGTCCTGGCTGGAATTTTGGGAGTTACCAGTTTAGAGACGGACAATGCCAAATGGGTGGGGTGACCAAGAGGAAGTGTAGAGTGAGAAGGATTTTGCAAGGAGAGCACCCTTAGAGGAAAGCTATAAGGCCCAAGAAGAAAGGCCTTATGGAGGGGGTGACATTTGGAACCCAAGTGGAGGGAAGGTCAGACTTTGGATACATGTAGAAGAGAGGTAGGCTGTTTGAGACCAGATCGTGGAGGCCTTGATGTCAGACTAAGGGTTTAAGGCGTGTCCCAGAGGATTTAACACTGTGCTATCTTCGTCCAAGGTATGCTGGCTGCTGGTTTTGGGGCCAGATTGTGGTCTAACTTCCTGTTTATGGGAAAGGAGTGTCTCTTAGCAGCCCCACCCCATGCCAAGGCAGTGGAAGGTATGGGGGAGGTGAAGAAAACGATGCTCCTGGGTCCCTCTTGCTCACTCTATCCTTTGTCTTTCTGCCTTCAGCAGCCTGGGGAGCATTTCCTCTCCCAGAAGCCCCTTGAAGGACACATTATAGATGCAGGAAGACGTTGGACGAGGACAGCCCAGCTGAAGTGAGGTTCAGGGTAGACCGTGGCCATGGCCCTGGAATCCCAGGCCCAGGCCTCTCCCCGACCCGAGCCTGAAGAGCTCCTGATTGTGAAACTGGAGGAGGACTCCTGGAGATCAGAATCCAATCCCCGGGGGAAGGGCCGTGAGCTTGTCCCTGGCCCTGAGGTCTCCCGCCAGCGCTTCAGGCAATTCCAGTACAGGGATGCAGCTGGACCCCACGAGGCCTTCAGCCAGCTCTGGGCACTCTGCTGTCGCTGGCTGAGGCCGGAGATCCGCCTCAAAGAGCAGATCCTGGAGCTGCTGGTGCTGGAGCAGTTCCTGACTATCTTACCCAGGGAGGCCCAGGCCTGGGTGCAGGCACACCACCCGGAGAGTGGCGAGGAGGCGGTGGCCCTGGTGGAGGACTGGCATCGAGAGGCCCAGGCTGCGGGAGAGCAGGTGAGGCGAATTGTCTGTTCTTCAAGGAGTGGCCTGTGGCTAGGTTAATAATTGCCAAAACCACAATAATAATAATAGTTAATATTATTATTATTGAGCAACTGACGTTTATTGAGCAGTACTGTGTACCAGGCACTGTTCTAGGTGCTTTCTATGTATAATCTCATTTAATCCTGTTAACAATTTAATGAGATAGGTTATCTTATTTTTACCTAGGTACTGTTATCCTAATTTTACCAGTGCAGAAACTGAGGCAGAGAAAAGGAAGGTAATTGGCTCGAGGTCGCACGGCTCCTAGGTGGTAGAGCCAGGATTTGAATTCAGGCAGTCTGGCTCTAAAGCCAGCATTCATAACCATTGCTCTAAACTGCCTCCCAGGATCATATTCTCAGTATGATTGATTTGTATTGTCTTTTATACTTAAAATCTCTCTCTATATATGCTCTTTCTGGATGCTTATAGCAGTAATGTAGGTAGACGGAAATAGCATTATTGTCCTCATTTTATCGATTAAACTAAGGTTCAAAAGGTCAGGTGGCTCACAAGGCTCAGTGAGTATAAACCAGAGCCTAAACCAGATTCTTAGGTTGCGAGTTCATTGTTCTTTCGACTGCATGACAGATGCGCATCTATAAACCATGGGAATTACAATATCCCTGAGTCATGAGGCTCAAATGAGATATTAACTGACATTGATTGAACACTCACTGTGTGTCAGACCCTGTTCTGAGCTTTCTATATGCATTGCTCGTCTAATCAACACAGCAACCCAATAAGGTAGGTACTGTTATTATCACCATTTTTCAGATGGGTAAACAGAGACTCAGAGAGGTAAGTAACTTGTCGAAATTTATCTAACTAAGTGGTAAAGCTGAGATAAGGGAAATAAAAGTATTGTGGGTTTAACATTCACAGTTTTAACAGTTTGCAAGAGACCCTGAAGGCCCATGATATAATTTGTAATTTTGCTGTGATACAAATTTTGAATCCTGCTCTGGAGCCGGCATATGTAGAATAAGGCCTTTAGCTGGCTGCAGGCTGAGCCAGCCACGCAGAACCTTCGTCTCAACATAACCCTATTGCTTCCACTTGTTATATAGTAATTCCTATGATAATATACTTAATCACATTTTGTTGGGGTAAATTATGGGTTTGAGAATGTACCCCTTGCAAATGGCGAGAGTTTTCTGTACGTTGTAAAAGGTAAAGCTCTATATAGATGTGAGATTAGGAGAAGAAAGGTTTAAGGTCTATGGCTTTGCTTTTTGGATTCCTTTACAAACTGATTGAAGTTACAGAAAGCATAATATTTAAAATTACAGAACAGCATGAGAGAGTGTCCCTTATTCTAATATACCATCCCGCTCTCCTGTGTTATTTCTTTTAAAGAAACCAGCTATTTGAGGGCCAGCCCAGGTGGCCTAGTGGTTAAGTTCGGCATGCTCCACTTTGGCGGCCTGGGTTTGGTTCTAGACATGGACCTACACCACTCATCTGTGAGTGGCCATGCTGTGGTGGTGGCTCACATACAAAAAGAGGAAGATTGGCAGTGGATGTTAGCTCAGGGTGAATCTTCCTCAGCAAAAACAAACCAAAACCAAAACCAAACAAAAAAAGAGAAACCAGCTGTTTGTCTTAAGTGGTAGTGAGGAAACAAATGGAAGTCTTAGGACTTGAGAGCTGGAAAATGAAGACCCAGAGATGAGAATTGACTTAGATCTTTATACATCTTTATGATGCTTCATCTGTAAAATGAGAGAGTTGGATTAGACCAAAAGTTCTCAAATTATACCCTGTGAGCTGAGCAAAGGTGGAACTGCTTCTAAAATTGAGAAAAAGACTACTATCAACCACAACCTCCCCCGCAATCAACATCCCTCACCAGAGTGGTCCATTTATTACAGTTGACGAACCTACATTGACACAATGTCATCGCCAAAGTCCATAGTTTACATTAGGGTTCATTCTTGGTGTTGTACATTCTGTGGGTTTTGACAGATGTATGATGACATGTATCCATCATTATAGTATCATACAGAATAGTTTCACTGCCCTAAAAGTCCTCTGTACTCTGCATGTTCATTCCTCCATCCCCCAACCCCTAGCAGCCACTGATCTTTTTAGTCTTCAAAGTTTTGCCTTTTCTGGAATTTCATATAGTTGAAATCACACTGTAGGTAGCCGTTTCAGCAAGACATCTTTCACTTAATAATATGCATTTTAAGTTCCTCCATGTCTCTTCATGACTCGATAACTCATTTATTTTACCACTGAATGATATTCCATTGTCCGGATGTACCACAGTTTCTCTCTTCACCTACTGAGGGACGTCTTGGATGCTTCCAAGTTTTGACAATTTTGAGTAAAGCTACTATAAGCATCCATGTGTAGGCTTTTGTGGGTACGCAGGCATTTTTGATAGATTCTTTATTCATTCCTCTCCCAACCAATATCCTACTGATTTTTTTCTCCTCATTGTCACTTGAATCTACTTCCTTCTATGTCCACAATTACCATCCATCGGATCAAAATCTTTGCTCAGGCATGGCAGTGGTTGGGGGAGCTAGGGCTGGAGTGAGGATTGTTGTGGAGTCAGGCGGTTCCTCTGTAGATTGTAAGACTGTAACTGTAACAAAGTGAGGTGTTTTTTTTTTTTCTTGAACAACCATATAAGAATGTTGACAAGCAGATGTTTTCTCCCTCTGAACCACACAGGACGTTGGTGAATCTCCTCATTTGCAATAACTTTTGTTGCTCATGGCCCATCCCTATGTATCTTCTCAAGGGTAAACGTCCCTCTCTTTGAGAGTGGATTTGAGTTATCCAATCAGCCAGAAGATTTTTGGAGATAAGTTTGGCAAACTGAATAAGTTGATGAAGACGGATGTTATTATTTTATGTCAAAAAATAAGGTTCAGAGCAATGTTTATAGTTGCTACCTTTTGTGTGAAAATGAGGAAGAAATAAGAATATATATTTATAGTCGCTCGTATATAAAGAATGTCTGAAAGGATTCAGAAGAACAGCGGTTACCTGTGGGGACGAGTGGGGAAGCAACTGGGAAGGTGGCATGGGGTATTTTAGCTGAAGATACCCTTATATATATTTTCTACTTTTGAGCCATGTGAATATTGAAAATATCTATTGAAAAAATTGAAATGCATTTTTTAAAGTTAGGTGTTTCTATAAATAAGGCAATGAGATTGTTACATTGTTGGGGTTTGGGGGCCAGGAAATAACATCTTGGCCTCTATCTCTGAATTTGGAACCAACTGAGAGATAGAGATAAGAAGTTAGCTTTATGAGTTATGCTGAATTGGGTCATGTCAGCTCTTAACTAATTATTTCCTTTTATTTTATATGTATTCTCTGTATCTCTGAGTACTTTTTTGCTTAAACGTCTACATTGAATTAAAATTGCCACTCATGTTTTCCTTTTGAGTAGCAGTGGCTCATCCTTCTGTTTTAAGAAGAGATGTGCCTTTCTGAAACAGCACTTACTTTATTTCATTTTAAAATTCCATGTATAATTCTTTGTCCTTCCTTTTTCTCATATTTCTTTTTTGAATTTCCTTTGCCTTTCAGCAAGAGTATTTAGAGTCATAGTTGCATCTGTTTTTATGCTTTCCTCTGCCTTTTAATGTAAACCTGTTTAACTTTTGTTTATTTATTTTTGGAGAACTTAAAAATTAAACAACCTATTTTTGATGTTTAGAGATTATTTTTTAATGTCATAAAGATTTCACATAATTTGTCTCTTTATGATTCAAAATGTTTTGGACAATAGTGGCCTCATTGAGACACTTATTAGTCTCCCTGTGTTGAATAAGACAGTAGTCATTTGATGATATAAATGCTGGTCTCTTTACTGAAGTCAGTCTGATGGCTTTGTTGTCATACTTTGAGTCATCTTTGAATCTTAAAACGAGCCTATTACCTCTGGACCCCAGTTGTACTCAAAAGAACATTCCTTGCTCTACCAAAATTGGTCTCATTGAACTGATGATTGGGAACTTTGACCGTCTGTGTGTAGGAACTGGAATTGTGTGCAGAACAGACCAGGTCCTTAAAGGCAAGGCAGGAATCTCAAAGCTTTCAGCTGCAGCCAGCAGATCACTGGCCTGAGGGACAGTCCCAGAAGCAGTGGGTGAAGAATCCATGCCCTGACTTTCCCAAGCATCTAGACACCAAGATGGCACCACAGCCCCTGAGAGAGAGTGGTGAGTACCAAGAATCAGGGGCTATCAGTAAAGAGGGGTGAGGGGAGGGGGATAGGGAGGGTGCACGGGGAGAAGGGATGTGCAGAATTCAAGGCAAGGGATAAAGTAGTGTCTGTGGACACACTGAGAAGTAAGGCAAATGAGCATTGTAAAGAAGATGAAGCTCCCAACGGTGTTAGCATGCCCACTATATCTGAGTCCTGCTGCAGATTCAGGCTAGGACTGGGGCGAGGTGGCGATCATAGGAGGTGAGGGCTGGCATCTATCACATGGCACATCACTCAAGGCAGCTTAGGAGCTAATGCTCTAGAAAGGAGGTAGGAGGGGAAGTCTGCACTGGCATAGGGATAGCCTCAGTTTGACTCAAGCATCACTTTTGGAAAGCTGGACCTGAGGGGTGATGGTTTTTGGGGACCAGAGCTCAGGCTTCAGAGTCTTTTTCTTCTCCTTAGCTGTCCTCACTCCCCGAGTCCCTACTCTCCCAAAGATGGGGAGCGTTGGAGATTGGGAGGTGACAGCTGAGTCCCAGGTAAGCTGCTGTTTGTTTTCCTTTATTGTCATTACTTCTCCTGTGCTCTTGCCCCTATGTTCCTCTCCTCCCTCTGTGGCCTGCCCTCTGCATTGGGCATAAGGCGCAGGGTGTTAGCCTCGGCCCTTCGCCCTCAGGCCACTGGGTCTCTGCTTGGTCCTGCTGCTCCTTACGATGCTGACCTCCCACGTGGTGTCCCTGTGTCCATTATCTTTCCTGCGGCATGGTAGGGTTCCCAGGCTGTTTTCAAGGGTCAGTGACATTTGAGGTCCTTTTCTTTTCCATCTCACAGGAAGCCCTGGGCCCTGGCAGACATGCTGAGAAGGAGTTCCGCAAGGACCCGCCAGGAGACAGCTGTGGGAACGGCGTGTCCCTGGGTAAGGAAACAGGGCCCTCTGAAGAAGATACTATCAGGTTTCTGGTACGTTCTGTTCCCAAAGAGATTTCAGCCCCTCCCTTCAGTCTCGTGGCTCTGTGAAGTCTGTGGAATTTCAGACATAGGAAGAAGACATGTGCTTTGTGGCCAGCACTGTGGTGGCAGGGATGGAGTGCCTGCATGGAGGCTGGCCGGCTGGCCTCCCAGAGCCTGCCCTCTCAGGGCTCGTTCCCTTCACTTCCTCAGTACTTTCAGCACGGTCCAGGGGCTGGGCTGGCCTGCTGTCTCAGAAATCCAGTGGCTGGCTCTGTGGCCGAGTGGTTAAGTTTGCGCGCTCTGCTGCGGCGGCCCAGGTTTCGGATCCTGGGCGCGGACATGGCACTGCTCGTCAGGCCACGTTGAGGCGGTGTCCCACATCCCACAACTAGAAGAGCGTGCAACTAAGATATACAACTGTGTACGGGGGGCGGGGGGTGGGGAGATAAAAGCAGAAAAAAAAAAAAGATTGGCAACAGTTGTTAGCCCAGGTGCCAATCTTTAAGAAAAAATAAAAAATAAATAAATCTCTGAAAAAAAAAAAAACCAATCTTTTCAGCATCAAACAGGACCCAGCTCTCAGGGGCAGACTCAAGTGAGCTAAGCCCATGAGACTGACGTATTAAACCACGATGAGAAATAATACTTGAAGCCATATGAACAGCACAGATTCCTTTCTCTGTAGACACCTTTCCACGGGAAGCCACATAATAATGAACCGCTTCCCTGCGGAGCGTGGGATCGGTGTGAGGGGAGTTAGACTCGGGAGTGGGAAAAGCAGAAGAAACAATGATAGGTCTGACCCATGTCAGTGAGGTACTAGAATCTTGTTGGCACCTTGCTTGACAATATAGCCCTTTTTTACACATGATATCTGGGGAAAATAGTGTTCAAAGAAACGGATGTTGGGAAATGCTGAACTAGATCATCCTTCAGCTTCTTTTAGCTCTGAACTCTTTCGTCTAGTTTTCTTCAGATATTTATATTAATTAATGACTTCCTATTTCATTAGGGCTGGGGTCTGTTGGGACAGCAAGTCCTTTAAACATAGCTAAGTTTTGAAAAATAAGGAAATTAATTTTCTCACATTGTTGGAAGTCCAGAGGAGGGTGCTCCAACCACAGTACAGATTGGCTCAGCAGCATCGCAACAGCGCTAGGTTCGTTCTTTCTCTCTGCTCTGCCACCCTCAGTATCAGCTTCATGTTAAAGCTATTTTGTGTCATAATCAAAAGATAAATGCCAGTGGCAGTTGAGGCCACAAGTTTCCTAGCAAGAGAGACTCACCCTTCTTCCACCCCAAACACACACAGAAAGAGAGAGAGAAACCTTTCTCCCAACCATTAAACTCATCCTGATTGGGCCAGTTAGGCCGTGTGCCCATATCGGGACCAACGACGGTCATTCTTTTGTATGATTAATTTCATAACATCAATGAGACAGCAAACAAACAAAGCAAACGGGTCAGTTAACGTTCATGGTGAAGCGATCCTGTTGCCTCCAGTTGCCTCTCCCTGTCCCTCCAGACCTTTTAAGGGATTAGCATGGGAATTCCTCGTTAGCCTCTCACAGGGAAGTGATGGATTTCAGGGACGTTCGGAGAAATACTGCTGAACGTATCATTTCTACTTAATCATTTCCCTTCTTCCTTTTGTATAGGAGTTCCAGTTTTAAAACCAAATACTATCTCCCAGCGAGAGCAAGGACCAGAATTTTGGGGTCCAAGCCTTATAAATTCTGGGAAAAGGAACACTGCGGATTACAGCCTGGATAATGAACAAACAAAACCAGCTCAGGCCGTGGCCTGGAGGGACTCCAGGGCCTGGGAAGAACAATGCCAGTGGGATGTGGAGGACATGAAGGTGTCAGGTGTGCACTGGGGCTATGAGGAGACCAAAACTTTCCTGGCAATTTTGAGTGAGTCTCCTTTCTCTGAAAAGCTCCGGACTTGTCACCAGAACCGCCAGGTATACCGGGCCATTGCAGAGCGCTTAAGGGCACGGGGCTTCCTGCGGACACTGGAGCAGTGTCGCTACAGGGTCAAAAACCTCCTACGGAATTACCGGAAAGCCAAGAGCAGCCACCCACCAGGCACATGCCCCTTCTATGAGGAGCTGGAGGCCCTGGTGAGGGCTCGGACAGCCATCAGAGCTACAGACCACCCAGGAGAGGCTGTGGCACTCCCTAGGCTGGGGGATAGTGACGCAGAGATGGATGAGCAGGAGGAAGGGAGCTGGGAGCCCGAGGAAACGGCAGAAGACTGTAACGGGGATGACCTGGCCACCGATGAGTCTGCCCAGAGGCCCAGGATTCCCGGGGGCCCAGCTCTGTTCCAGAGTCGTATTGGTAAGAACATAGGGGTTTAATCGGATCCAGATTCCAACCCTCCTGCCAGCCATACCTCTGCCTCCTGAGTTCAGGGCACAGACTGCAAGTCTGGATTGATGCCCCTGGAGTAAGGCACTTGGTGCCTGAGGTCATCCTCCTACTCTCCCTTCCTGTGATCAATACCCTTGTACGAGTTTTCTTAGTTATAGAAGCAAACACTTTTAAAACCATAAGGGACCTTAAAGAGCTAGTTCAATATTTCTCAGAGTGTGTCACTGGTGATGTGGGGAAGGTCATAGGTGTTACATGAGTGAACGTTCAGCTTTAATGCGGATGAGCCCATTAATCCGTGCTTTCACAGTAAATTTAGCTAAAGAAAAATATTGACTGAAATATTTAACAGATACAGCAGAAATGATAGTATATAGTTAAACAGTCGATGTTTGGGAAACACCCAATCATTGTGAAAGTGGAAACACTGAAGCCCACGAGATGAAGCAGCTTGTCTAAAGATACACAGTGAGTCAGGGGCAGCGTCAGGATCTGAGTCCAGTTTTATGTGGTTTTCCCTCCACCATGCTGCCTCCCTGGGCTGCATCATTTACCTGCGAAGGAACTAAGACTAGACCACTTCCTTTTTATTCCTTCACAAAAGAGGAAAGGGCTTCAGTTGGACTCCATTGCATGATTATTTGAAGTCTAATTGTGTCTTTAGGGATTCTCAGTTTTCGTGTTTGTTAAGAGGAAAATTCATAAAGTGAATAGAGGACATGTATTGAATGGATATACAGAGAGTCTCTTGGATCTCAATTACAGGCCTGTCTCTGAAACAGTCTGCTGAAGCCAGAGGAGTGGGGTCATCTGGTATAATGTGGCCCCCTAAGTCCTCCCCTTCAACCAAGACACTTAATCTCTTAGAAGGGGGTACGGTGGGGAAGCTCTGATATACTCCTAAGAAGCAAGGGTATATTCTGTGCTGGTACCCCAGGCACCTCGACAATTTCTGAGTTGCTTGTGTTCTAGGCATTTAGCAGGGCAGGTGACCCCGATCCCTAATGACCTAGGCAAGTCTCATTAAGTCTCACAATTCTGAACTCTTCACTCTTGACAGCAGGTGTGCACTGGGGCTACGAGGAGACCAAGGCCTTCCTGACCATTCTCAGTGAGTCTCCATTCTCTGAAAAGCTTCGCACCTGTCACCAGAACAGCCAGGTGTACCGGGCCATTGCAGAGCGGCTGTGTGCACAGGGCTTCCTGCGGACACTGGAGCAGTGTCGCTACAGATTCAAGAACCTCCTTCGAAGCTACCGGAAAGCCAAGAGTAGCCACCCACCAGGGACATGCCCCTTCTATGAGGAGCTCGACTCACTGATGAGGGCTCGGACTGCAGTCAGAGCCATGGGTACCCTCAGGGAGGCAGCTGGTCTCCCTAGGTCTGGGCAGAGCAATACTGAAGCTGATGACGAGGAGGCCTGGAATGAGATGGCAGATGATGATGCCACCAAACCTCCAAACCCATGTCCTAAAACCCCAAACACTGGTAAGCCGGGAGTAATTGGATATCCACAAAATCCACAAGCATGCAGAGAGAGGGAGGGAGCCTGGCTCATTATGTTTTGTCTCTGAACTAAAAGAGATAGTGGAATTGAACAGGAAAAGGACTTGTGCTTTGCTCAGATGATCCCCAAAGGTGTAATCCCCGAAATGAGACAGGCAGTCAGGTCTAGGTTTTACTGGGATTCATCTGGGAAATTATACAGTTTGTTCAATCTCATATGACACAGGATATACTGAATGTAGTAGAAGGAGGAGGTGTTCATTGTTGAATAGTGGGATAGGGCAGTTGGCCAGGGAGACTGACCAGCTGTCTGCTTGGCCTGGGCCTCATGGCTCCTTGTGGGGTCACCATGTCCCCAACTCCATTCTCAGAAATTCGTGTCTGCAGCAAAACTTGGTCAATTTCATGTCAGTCACATTTCTAAGATACAAGGTACAAGATGTAAATTCACGTTTGACAAATTCACAAGACATGAGATATATAAATAGATGCTAACTAATAAATCAACAAAAAACACATTTCTGTTTATTCTTTCAGGTTTTGAGATGAGGCATGAGGATGAAGACCAGATTTCAGAGCAGGACATTTTTGAGGATTTGCCTGGAGCCTTATCAAACTGTGCTACAGAGGGTGTTTGCCACCCTTATGACTGGGGGGAGGACAGTGAAAATGAAAATGAAGGTGAAAGGCAGTGGGGAAATCCCCCCCAGGAACAGTGGGAAGAATGTTCTTCTGAAGAGGACTTAGAAAAACTTATTGACCATCAAGGCCTGTACCTTGCGGAGAAGCCCTACAAGTGTGACATGTGCGTGAAAAGCTTCAGTCGGAGCTCCCACTTCATCGCCCACCAGCGGATCCACACAGGTGAGAAGCCCTATGCGTGCCTTGAATGTGGGAAAAGCTTTAGTGACCGCTCTAACCTCAACACCCATCAGAGAATCCACACTGGAGAGAAGCCCTACACATGCCTGGAATGTGGGAAGAGCTTTAGTGACCACTCCAATCTCGTCACCCACCAGAGAATCCACACGGGGGAGAAGCCCTATAAATGTGGGGAATGTTGGAAAAGCTTCAACCAGAGCTCAAACCTTCTGAAACATCAGCGAATCCACCTGGGAGGAAATCCTGACCACTGTCGTGAGCCTGGGGACCACTTTGGCCAAAGCCCATCCTTCGGTGCTCACTGGAGGAACTCTGCAGAGGAGCCAACTCCTGAACAACCTCAAAGTGCCAGGAAGAACTTGAATCCTCCGGGACCGCAGAGCGCCAACTCAGGGGAAAAGCTTTACCAGTGTTCCGAATGTGCAAGAACCTTCTCTAAGAGCTCTGCCCTCATCAGTCACCAAAGAATCCATACGGGGGAGAAACCGTATGAATGTGCTGAATGTGGGAAAAGCTTCAGTAAGAGCTCCACGCTGGCCAACCATCAGCGAACCCACACTGGGGAGAAGCCGTATAAGTGTGCGGACTGTGGGAAATGCTTCAGCGAGCGCTCCAAGCTCATCACGCACCAGCGAGTGCACACAGGGGAGAAGCCCTACAAATGCCTCGAGTGTGGGAAATTCTTCCGCGACCGCTCTAACCTCATTACTCACCAGAGGATTCACACGGGAGAGAAGCCTTATAAGTGCAGAGAATGTGGGAAATGCTTTAACCAGAGCTCCAGTCTTATCATTCACCAGAGAATCCACACTGGGGAGAAACCCTACAAGTGCATGGAGTGCGGTAAAGACTTTAACAATAGTTCCCACTTCAGCGCCCACCGGAGAACCCACACAGGAGGGAAGGCATCGTAGGAGACACCTCCTCCCACAACAGAAGAGATAAATGTATATTTAAATCCCCCAGATGTATGCTAGAAAGAAACGTTCCCAATTTTTAAGTTTGGTGTATACCCAGGGAAGTTAAATCTTGATATAATCCAGGTAATTCGGAAGTGAATTATAAATGCTAAGGATCCAGATTTGACGGCACTTTTCTTAAGTGTAATTTGTTTTTCTCCTGTAAAAAACCCACACACAGTCCTCAGGCTGGGCTTAGATTTGCTGTCATGTAAGAGCTTTATCAGTGTTTGAGCCAAACTGGTAACTTAGGGGATTAGAGGTAAATCAGTGGTCCTGAGCAGTGATCCCAAACCTCGCCATGCCTTCACACCGGCCACATGTGCACGTGTCCTGTTGGCATATTGGCACGTTCTCACACATGGTAGTTTTCAGTCGAGCGTATCCTCACGGGAGAACTTTGAGCCTCTGGTGAGAGAGGGGGATAATTGAGAATCAGTGGCCTAGAGCAGGCCACCGTGAGCTCAACAAAGAGTAGGAACAACAGTGACATCATTGTTAAATCATGATTAATACTAGCAAAAGTGGCCAGTGTTTGTTGAGCATTTGCTCTCTGGGGGGCTGTATGCTAAGCACTTTAGACACATCGTCTCATTTAATCCTCACCGCAGCCCCGTGAGGTAGGTACTCGTATTCTCCCCATTTTTCAGAGGAGAAAACTGAGGCTTGGGAAGGTTAAGTCACACATCTGAAGGGGGCAGAGGCAGGATTCAATCCAATCCGTCTGTCTCCAGAGCCTGAGGTGCTGTTACCTTTATGCTGAATCCCCTTTCACATCAGGGCAGGTAACTCAGGGCCAGGATCTCCAAGCACTTCCTAGACCACGTTTCCTGTTAAAATTCTTTTACGAATTCTCCTTGTAACAAATACGGAAACAGAATCCCTAAAGATTGAAGGACAATGTTTAGAATTGGCAGTGTGCTTTGAGCAAGGCTAAGCATTTGGTGGGAATTTCCCTCTTTACAGTACAATGGGTAAGAGAGAGGTGGGTTGAGATTGGGGAAAATACGGAGCCAAAGCGATGTTTCTTTCAGTGAGGTACTGCTCTGGCTAAGGAAATGGGGTTTAAGGTTTCCCCTTTCCTTGGGGAGTCACGCCTGCTTCTTGTTGCCCTTGGCTGGGTCAGGTTAGACCTTAGAAACCTGGGCCTGGGCTTTGGCCTCTCTGACCCTTCCCTCTGGGCATAGCAGACGCCTGGTCCCTGGTCCCCATGCCAAGGTGGAGCAGGAGGGCGGTGGAAGGAGTTGGTGTGTGGGGCACTCTGCTGAGAGGACTGAACGCCGTTCAGGGCACGGTTTTATCCTGAGCCCGCTCATCCCAGGCCTGCCCACGACTTTCTAAGTGTTGTCCCTTAAGACCCGCCTCCCACACAGGCTAGATCAGGGGTTCACAGGATGGTTTTCTAAGCTGCAGCCCTTTGGCCTCCAGAGTTTCTCCTCAGCAGGGTTTAAAAATGCTGGCCAAGGGCTTTGGTTTCCACAGGATTTTAAAGGAAAACCCCTCTCCTGACGTCTGCCTCTGACACTGGGATTCCGTTCCTACCCTGGTTATTTCACAGACCTGGTAAGTGCCTATCTGATAACGGATGGGTTGGAACCTTGAAAAATGCGACTTTCTGATCACATGTGAGGAAGTCAGTGGAGAGGTTTGACTGCCACGGAATGATCACTCCTTGACCCCTTCCTTGGCTTCTCGAGACCTAGCTTCCGTGGGATCCCTGCCTGTCAACTCCTGCCCGGTTTACTTTCCTGGCTCACGAGATCCCTGAGGGGCAGGGGTCATGGGTGAGGCTGGACTGGAATCAACAGATGTCATTAGCTGAAATAAGATGCTATCTAGGGCACCGTAGGAGCTGAGAGGAAGGGCCCTGAAGGAGAGGAAGGGAGTTCCAGGGAAAGGCACAATGGTGGAAATAGCATGGATTCAGGTGGGGGTGGGACCATAGCTTCTTAGCACTGTTGGGGTGTAAAATGGGAGGAGAGGAGTGGTGGGAGCTGAGATTGGAGGGGGCAGGGTCATGGAGGACCCCATGTCTGAGTGGAGCTTAGATACAGGCTGAGGGTGGCATGGTCAGAGGTGCACACATCTAATAGCTGAATGGAACTTGGGTTTGCTACAATTAGGGTGACCTGTTGGGATGCTATTGCAATATTCTAGTGAAAAGTGAGGGTCTGAACTAGAGCAGTGGTTACACTGAAGACGAGGGGTGGATTTGAGAGGTTTCAGAGGCAGAATTGGGGACAGCACAGGAAAGCTAGAACCGTGGATGACTGGGCAGAGCATGTCCTCATGCAGAATTGAGAACACGGGAAGGAGATGCAGCTGGGGCAGGAGGGCGGAAGATTGTGTTTAGTCCGGGACATTTTGAACTTGAGGTGCCTAGAGGACATCTGAGTGGCGATATGCAACAGGCACTTGGCTATGTGGGCCTGAAGCTGGGGGAGAGGTTAGGAGTAGAGAGTTCTCTGTGTGCCTGGTAGTTAAACTCTGAGAACGGGAGTCTTTTCAAACTCAGGAATATTGGGGCTTGGACAGAACTTGAGAAGCCCCAAGTGTGGAGGAAGATGCCCCTCAAAGGAGCTCTAGGCCACTGCCCACACCCCCCAAGCCCCGCACACTCCTGTCATCTTTTGGACACTGCCTCCATCCCTGCCGACCCAAAATTCTCAGTGTAGTCCTGAGTCTTCTGGAACCTTCACTGTGGAGGCCAAGCTGAGCTCTGTGCAGAAGTGAGATGGCAGCCTCTCCCCACTTGAGTGTCACCCGTTCCCCTGCTAGTGTGCTAGTGTCTCGTTCCCAGTGAAGTTTTGATGTTTGTTACCTGTCACTCCTTTCTCGTAACTCTTAACTGTGGGTTCAGCCGTGAAGGCAAGGGCAGCGTGGGCCGGGAGAAGACTGGGCCCGGGTGGACCCTCCTCCCTGTGTACCCAGCTCTTCCTTTGGAAGAGGTTCTCTTTCCGGTGGCTTCTGTGTTTGGGTCCTGACCACCACTTTCCCGGGGCACCTGGTCATCCTCCAGCAGGTCTTGGCTGCTCGAATAAACTGGCATCTGGTTTTACACATCCTGAGCTTTGTTGACACGAGTCCGCTCCTGGGGCGGAGCTTCACTGCGAACGGGCCTCAGCCTGGGCGGCTGCCGGTCAGCCCGTGCTGTGGGGGAGACCGACACAGTGAATGCTACCTGGGGAGGGTGGAACTGCGAGCTGCGTCCCTTCACTTGGTTTCTGTGCCCTCCACCCCAGGAGGGGCGTTGGCTCTTCTGAGGTGACTTAAGGGCACCAAAAGGACTCTCCTTCCACGACTCAGGAGGCAGCGGACACAAAGGAAGGGGCTGGAAAGGTGGGGCTGAGGCTGCTTTAGAGACCCAGTTTTTTCTTAGGCCTTGGCCTCAGCAGCTGAACTCATGGTCATGGCTTTCTCAGCCTTTTGTCCCCACAGCCCCCTGCCCGAAGGAGTATAAGGTACCTGGGGTCCTCCCATGCTGAAAATGTGACCGTCAGGACCCCTGGGTCCCCTGGGTGGTCTCCTCTGCCCCATCCTGTTCGGGGACCCCTGGTGGGGATAGCTCTCTGCCTTCAGGCTGCAGAGAAGTATATATTTAGTCACGTTGTGGAGAAGAGTGACGCCCTCTAGGGATGGGGCAGAGTTGTGCCGTAGTGATGCAGTGATGTCCAGAGGCGGGGTGGACTCATGTTACCCAGGCTGCCCTGGGTCTTGGGACTCCAGACGTCAGTCCCAGGCCTGCTTCTCCATTTGCGCCCTGCATTCTGTTCCATTTGCATTTTTTGCCACTGGGTGGAAGCTGACGACTTCCAGTTCTGTCTCCTGCCCTGGGCTCTCCTCTTAGGGGCCCAGTCACCTGCCCGCCAGCCCTACGCGGGTGACTCCCGGGCTCCTCCAGCCCCACCATGCCCACCTGCTGCCGTCTTCGGCCTCCTCGCCCACACATTCAGCACGTGCACTTAGGTACACACTCAGTGGCTCACAGACAAGCCGCCTTCATGTCGCCAGGGAGTCTTGCACACTCAGACTTCTGACAGACTCCGTCTCCCAGACACATGTTCTCCCTTCTAATGGCACTTTCCAGCTGGGTGCGGTTACCCAGCTGCCTGGGAAGTCTTTCTGGATGGAGTCAGTACCTGCAGTCAGAATCCTGTGAAACATCCCCTTACCTCCATTTTGATCCCATTCTTCCTTTAGACGTCCCTTACCCCCCCACATCTTAGCAGCAAACAGCAGCCTCTGCCATAGAGGTTGGTGCTACGTGCAGTGGGAGGTCAGGGGAGTCTGGGATGGCAGACACTTTTGTCGTCTTCCCCACAGCTCCTAGCCCCCAACACCGGTATGACCACTAGCATATATTTAGCACCACTTTTCCCTCACTCTGATTTTAGGCAAATCTGGAGTTAACTCCAAAGGCATATTTAGGGGGCTAAAGGCACGTTCTTCTTCACCTCACGGTTACTTCCCCCACCCCACGGTGCAGCTGAGTGGATGGCCTCTCCTCATTTCCCTCTGTGCATCTCTCACCTGGCGCCTGTCAGGAACCCTAGAAGGAGCCTGCGCCCAGGAACCCCCTCCCGTGCTGCTTGGGGGAAGAAGCAGAGAGTGTGCGGGGCCCCTCTTCTCAGTGTGCTGTCGGTTCTCCTCCTCTCAAGGCTGAGAGCTGCTTTGTTCTAACAGTCACTTACTTAAGTCAAGAGCATCAGAACAGTCAAGGGCAGAATCCAGGTGAACAGTTTGGCCTGGACTCACTGATCCACATAGACATCGATTTTCTAATCAGGGCACGGTTAGTGATTCTCTTGGTGTGTGATGATTCTGATCCTGTCTGCCATCACATAGTACTTATTTCTAAAGTCACATTTATTTTTCACGTTTTCATTGTAGGAAAATGTTCCATAATTGTGCCTCCTAGAGGGGAAGAAGATTGAGTAAACAAGTCTATCTCCAAGGCTGGTGTGGATCAGCACTGCGGGTTCATCTGAGCCCAAGCGGGAGAGGAACCACGGGCAGGGGTTGACAGAGCCGTTGTCACTGAAATCTCTTCTGAGTCACTGGGGCTCAGGGAGCTCCACTTGGTGCCAGGTGACAAATGTGGCAGAGCGGAAAGGGCTCTTCCCCCTCCTTCCACAGAGAACGTGGGTTGGCTTCAGCACTTTGGAGAATTCATAGATCTCAGAGTAGCTTCTGCATATTTAAAGAGAGCAGAGACCAGCAGGAGTGGGTCAAGGGTGTGCCCTGGAGGTGGTGGTGAGAAGCTTCTTTGAAACCCTCAGTGCCAACCTCACCTGGGGTCCAGGTCAGGAGAACACCTCTACAGACAGCACCCAGTGAGGACAGGGCTTGTTCATGACCACATCTGAGGTCCCCAACCCCACCCCACCCCACTCCTGAAGTTTCCCAGAAATAGACAGAGGAGGTGAGGCCAGCTGGGCTGGAGGTCATGCTGACCCCGTCTGGCACGTCCTGGGGAGACAGAAAACACAGGTGTTATCTTTGGGGACCTTCCTTGAGAAACTAATTTGTTATGAAAACTAGACATCTGTGATTGATTTTCATCCTCTCTTAGTGACTGTGAAATTAAAATGGATTAAAGTTTGGCCACAAGGAGGCTCAGAAGTTTAAGGTCCAATCCTAAAAAGGGGACAGGCTCTTTGGGTTTCAACATGTGCATCAATCCATGCTTCACTTTATTTGGCCGTGTTTCACTTCCCTATCCTTTATTGTTTCGTTTCTCCTGTGGTATTATATATATCTCCTAAAGCTGGTCAAATCCTATTTTGGTGAAGTGATCTGATAAATTAACAAATTATACTGATTAAACTGGAAAATAGAAAAGATGAACTTGTTTCTGATTCTTCTGGCATCTTCCTGTTACACCAAAGCAAGGAGGAAAGGAGGAGGGGAAATCAGGAAGACATGGTGAGGCCGTCAGGGAGGATTGGGGCCCAAGATCTCAAGTCCCTTGTGTTGGACTGGCATCATCCTTTCACTGTTCTCTATGCTTCTTCAGATCTGGGTGGATGTACACAACCCAGGAGTCATTGCCTTCTGCCCATAACAGGTGGCTCCTTGGTCTGCTGGCCTTCTCCACACAGCTACTTTGATGTGTCTCCCAGGATCTCTGTGCTAGGAAATCTGAAGTATCTGGGACCCAAATAGCACAAGGATGATAATGGATGAAAAGAAAGAAAGGTGTTCCCAGAGGGCCTAGTCTTACCGGACTCTTCCGATTTTCCTTCAGGAACAGAGCTGACACACTTTGTACTTGAGAAGGAGAAGGGAGCTGGCGGGTCTTCATGGGTATTCTTTCCCCTCCTCCCTACACCCATTCCTCTTCTGGTAATATCCAGAAGACTCTGTAGCTCAAAATTGGAGTTTCCTAAGAAACTCACTCTTTTATCCTTGTTGAACGGTGTATAGGCAGCTCTTTCCTATTTAGACTCTGTTGTCCTCGAATTCTGGTTGTGAATTGGTCGAGAGAGAAAGAGCACCATATTTTAGAGTTTGATGTGGCTCTGTTCAGAATCCAATGGAAACCTGTTCCTTCCTGTAGATGTTGGAATCTCAGTTGTAGATTGTAGCAGTGGTTGTAATGTTCTGCACATCTTAGGATAAAGATGGGATCTGGGAGGAAATGGGTTATGGTCTCTGTGGAGGAGAATTTCTGGGTCTTTGCTGACATGTTCTCATGGAACTTCTCTCTAGCAGTTGCTCCAACAGTGACCAGATCCACAGGGCTTGCCTTCCTGGAAGGCAGGACAGAAGCCACAGACTCCTTGGCCATGCTCTTGCTGTTAGCCATGGTTTGACCACAGGTACACCATGGCCCAGAGATCAGTTACAAGTGTTGGAGTTGACTAGGGCTGGCTAGCCAACCCAGGCAGGAACAAGAACTCTGTTATCAGTCTAGGTATCCAGAGAGCTAGCCAAGACCAGTGTGACTGAGAACTTAATACTAGGAGAGAAACCCTTCCTGAGAGAGATGCTTTGTGGACTGGGGCTGGCTATCTGTTGGCCCCCATGGCAATAGGCTGTTGGGTGCTCATGTCACCAGAAGTTCTGGACTGAACCAGGAATCTGACTAGCAGGGACACCTAGTCCCCAGCTAGGCAGTGGGAATCGCCAGGTGAGACTGGGGCATCCTTGGGGTTGAGGTCTGAAGAGGAGGCCTGAGGGATCTGACAGTTACAGGTCTCAGACAACTTGAGGAAGGAGCCGGGTCAGAGGCAAAGGAAGGACTGAGAGAAAGAGGGGGGCCAGTCAGAAAGGATGGTGGTAGATGGGAGGGCAGAGGGACAGAAAAGGGAAAAGAAGGAGTAAAATGACAGGCAGGGGAGGGGGAAACCAAGACTTGGAGAGGGGTAGGGTAAGTGGTAAAGTGGTAAAGTGGGTCAACTGTCCTGGTTGTCCAGGGCGTAAGGTGGGGGTGGGGCAGGCAGAACTGAAGAGGAGAGGGCAGGAATGGGAGCAGGTGGAGGGGAAGGGGAGCAGGGGAACCGGAGGCAGCTTCCTAGTGGTTCCCAAGTTAGAAATGAGGGCTGGGCCGCCTGGGTCAATATTCTAGATCCCTCTCCCATTCTATTCTCCTTTGAGCTGGACTCCATAGTAACCAAGATCAAGAATTCTTAGCCGCACTGTTCAATATGGTAGCCACTAGCTGCCTGTGCTTACTGAGCCCTCCAAATGTGGCAGTTTGAACTGAGATGTCTTGTATGTGTAAAAGATAACACCAGATTTTGAATACTTACATGAAAAAAAAGAGCAAAATATCTCAACATTTTTTATATTGGTTACATCTTGAAATAACAATATTTTGGGCATATTAGGTTAAATAAAAATATTGAAATTCATTTCACCTGTTTCTTGTTGCTTTCATAATGTGGCTACTAGAACAATTTAAATTATATGTGCAACTTGCATTCGTGGCTTGCATGATACTTCCGTCAGACAGCACTGTTCGAGGGCATTTGAACAAGGAAAGACCCCTGAAAGCCTCATTTTGTGGATGAGGAAGTTAAATTCCAGGGGCTTGCGCAGGGCCTCCAGACAAATGTCACAGCACTTGGACTAGGATCCAGGTCTGTTGATCCCCGTCAGCGCAGGGCTTTCTCCATAAGCTCACGCTGGTCAGATACAGCCAGGCCCGCGCACAGGCATGAGCTTGCCCTCCTGGTATCGCATGAGAAGCAGGGAAGGTACACCTGTTGCCCCCACATCTACCTCTTTTCATAAGCCTGGGGCCTTAAATGGCCCAATTATCACTCTTGTAAGGAAGGCCACTGAACGATGGGCCGTGCGCACCAGATGAAAGCAGTAACTGATCAAAGAGCTGAATCTGGGTGCTGGGGACTGGGAAGAAGTTTCTGAAGCTGGAATAGAGCTAAGGAATGAAGTCAAAAATCGCAGTCTTAATCTATATGTCACATCTCAGCTTTCAGAATTTTTCAGAGTTTATCTCATTGAAACTTACTCATGTGCAGATTTCAAGGGAAGATGTTACACCCATTTTCCAGACAAGGAAACTGAGGCTCAAACAGGAACTTGTCTGGAGAGCTAGGATAGCAGATGGCTTTCAGCCAGGCTTCCTGGCTGCTGGTTCAGTGCTCTTGCCGCTTAACAGCCAAAAGCCAGCTGGCTAGGATAAAGAGGATTAAGAGGAGGGTCACTGACCGTTAGTGTGCACTTGCCCACTCTCTTGGCTCCAGTGAAGACAAAGAAAGAATCTTGGGTACTTCCAATGTTGATTTGCTCTGGGTCTCTGTGGGACTCCAGGGTGTGCAAGATGGATTTCGTTGTCTGCCCCAGACACACAGGCTCCCCATTCTGTCTGACCTGTCCAGAGAGTCAGGGCCGGCGTCCAGAGTCCCGAATGGCCTGGCTCAGTTCTCTTGCCCACGGCTGTGTGTGCTTCTGCAGGGGGCTAGCGCTCCATACTCTCTTCCTGGACCTTCTCTCGCTGTCCATAGACAGAGAAATACCTACAGCTGAATTCTCTGAGACCAGAGGGCCCGGTGTCAGGACTCCCTCTCCCAGGCCTCCCTCACGTGGCTGATTTTATTGATCGTCCCCTCCTAACGCCCCGGGCGGTGGCTGCTTCCTTGAGCCTACTTCGTCAGACTCTTGCCCTCCCCCACAAAACCTGTCCATCCAGTCCTTTAGAAGTCCTGCTGCACAGTCACCAAGCCCAGAGCCTCCATCTTGTCCCCTAACCTTTGCTGCACTGCCCGGCCTTATTGAAGTCCGCCCTTCTCCAGAGGGCCCTGCCCCTGGCAGCCTTCTCAGACAGAGGCTGCCCCTCTGCTCATGGCCAAGTTCCTCTGGGCGGGGAGGCAGGGCTGCTGTCCTCACTCCTCACTGCTGCCTCCAGCTCGTTACTCCTCCTCCCTTGTTCATGTGACCAATAATTGAGAACTAATAGCTATAAAGCACATTATTAAGCACCAGAGGGCCAGGCGCTCTGCTAAGGGCTGTGGAGGACACTATTTCAGCCTCAGCACAACTCCCTGGGGTAGTGTTGTTATCATCCCCGTTTGAGGGCTGCAGAGGCTCAGGTTCATAACGTGCCTCAGGTCACACAGCCAGGGAAGTGGGGAAGCCCAGGTTCCAGCTCGGGTAGTTTGGCTCCAGGGCCTGCACTCTTAGCCATTAGGTCCTTGAAAGCCTGCCCCTTTGGTGCTCCTGGCTTTCACCTGTGTCCTCCTGCAGCCTCTCCCTGAGGCAGCCCTCACCTCCTCGAGAGGCTCCTGCATTCACTGCAGACATCCTCCCCTGGTTAGCATCTTCCTCTGCACCCCAGCCCTTGCCATCACCCTGGGTGACAGACATCCACAGCAGAGCCCTGCAGTCTTTGACTTCATGGCTGCCTCTGCCTCTCCAGCTCAGCCACATTTGTCCCTGAGCCCACCACTTCTGATATCGTTGATTCGATGAATCCAGACACTCATCTCTCTCCTGAGCTCCAGATTTGCTTAACTAATTCCTTGGCATCTCCTCTGGGGCTCAGCAGGTCCATACTGATTCCCCACTAAACTTGTTCCCCAGCCCTCCACCCCTTTCTTTTCCATCCCAGTAAAGAGTCTCATCATCCATGCAGTTGCTCAGGCCAGACATTTGAGTCACCCTTGGTTTGTCTCTCTCCTTTGCCTCATATGCAGCCACCACGGCATGTGGAGTAAGTCTCCAAAAGAGATGTCAAATCCACCCATTTCTCTCCATTCCCGTTGCTACTGCCTTCATCCCGGCTACCATCACCCCGACCTCGTTGACTGCAGCTGCCTCCTGAGTAGTATTCCTACTTCTACACTTGACCCTCTACAACCCAAGCTCCAAAAGTTGCACGTTATTTTCTTTCTTTTTTTTTTTTTTTAAGGAATATTAGCCCTGAGCTAACTACTGCCAGTCCTCCTCTTTTTTGCTCAGGAAGCCTGGCCCTGAGCTAACATCCGTGCCCATCTTCCTCTACTTTATATATGGGATGCCTACCACAGCATGGTGTGCCAAGCAGTGCCATGTCCACACCCGGGTTCCGAACCAGCAAACCCTGGGCCACCAAGAAGTGGAACATGCGAACTTAACCCCTACGCCACCGGGCCGGCCCCTGCATGTTATTTTCTTACAAGGTAAATCAGGTGGCACCACTCGGCTTCCCGTTACAGGAGCATGATTTTGCACTTGCCTTCTGTCGCAAGCTCTTCCCTCTACTTTCCCATACTTCAGCCATTTTGGCCTCCTTTCAGTTCCTCCAACAGGTGAGCCCTTCCCAACCTTCGCACATGCAGTTCCCACTTAGATTGCTCTTCCCTGCATTTATCACCTGGCTAAAGCCTGCTCATCTTTCAGGTCTCAGTTTAAAAGTCACAAAAAAGGCAGTGCCTGACTCCTACCCCATTTTTCCTCATAACACTTGTCCCAGGCTGTTATAATATGTTTATTTCTTAGTGTCTGGACACTGCTGGTTGCTTCGCCCTTCCTAAGAGGCTGGCAATTTTTGTTCAGGTAACTACTTCCTCCCATGAAACCCACACTCCTCAGGGCTGTCCCCAGTTCCAGACATGGGCCTGCTTTGTCCAAAGGTAATCCCATTCTCCATCTAGGAACACAGTCAGCTGCTCAGTGGTGACATTGTCATGGTGGCAGGGACTGGATAATCAGAAATGGATGACCCAATTTGTGCCAATGAGATGAAATTGCAGGTTGGGGGGGTGGGACTGGAAAGTTAGCTTCTGAATTTTACCAGCTTGAAAGCAGCCTGCCTGGAGCCACAGCCACACACAGAGCACAGCCGAGGGAATCCTGGAGAAATGGGGCTGGAGAGACTGGCTAAGGCAGTGCCCACCAGCTGTGGGATTTTGTGATCTGAGCCAACGCATTCTCTTGCTAATTTAGTTTGAGCTGTGTTTCCTCTTCCTTGCAGCTGAGAGAAATACACCTAAGGACCTTTCTTTTATCCATCACATCCCTCCTGTCTTCATGTCCCTTCCTCTCCAGCTTAGGGCCATAGTTCAGAATTCCAACCATTTTTACCAATATCCTTGCATTTCTTCTATCTTTTCTTACATATGCCTGGTGTAATCTCAATCATTTAAGAATCCAATAATGCAACCTCTCTAATACCTGTGTTCATGCTATTGACTTTTGCTGGAAAAAAAAATATTATCAGAAAGATTGGTACCATGATAAATTCACGGTCAATTAGGTCCTAAACAATATCCAACAATAATTCTATGAGGTTGTTCATGGCAGTAATAAGATGACAACACATTTTATAATCGAAACATCCAATAAAGGGGAATGCAATACAAATTATAGTATCAGCAGGCACCAAAAAACTAAGCAGCCATTTAAAATGTGAAAAAAAAAATACAGATACACCACTGCATGTAAAAATGCCCACAATAAGTTGTTAGCTGACAAGAGTAATATTACAAAAGCGTGTGCGAGCACAAAGGCACTCTGAAAGGAGAAAGCAGAATGTTACCATGGTAATCTCAGGGTGGTGGAATTATAGATTTTTATGGTGTTCCTTTGTGATTTTTTATATAATGCTCAGTGTTAATTTAACACGAAATTTCAAATTATATACATTTCTTTGAAATAAAAGCAAGAACCAGAGGTGGTCTAGAGTCCTTGGCAGGCTCCTGATGTCCACCCCGCCCCTTCGTTTTGTTCTTAGAGAATGTATAGACCGGGTACTGTGTCACAAATAATTTAAAATAATTAGTTACCAGTTTTATATATTATTAGTTTCATCTATTCCATTTGGTTTTTAATTTTGGGGATTTCTTGAATTTTTCATATTTTTTGGTTTGGGGGAGTTATCTTCTTTTTCAGCTCTCTGGAATAATTTGTATAAGGTAGGGATTATATATTCTTTGAAAGTTTGGCGAAATTCCTCCATAAAATAGTGTGGGGCTGGTTTTTGAAACTTTATTTGAAAGTGCCTAACAGTTAATTTAGGGGGTTGATGCTGATATCATCTAATACTCCATCCACAGTCTTTGAGTGCTTCCCTGCTTCCTGTCATAACAAGACGTCCCAGGAGGAGCCCTGGTCCCTTTTAGTGAAGAATGGTATTTAGAAACCAAGAGCTGCCTTCCAGTTTAAAATAAATCCTGGGGATGTCATGTACCGTGTGGTGACTATAGTTAATAATACTCTATTGTATATTTGAAAGTTGCTAAGAGAGTAGACCTTAAAAGTTCTCACCACAAGGAAAAAATATTTGTAACTGTGTATGGTGATGGATGTTAACTAGACATTATGATGGTCATTTCACAATATACACAAATATTGAATCATTATGCTGCACACCTGAAACTAATACATGGTACGATGTTAATTATATCTCAATAAAAGAGGTAAAAGAAGAAAAATAAAGTTATCTTGGGTCATATTTCCATAGCCAAAAAAAGAAAAGAAACCAAGAGCTGGGTGTTTAGTGTACTCACTGCTGCCCCTGGGGTGTCATTGCTTCTGGACGCTTTCAATGGACAGAGTTAGGAAATATGCACATATTCTAAATTTCATGAATTCATGTTAATATTTCTAATTCAAATTTCAAATCATTTGATTTTTATTAACCTATTTTAGAGAATACTTATAGCTTTTTTACGGATAACATCTTGGTGCTAATTAACATTATCATATTATTTGCTTTATCATATACATAAAATTGTTTCAAAACTAAAAGACCAATATTACTATTAACAATAAACTAAGTAAGGTTAAGATTTCTTTGCAGTCCTTCTCCTTAGAATAGATATCACTAAGTCGGAGTTTTGTGTTCAACAGTGACTTAAAATACCAGGTATTTTCTCTCTGTGGCTGTGTTATCAATTTGAGAAACTTTTAGGTCATTTGTTGCTGTTTGTATTCAATTTAAGGGTTTAAAAAAATCTTTTAATTTTTGAATATTTGAATATGTAAATTTACTTGGCATAAAAGTTAAAAACTCCATAAAGAGAAATGTACTTAAGATTTCTGCTCCCATTTCTATCCTTTCACCTCATTCCTACCCGTCCCCTGTAGGTAATGATGGTTAATCCTTCCTGCATTTTTTGGCAAGAAAAGCAAATATGGTATATAAACTATTATTTGCCTTTCCTTCTTTCTTTTTTTTTTCTAGGATATTTTAAAGATTTTATTTTTCCTTTTTCTCCCAAAGTCCCCTGGTACATAGTTGTGCCCTTTTAGTTGTGGGTCCTTCTAGTTGTGGCATGTGGGACCCTGCCTCAGCATGGCTTGACGAGTGGTACCATGTTTACGCTCAGGATCCGAACCAGGGAAACTCTGGGCCACTGAAGCAGAGCGCACGAACATAACCACTTGGCCACGGGGCAGGCCCCTCCTTCTTTCTTTAAAAAGACTTTTTATTATGGGAAAGTGTTAGACATATACAAAAGTCAAGAGTATAATGAATATCCAGCTTCCATAATTATCAACTCGTGTCTATTCTTGTTTTATGTATATTGTCACTCCCTCTCTCCAAAGATTACTTGGAAGCAAATCCCAAATATCATATCATTTCATCTACCAATATTTCAGTATATTTCTCCAAAAGATAATGGTGCCTCTACCAATAAACATATCCACAATACCCTTACCACACCTAGATGTTAAAAATTATTCATTAATATAATAAAAGTATCCAGTTAGTGTCCACATTTCATGGATTGTCTACAAAATTTGAGAACAATTTCTTTGAATCAGGATTCAGAAAAGGTCACACACTTCAACTAGATTTAGGAGTAGGTCATTTTTGCTTAAGAGTTTTCCAGAGTCTGTCTATTGTCAGTTGCATCCCTTTGATGCCACTGAAGTTGTTTCTCTGTCATCTGTATTATCTATAAACTGGTATTTAGATCTAGAGTTTTGATCAGATCCATATTTGACTTCTTTTTCCCCAAGAATATTTCCTGGGTGGCGTGGTGTGCTTCCGTGGGGGGCGCAGAATGTCTGGCTGCCTCTCTTTTTTGTGATATTAGCAGGCCTCGAAGATCATTGCTGGGATTTATTTTAATAGGGTTTCAAAATGGTGATATTGACTTCTGTTCTTCATTTACTGGCTAGAATCCTTCTCTAGAGAGAAACTTCCCCTCCTTAACTATGTGGTTCCTCCAAAACACATTTCATCCAAGAAAAGCGGATGCCTGCTTGCTCTTCCCCCTTATAGTTACGGTTATTAAAGTAATGAGCTGGTTCCTTAGCAATTTTCACAGGCGACCAATGAGTTTTTGAAAAACTGTTGTTATGAACTCATGGATTCAAACATATTTACCCTGTTTCCTTCCATTGCCTTTATTATTATTATTATCATCGATGCTCAAATTGTCCTATATTTGTCCAGTTTTTGGCCAGCCTTTTGAAGTCGGCTCTTTAGTTCCCTTGACATGATATGAGTAGTCTGTGGGAGCTTTCTTTTTTTCGGGGGTGACAAGAGGCTCCACGTTTGTTTTATACATTTCCTGCCCCAGACCTGGAATCAGCCATTTCTCCAAAGAGCCGTGGTTCCTTTTTTTTTTTGGAAAAACAACATTTAGAAACCACAATCTGGGGGTTAAGAGTGCTCAGTACAACTGGATTTTTCACTGTTTCAAGGTATTTTCAGTAGATAGAGAGAGGAAATACACACATAAGTACATACATACATACATGTATTTTAAAGATAAAAACCATCACGTGATCATGATGATATTTCTAATTCAAATTCAGGACTAAAGAGTTTTACTTAACTTTATCTATCTAACACATGAATCTCCTTTCTCCCCTGAGAAAAATCTCAGTTCCCAATGACACTAACAAAATTATTGACATGCTTTTCCCCATAATACACAAAACAGTATTAAAATAAAATACCAACACTATCGTCATCAATATGATTTCTGAAAACAGTTAATTTTTTGCAGTTCTCTTTGTCTTTACCTCTGTCCTGCTAGGGACATACTGTCAAATTACTGTATCTTAAAAATCGTTTGAAATAGTTCCTCTCCTGTGATCATTCCAACTTCATAAGAAGGTGTATTTGGTCCATTTTGCCTTCAGTTTGTAAACTGAGTCCCTTTCTTTATTATACAAAGTACCATAATATACACTCTTCTGCACCTAGTCTTTCTCATACAGTATTTAATCTTGAGAATCATCCTGTTCTTGGAGTTCTTGGAGAGCTTCCTCATTGTTTTTAACAGCTGTATAATATTTCATTGCACGCATGGACCCTGGTTTATGCAAGTCTCCTACTGATATACACTGAGGTCACTTCTAGTCTTTGTTTGCTTTTATAAATAATGCTGATGTGAGTAAGCTTGAGCATATGTTATTTCATATTGGAGGAGGTATATCTTCAGAAAAATTCCTACAAGTGGGATCCCTGGGTCCAAGGATAAATAATTATGAGATTTTGTCACGTGTTGTCAAATTCTCTTCCACAAGCGTTGGGCCAGCAGTGTCTGAGTGTCAGTCTCCCTCCAATCTTTGCCAACAGAGAGCATCTTCTGGCTTTTGGAGTTTTCCCAATCTAACAGGTGAGAAATGATATCTCCAAAGGATGAAACTGAGCAGCTTTTCGTATATTTAAGAGTCTTTACATATCTTTGTTTTCATAGTCTTGGGCTATTTGCTTACGGTACTTCTTGTCTCTTTTTTTCCCTCAGTTTTTAAGAGTTCTTCACATATAAGGGATATTTGCATGATTGTGTCGTGTCTGCTTCAAGAGGAAGTATATTCCCTAAGATTGGGTTGCAAATTTGACACATACTCATAAAACTTCCTTATGATGATTTTGTTTAGCTCTTCTATGGCCTCACTGTGTTTGTTACCTTGACCTGTCATGGACTGAGAATGGTGAGCTACAGCTCCTGTTATTGGTGTCCTCTATTTCTCTTCGCATCTCCTAGTTTCTGCTTTATAAAAGGGGCTGCTGCTTCTTTGGTGAGCAGTGAATTCTGTCCGTTAGTGTTACAGTGTCCTTCTCTGTCTTGTTTACTGTCTTTGGGCCTGAATTCTGACTTGTCTGATACCAGGATGCTGATCTCTGATTTCTTGTTTGTGTATGCCTGCTGTTCCTTTGTTGTTGTTACTTATGATTTTCTCTTCATTGTTATTGAAAAACTAACAATGGCAACTGTAACTACTGAGTTTCTTTACCTTTATTTTACCTTTATTTTTTAATTTTTGTTGAGGTCACATTGATTTATAACACTGTGTAAATTTCAGGTGTACGTCATTATATTTCGGCTTCTGTACAGACTGTGTCGTGTTCACCATCAAAGATCTAGTTTCTGTCCATCACCATGCATATGTGACCCTTTATCCCTTTCACCCTTCCCCCACCCCCATCCCCTCTGGGAACCACCAATCTGTTCTTCTTATCTATGTGTTTGTTTTTTTTATCTTCCACATATGAGTGAAATGGTGTGGTATTTGTCTTTCTCTGTCTGACTTACTCCGCTTACCATAATACCCTCAAGATCCATCCATGTTGTTGCAAGTGGCACTTCTGGGTATTTATCCAAAGAACATGAAAACACTAATTTGAAAAGCTGTATGCACCCCTAAGTGCATTGAGGCATTATTCACAATAGCTAAGTTTCTTTGCTTTAGCTCCACGCCGTGCGTCAGCTAATGGTATGTGCACTTGGCTCCAGAGCCCCAGAATGCCTATGTGTGGCCCCAAAGTGTGGGTATGACAGCTCCTTCCTTCCCTCCCCTCCCCTCCTAAAGGCCCAGTTTCCAGAATGCAGAAACATCTTGGGCCATGCAGAAGACATCCCCATCCTTTTGAGTGTAGCTGTTTTGAATAACTTTGTTTCAGGTATGCCTCTTGTTACAGCACAGAGTTGAATTTTATTTGCATCTGAAAATCCTTTTCTTTTAATGGGTGAATTAAACCTAATTACATTTAATGATATAATGGCTATGCTTGCTTTCAGATCTGTCATATTATGTTGTGTTTACTTTGTGTATTTGTTGTATTTACTGGTTCTTTCACAATGTGGTATTTTGGGTACTTAAAAAAATATGTATTCATATTTAGCAAAATTTGTATTTTTATTCTAGTGATTTCCTTTATATTAAAATACTCATGTAATGTCCTTAGTCCTCTTTTTCTCGACTTATGTCCTTCTATTTTGTTGGCTTTATATCAGTGGTTCTCAATGGGTCAGGGGGAGGGTGTGTGCACGTGAGTGTTGGTTTTGCTCCCCAGAGGACACTTGGCAATGTCTGGAAACATTTTTGGTTGTCACTACTGGGGTAAGAATGCTACTGGCATCTAGTGGGTAGAGGCCGGGGATGCTGCTAAACATCCTGTAACATACAGGACAGCCAGCTCTACAACAAAAAAGCATCCAGCCCAAAATGTCAATAGCGCCAAGTTTGAGAAACCCTGCTTTATATAATCTTTTGACTCTGCCCTATTAACTATGTGGCAATCAATGGGCTCATTTTACTTTCCTCTTTCCTCTCCCTTCTCTTTCCATTAAAAAATTGTGTTATTTCCCCTTTGTCAGACAGATGACATTTACCTACTGTTCTTCCATCTTTGTCTCCTTCTTCATTTTAGATTTCAATATAATCAATTCTCAACACCAGGCTTTTGCTAAAGGTCCCCAGTTATCACCTGGTTGGATGAAACTCATCCTCTCATCAGTAGGAGATTTTTCAGGAAGGGCTCCTGAGTAAAACAGTCCTGAGTTCTTGAATATTTAATATTATGTTTTTATAGTCTTGATGCTTAAAAATCACTGCATCTATAATCCCAGGCTTGTACTTTTTCTCCTTCAGTTTGTCGAAAACATGGCCCCACTTCTCTTTTTCTTTGAGTGTTGCTGTTAAGAAATCTGATGACGAGCTGATTTTCTTTCCTTGCAACTGACTTTTTTAAACCTGGAGCTCTGCGAATGTTTTCTTTTTCTTTAAAAATCCTATGGTTTTCCTGGGATATGTCTCAGAGTTGGCCATTCCAGGCTAATTTCCCAGGAACACAGTGGACCTTTCAATATAGAGGTTAAGTTTTTCTTTTCGTTCTAGAAAGCTTTCTTAGAGTCTAATTTTAGATACCAATTCTGTTCCACTTATTTAGGTTTGCTTCTTAGGGACTCCTATTGCACATAAATTGTGTTATCTTTGCCTGTCTGCTATATCTCACTTTCCTATCCTTTTCACCTCTTGATTTGACTTTTGTTTTCTTAGACGTTTTATTTTTCTTCCTATATGCCCTTTATTTACTTTCTTTGTGTATCTCTTGTCCCTTGGACACTTTGCAGTTTGGTCTTAACTTCTAAGATTTATGCTTTTTTGGTAAGCTCTCATTTCACTTCTTTCTGTTGTATGTCCATTTGCATTCCGAGTTTTTGAACTTCTGATTTATGTTCCACTTTAATATTGGCAATTGTTTGTTTAATTATATGTAATTAATGTTGATATGCTTTTTAAGTATTCTTCTCTTTTGTTTATTTTTGGAGGACATGTTTTCATTAGCTAAAATGTTTTACTACTTATTTTCTGTTTTATTCTTATAGCAATGTTGTAGACATGTTGAGCGGCCTTTTCTGTCCATGACAAGATAAACATACAGGATTTTCCCAGACCAGCAATAGCAGGTGACTCCAATGGAGTGAGGGACGGAGTGGTTTTGGTTGCTTATTTGATTTCTTAGTTCAAGGCCATGCTCTTCTTTTGGTGTAAGTTGATCTTACGGGGTTGGTGTAGCTTGTCTCACAGGCATTGTAGTTTGGGCCTGCCCCCTCTATCTCTGCCCCGAGGCTCACGAAAGCTTGTCCTAGCATGACTTTTGGAGGTGTTTCCCCATTTTAAAGGAGCGTTCCAGAAATTGCCTGCCATTTTCTTGTAAAGTGTTTATAGGCTGGGAGACCTTACCTTCTGAACTTAGACAGTGTTTGCTGTCTTGTTCTCCCGACTCCTAATCCAGCAGGAGCCTGTGTTTTTATGACAGTCTGATTACTGGCCTGAATCCCAGCCAAGCTGCCTGAGGGCCCTTATGGGAGGGCTGGGTCTAGCCAGCTACTTCCTTGTGGTCAGGAGATAAATACAAGACATTATATCGCACATGAAATGCCTGTTTGGAAACTGGGAAAGTTCATGAAAATCAGGTTATTGAGATGATCGGGGGACAATGGGAGCCAAGGTGCAGTGCAAAAGTCAAGGGTAGTGAGAGTCGGAAACCTGAAGGTAGTCTGGATGAATTTTCCACATAAAATAATGATTCCTTATATATATATGTGTGTGTGTATGTGTGTGTGTGTATATATATACATATATAAATCAGAATGTGTATATATATAAATAAAAAAATATATGTGTGTATATATATGTATTTAGAGAAAGAGATTCTTCGTTCTTGCCAGTCTTCCTTTTTTTCTCACCTCTCCTTTAGTGGATGTCGTACCTGGGTGATCCTCCCTGATTTGGCCTTTCTCTACTATAGAGTTTCTGCTCCCTAAGCCACCTGCCCTTTAGACTGCAACCCTTAGATCCTGGCCTCCTCAGTCCAGGCCAAACCCCATCCCGGAAGGCGAGCGGCTCCTTTGTTCCCAGGTTCCTGTCCTGAGCTGACCTGGGCTCCACTATAAGTAAAGAACATTTTTGAATTGTGGTAAAATACACATAACATCAAATTTGCCACCTTAACTGAAGTTCAGTAGTGTTAAATATATTCATATTATTGTGCAAACAACCCCCAGAACTATTTCATCTTGTAAAGCTGAAACTCTGTACCCATTAAACAACAGCTTCCGTTTCGCCCTCCTGCCAGCCCCTGGCAATCCCCATTCTACTTTCTGTTTCTACGAGTTTGACTGCTCTAGAGACCTCAGATAAGTAGAATCACGCAGTATTTGTCCTGTTGTGATTGGTTTATTTCACTTGGCATAAAACCCTCAAGGTTCATCCATGTTGTGGCATGTGTCAGAATTTCCTTCCTTTTTAAGGCTGAATAATAATCCATTGCATGTTTATACCACATACGGTTTATGCATCCGTCACTTGACATTTGGGCTGCTTCCATCTCTAGGCTATGGTGAATAACACTGCAATGAACACGAGGGTACAAATACCTCTTTGCCACCCTGCTTTCAATTCTTTTGGATATAGAACAAGAAGTGGCATTGCTGAATCATATAGTAATTCTATTTTTAATTTTTTTGTGAACCTCCACACTGTTTTCCATAATGGCTACACCATTTTAATTTCCATGAACAGTGCACAAGTGTTCCAATTTCTCTAAATGCTCACCAATACTTGTTATTTTCTGTGTTTTGATAGTAGCATCCTAATGGGTGTGAGGTGGTATCTCACTGGGGTTTTGATTTGCATTTCCCTAATGATTCGGGATGTGGAGCATCTTTTTATGTGCTCATTAGTCATTTGTGTATTTCTTTGGAGAAATGCCTGTTCAAATCATTTCCCCATTTTTAAATTGGGTTATTTGTTTTTTTGTTGTTGAGTTGCAGGAATTCTTTACATATTCTGGATAGTAATCCCTTATCATATGTATGATATGCAAATATTTTCTCCCATTCCATAGGTTGCCTTTTCACTCTTTTGATTGTGTCCTTTGATGCACAGAAGTTTTAAATTTTGACTTACCTATTTTTTCTTATTTTGCCTGTACTTTTGGTGTCATATCCAAGAAATCATTGCTAAATTTAATGTCACGAAGCTTTCCTCCTTTGTTTTCTTGTAAAGGTTTTATAATTTTAGGTCTTATGTTTAGGTATTTGACCCATTTTGAGTTAATTTTTTTGTGTATAGTGTATCCACTATCATTTTTGCTGGGAATTCCTCACACATAGCAGAGGCGATATAAATAAGTTTAAGAAAGAGATTTCCACATTTCAGAAAACTCTTGGCTTTTAGCCCAAAATATGTCTTTCCTCCCCTTCTCCAACAAACACTTGCCCTTAGCCATGAAAAAGGCCATAAAAGTGTAAGAAAACCAATGCAAAAATTTATATTTTATTTGAATTCAAAAAATTTAAAATTGCTTTCAAATTCAGGAAAGTACCATAATGCAGACCCCAGGGGGAAGCCTCATATACAGAGACAGATAAATTAAATGTATATACTGCAGACAAGCCAAGGAGGTGTGTAGATTACATATTTACAGCACTTGATGTTTTCTGAAAACCATATTTATACATTTTATTACATTTACAAAAAAGGCTTCCACTACTGTTTACCTACAATAATGAAAAAAAATTTACACCTTTTTTTCTTTCTTTTTTGGTACTGTACAAACTTTGTATAATAAAAATATATCTCTGTACAAAAGATTTTTTTTTTGTTTTTGTTTTACTTTTTTTTTTCCTCATGGGATGGTGGTGGGTATATGGTGTGAATGGTGGGTGAAGGGCCGAACCTGCCCTGGTCCCTTATGAGCCTCTGGAGGTGGAAAGTGCCAGAGAGGGGAAAGGGTAATGCACAGCAGAGTGCTGGCCGCCCCACCAGCATGTGCTCCTTGGGAATCTCCTAGGACTTCACGAGGGGGCGGAGGCTGGACGGGGAGCCCACTGGTTGGTTTGAGAGGAGTGGATGAAGGGAGAAAGGAGCAGCCAAAGAGCTTCCTACATTTGTTTCCAGGGAAAGAAAGAGAGGAGTGTGTGAGTGTGTTTGTCTGGATTGGTCCTCTCCCGCCAAGCCCAGGGATGCTGTGACCCAGAACGGATGCGGGCTCCTGTCGTTGCCAGTCCCAGTCGCATCTGCTGGAAACGGGCACTTCTCACTTTACTGTAGCGCTTCTTCACATTAGATCTTTTAATTGTTCCAACCCAGAATTTGCCTAAGAACCAGGTGTCCCTGCCACGCCACTCCCTCATTTCCTCCTGGTTATTTCGATATGTGATGGGAACATCTGAGGCCAGCATGTCACACGTGCACGGGTGCTTAAGCCTGTGGGGACCTTCCTGAGGACAGAGAAAGTGGCTTTAGATGTCCGAGTTTTTGATTCCTAAGCTCTTGATTCCTAAACTGTTAACGTCCCAACAATCCTTGTATGGAATTCATTAATGACCCAAGCACAAGGAAACTCAAAATAAATCAAACCCAGTTGCAAGGAGCTGAGAGACTTTCATTTACTCCCTTCTTTTGATTCAGGAGCCCCCAGGTCCTTTGTCTGCTATGGCGAGGGGCTGCTGGGAGCCTTGGGGCCAGCACCAGCTCCTGGAGGCCTGGGGTACTGAGTCCTTGCCCTCAGGCTTCCCAAGTGGAGAGAATAGACCCCAGAGAGGACACATGGGTCCCCTGCCAGGCCCACCAGCCCTGGCCACAGCTGTACTGTAGAGATTCACCTCCTTGACCCTGTCAGTGGTCCCCTTTAGACTTGAGTTTCTGGCAGCTGGTGTAGTGAACTCTGGAGCCAGACTCATCGGGTTTGCATCCTGACCCCATACTTGCTATGTGACTTATGACTCTTCACCTTTTCTTCTGTTTTCTCATCTATAAAATGAGAACAATATTCCTGTGTTTTGGGTTGTTGCAAGGTCTAGAAATTACACACAAAGTGTCAGGCACAGAGAAGAAACTCAAGATACAGTAGCTATTATTTTTTGGACACTGGAGTGGGTTTCCTTTCCTGTCCCTTCTAGCACCTCCCCGATGCCTACAGACTTGGTCTCTGTCTGGGCCACAGACTTGTCTCTTTTCTCTTGTCAGTTGATAGCCAGGCTTGACCTTGGGCTCCTGGCCAGACCCCTGTCCTTACCTTCCCCGATTCATCCTTCTTTTCCAGTACTGCCTGGGACCCAGAATGACTTAATTCACTGGGTTGAGAATGCAATAAAATTATGTTGGAAAAAACAAAGTAATGGATTTTCAAACTATTTCTTAAGAAGGTTTTCTGCCCTTGGGGTAATCCTTGCTGTCATTCTGCGGATGGGACTGTCCATTGCAGGTGGCTGGGCTCTGTGCCCTGACCATGGGATGCATCCGGCTAACACATACACCATCCCTGCACCCGGGGGGGCGGGCGTGTTGGTTTCAATGCAGATCGCGTCTCATCGTCTTTACCGCTTCTCTGTGTTTGTGGGGAGCAGGGCACGGGGCACCGTTCACACAGAATTCTCTTTTTTAAGCTTCTCTTTCATAGGACTCAAATGAAGGAGGGGGTGTGTGTTTGTGTGTGCTCAGGCCCATACACACACGCGCACAGCCACGGGATGCTTTGCTATTTTAAATCCGCAAGCTTCCTTCCTTCCTCCGTCTGCGGCCCCTCCTCCTTGACAGCCCGAGGTGCAGGCGTAGTGGGAGTCCTCTCCAGGGTGGCGGGTGCAGATGGCGGCAGGGCGGGGGCCCAAGTGCCAGCAGTAGCAGACACGGGCGGAGAGACAGACGAAGATGGGCACTGGGCACTGTGTTCAGGGGAGGTTACTTCCTGTCCCCTGGAGAACTGGGCACAGACAGATCACACCGGGGGTGGGGTTTGTAAAGCAAGAGAGGCGGGGGGGACACGGGACGGGGACAGACGGACCAGAAGGTGCACGAGAAAAAAGGCAAAGCAAAGAAGGAATAAAGGGAAAAGAAGTAAAGAAAATTAGTTGCTTTGATCTTTATCTTTGGTTTTTAATCTTCTCAAACTGAGGGTGGGGTGTAGGTCCCCCTACCTACACACAGCAGAACACACATTTTCCCAATATCATCTTTTTCCCTGGCAGGGCCGACTTAGCCATGAGGCGAGGAGACCCCGTGCCTAGAGGCCACTATATTTTCAGGGGCCCAGGAAAATGTTTTGATTTTTGTTTCTTTCACAATCAGAAGGAAAAAAATGAATATTCTAATAATGGACATACAATAATGAATCTGGCCTAGATTATATTCATCTTTATAATAATACAATTTTAAAGTATCATATTTAAGTTTTTTTGCTGGGAAAGATTCACCCTGAGCTGACATCTGTTGCCGATCTTCCTCTTTTTTCTTTTTCCTCCCCGAAGCTCCAGTACATGGCTGTAGATTCTAGCTGTAAGTCCTTCTAGTTCTTCCATGTGAGCCACTGCCACAGCATGGCTACTGACAGATGAGTGGTGTGGTCCCTGCCCGGGAATTGAACCCGGGCCACTGAAGTGGAGCACGCTGAACTTTAACCCCTAGGCCATCAGGGCTGGATCTAAATTTTTTTTCTTTTAAATGGAGGGAGGGGTCCATGGAAGTCACAACACAGCTTATCCCCTTGCCCCCTGACTCACTGACCCCACAGGCCTCCATGACTTCCCCGTGTGGGGTTCTTATTTTAATTTCAGCTGTTCTCATTAGGCTTCGTTTGAATGGACCGCCTCGTCACTCATTTTAAGCGTACGTGTGTCTGTTCAGGGTGGTTTTTAGACATCCCCTCCCTGAGCAAGTCTCTCTCTCTGCTCCAGCCTGGGTAGGCTGGAAGTGGGCAGAGGGGCCCTACTGGAGAGCTGTGGGCCAAGCAGAACGTTCTGAGGCCCCGGATGCTGGTGGGGGCAACGCTGAGGGCTGCCAAGACTTGGAGCCACCAACCCCGGATGACCCAGAGTGAAACATCGTGCACACAGGCACCTGGGAGCCAGGGGAGCCCGAGGCTCGGAGCGGGGGCGGGGGGCTGTGCAGGTCACGGGCGTTCTTGTTTCTTTCCTATGCTGTTCAATAACTGTGCCACTCCAAGTTCAGAGTCCTGGCTGAGCACCTGCAAGGCCTGATTTACATCATCAGAGAGGGTGTTACTTTTCTTTTCTGCTCTCTATTTGTAAGAGTTCTGAGGAGAAGAAAGGTAAGAAAATGTAAAGATGGAGCAGAAAGAGGAAACCTCAGAACTAGTTTTGGCATGTTAAAATGACCCCACTGGAATAATTTCGCCTCTTCCTTTAAATACTTGTTTTGGAAAGATGTAAAAGGATGAGGAAACTCTCAATAACTTAATTGTACTCAGCAGTTGCCTTCATATAGCCTGAAAATAACTTTTATCTCTTTATGTATAAATTATCTTAATACCTACAATTTCAAGCTTAGACTTAAGCAAGAGAAATGATCTAGAAGAACAAAGTGGCCCCAAAGAGGGAGGGGACAAGGAGGGCGGTGCAGCAGAGTTTCAAGGCCAGGGACTTTTCAGTCTGCGTCACTAGCTCGCTGCAGGGGTGGGACTCGGGCTGAAGCTGCGGAAGTCCTCCTGGGGTGCTTGTGAGGACGAAAGGGAGCGACGCGTGTCAGGGGCCGGACAGACTTTTATAATTACTCTCCTTGTCCCTCAGCAGGTATTGTCCCCCCAATTCCCGTCAGCCCAACCCTCGCATCCTCGCTCACACAGCCTGTTCCCCCATGAGCTGCACACGTGTCTGGCAGGAATACCCATCCCATGCACTGCTATAGGTGGGAGCGTGGGAAGGCAGAGCTGGCAGTAGCTTTAGGGTTTGGCTGATTACCCACTTGACGGGTTTTCCCTGGCCCTGTGGGAATTCCCACCTCCCTAGGGGCTGTGACTCTTCTCCCCACAGCCCTCTGGGCCTGGCTGGCCTCTTTAAGGTGGGAGGAGGCACCCAAGAGAGAGCACCTGTCTGTCCCCAGCCAGTGGGATCTGCAGGAGGAGACACAGGTCTCCGAGGGGGTGCATCTTGGACCTCCTGTTGGGGCAATTGCTGCAGGTCCCCGGCTCCCAGGGGAAGGTGGTATCGTTGAGGGAGGACATGGCAAGGAGGAGACAATGCCTTCTAGATTTGTCAGTTCCTCTGCGGCAGGCCTGTCAGATGTGCGTGGGTGTGTGTGTATGTGAGTGCACATGTGTGCATGTGTGAGAGAGTGCATAGTGTGCACTTGTGAGCCTCTGTGTGTGCTTCTGCCCCTCTGTCCACATAATGGGGGTGGCCTTACTCTCTTGTCCAATACCAGGGATTGTGTCAGTCTACCTAATAGGTTCCAGGTGACAGTTAATTTTATATGTCAACCTGCCTCAGGTCTGGTGCCCTGTTGTTTGGTCAAACAGCAGCCTCGATGTTACTGTGAAGGAAGTTTTTAGATGTGATTAACGTTTAAATCAGTAGACTTTGAATAAAGGAGATTACCCTCTATAATGTGGGTGGGCCTCACCCTATCAGTGGAAGGCCTTAAGAGAAAAGACCTAGACCCCCTGAAGAGGAAGGAATTCTGCCTCCACACTGCCTTTGGACTCGAGATTACGACATCAGTTCCTGACGGAAGTTCCGGCCTGCAGGCCCGCCCTGTGGTCTTCAGACTTGCAGCCGCTCCACTGTGTGAGCCAATTCTTTAAGACAAACATCTCTCCTTCTTGCTCTGTCTGTGTGCACATCTCTCTCTCTCTCTCTCTGAGGAGCCCTGACTAATACACTCTGCCTGGATATTTTGCTGATCCCCGTGGCTAAGAGCATAGTCTCTGGAGCGGCCCTCCTGGGACTGGATTCTGACCCTGCTACTTATTAGCTGTGTGATCTTGGTCAAGTTAATTCCTTCTTCTGCATCTCAGCTTTCCCATATGTAAAGGGGAGAACCACAGCACCCACCTCCCAGGTGGAGGGAAGGGCCTAGCTGAGTGCCTGGCACGCAGCAGTGCTCAGAGCACAGTCCTCTTACTGGGCGTGTCTGGAGGGGTGCCTCCGCGCCTGCAGAGGGACCGGCCGCCTCGCACGCCCCCTCTCACCGGCTGCCGGAGGCGGGGCTCTCAGTGGCGGAGGCGGTGGCAGCCAGGCCTGGTGGCTATACCGCTGTACACACGGTGCTGACTGTGAACTCCGCCTCGGTGGCCATGATGTCTGTGGGCTGGATGTTGCGGTCGTACATCGGGTTCTCAAACGTGGCCCGAACATTTGTGTTCTCGTGGCCCGCATAGCCATTGAAGGGAACTTTGGGTCTTCTCCTGGGAAGGAGAGAGAGAGTGACCGAGACATCAAGAGAGACGCAGACTCAGGGATCTAAGGGGGGCGTGGGGGCAGCGGGAGGCTCTGCTTTCCTCTCAGGAGTGACGGCTCTCCCGAGCCAGGAGGGCTCTGGCGGGGTCGGGGTCGGGGACAGGGCCTGGTCACCCTCCGGCCCGGGCCTCGTCCCTTCACTCTACCTGTGCTTGTAGAGATAGAGCACGAAGCCTGCGATGATGAGGGCGATGAAAGGCACCAGGATGGCGGCTGCCACGGAGCTGCTGTTGGAAGCAAAGTGGCGGCCGATGGACTCGGGGTCCGACTCCAGCAACCTGAGGTCTGCAAAGTCCCAAAGCATAAACCTCAGGGCAAAGGGCCGCCGTCTGGGGTCACCCAGCATCCCCCCGCCCCGCCGCACACCAGGGGGAAGCGTGGCGGGGGCTCGGGATGTTCCCCCCCACCTCGGCTGGGGGGGAGCCTGGGTGCCCGGAGCCCGGCCCCCGCCCTCCACACCCTCCCCGATGTCCCCGAAGGGCCCCACTCGCTGGTCAGAGCTCAGGCAGAGGACGGCGCTCAGTCCCGGGGGAGCCAATCCGCGGGAGACCCTGAAACCATGTCGCAGAATAAAGTCTTAAAAGGGGCAGCCCTCTGGAAGTTTCGAAATTTCCATTGGCCAGAGAAGCCTTTTCTCAGGTGAAACCTTACAAGGAAGCCGAAATGTCCAACAGGGGAAGGTGGAACTGCTCCCGCGGAAGTGGGAGAGGGACTGCGGTGTGGACTATGGGGGTCTCACGCCCGCAGCTCGCGAGGGCGGGGCTACGAAGCACGCCGCCCGCCCGGGAGGAGCAGGGTGGAGGGGGAGCGACAGGGAGGCACATTCCTGCTTCCTGCTTGAGACAAAGAGGAGCTCCCCGAAGGCCGGAGCTGCGAGAAGATGCACTGGACACGATGGACTGCCTGGGCGGTCGGGCGCCCCCAGGGATGGCGGCGTCAGCACCCGGGGACAGAGAGCTGGCTCTCCAGCACCCAGGACTCCTCCTGCCTCCCTTTCCACTGCTTCTGAGAAACCAGGCCCCTCCCCCCATGAGAGTCTGAGCCTCAGGGCCAGTCTCTGAAGTGAGGACACGACACTGATGACGTGTAGCCTGTGGAGTAAAGATGCCCGGGAAGAACGAGGGAGGGAAGCCTTCTTGACACTCAGTTTTCCCATCTGTAAAACGAGGACAGCAATCCCAACCTTCCAGGACTGTGCTGGGGAGGGAAGGACATCAGGAAGCTGAGAACCCACGTTGGACTGCTTAAGGATGTCTGGGTGATGCCTGAGGGCTGGCCAGAGAGCGCTGTGGGGGGCTGTGTCTGAGACCCAATGTCCCTTAAGCTGGGGGCTCTCCACTCAAAGGCTGAGTGTGAAACTGTTTGGCAAAGGTTGAGGGTATTATGTAAATGTGTTTGTTTCTGGGGAAATATTCCACAGCTTTTTTTTTTTTTTTTGGCGAGGAAGATTGGCTCTGAGCTAACTTCTGTGCCAATCTTCCTCTATTTTGTATGTGGGATGCTGCCACAGCATGGCTTGATGAACATGTGTAGGTCTGTGCCTGGGATCTGAACCTGCAAACCCCAAGCTGCTGAAGTGGAGCATGTGAACTTAACTGCTGCGCCACCGGGCCAGCCCCCAAAAGCTTTTATCAGAATCTTGAAGGCATTCCTGATCCAAAAAAGTTAAGAACCCCTGTCTTAGACTGTTGAAGTTCACCAACCCCCTATCCCTGCCCCCAAATACAAGATTTTCCCCTACTCCCCTGAGCTCACGCTTCCAGGGGACACATGCTAGTTACCAAGTCTTTGAAAGCCGAACTGCCCAAAGCCTTGGCCCTTGACGGAGCCTTGGTAGACGAAGGTGCCTCCGGAGGACTCCGAGGAGACCTGTGTTGGGGGAGCAGAGAGAGTAAGACAGGAGGCGTGCTCGAAGGAGCCAGAACTCCTACTGGCCGGGCCAGAGACACACTCACAGGTACAGGCTGCGAACACGCTGGTGTCACTCATCCACCTGTCACCCTGACAGTGACTCTCTGCCTGACTCTCACCCAGGCAAGGGCGGAGCGTGGCTGGCGTGCTGGGATGGGGCAGGGGCACCAACCGCCTGTAGGAGGCAGCGGGACATCTTTATTTTCTACTGGTCAAGTCACTTCATCTGCCTGTGCCTCAGTCTCTCATTTGTAAAAAGGGGGTAATAACAGTCCCTAGTCATAGGGTGGCTGTGAGGATTAAATGACTTACTATAGATGGACCACTCAGAACACTTAACCTAGATAATACTTAACCTGGATAAGTGTTAGCTATTAGGACTGTGAGGAAAAACTGACTTTTAGAAACAAACCATGATTAAAATGTACCTAGTGCATTTAACGTGCTTTGGAGAGCTCACTACACTTCCAATAGCTATTCATTTTTGGTGGCGGTAGGGGGCTATTTGGGCACTCCCAGTGGACAGTGCTTCCTCTGCCACTTTGCCTTCATGATGCTCATGTAACAGACGCAGACGCTCAAACACGTAGCCTGTGGACTGCTCAGCTGAGGGTGTGCTTTGAGGATGCTTGTGCTACTGCTGTACCTTCCAAGTCATGCTCCACCCATGGGTGCAGCCCTTTGTCTGTTGCACTCTAGGCTGACCTCCCCACCTGTTCCCCCACATACGCCCTGGATGGCCACAGAAGTGGGCCCGATGGTTAGCTGTCATCCTTGGCAGTTGCTCCAGCCGTGCCCGGCCCTCCAGAGCTCCTTTCTCGTCTAGCCGCCGGCTTGCACTCTGAGCTCCGTCTCCTGACTCTGACCCTTGTTCTCTCATCTCTCGCAACCCTCCCAGCCTGGTGGAGCCTGTCATTCCTGCACAGCTTTTAGACTACTACTACTACTGAAGTCAGCCGGGGCTCGGATACCCACAGGGGTCCATCGGATGCTCTTGAGAATACCAAGGAAGCACGTGTATGTGCCAGCCCCAGGAGATGCCGCTTGCTTCTCCTAATGTGTTTGTAAAGCAGTCACTAAAGCCACAGCCTCCACCAGTTACACCTGTCCAGGAGGATGCGCCCTGACTCCTCAGCTCTCTGCTACTCTGGCCACCATGACCTCTCCCTTCTTTCCACTCTTCCTTTTCTAGCTTCAACAATCCAAGACAGGGAGGCCAAGGATGCGATAGGCGACACTATGCTCAACTCCCTGACTTGTGAAATTGGAAGGTATGGGCAGAGGAGCATCACTGGGGACCTGGCTTCCACCTCAAGAATGCCCTAGAATGTAATAAGCCTTTCCCATGAGGGAAGGCAAGAAAGTTGTATCCCTTCCCCCATGTCTTGGTCTCCCAAGCTGTGCTGAGACACCCGCCATCTGCATCCTCCAAGGTGAGGAGATGTTCAAGGCAGTCGTCTGGGCCTCACCACCTTCTCCCGGCTCTCACCATCATGCCCTGACCTTCAACTGACTTGAATTCACTCTTAGACCGCTGACCTCCAATTCCTGGCTTTCTGCTCTAACACCAGAACCTACTCCATCTCGCCCAGTTGTGCTGATCCTCCAGCCCTTTTTCTCTTTTCCTCTGCCCACTTCACTAGCAGATGAGGGCTCCCTTGATCCCAGTGCTGGCCCCACAGAAAACCTCCTCCCAGGTTCCCATGTTGGTCCCAGGAGTTTCCACCCTCTTCTCCCCTCCTCTTTCCTGCCTGTAATCTGGGAATTGGAGATGGGACAAGGGCACAGGGAGGCCAAGGACTGAGTGGGATTTTGCGGAACTTACATGCCCATCTAAAGCCCAGTGGTCATCTTTGAACTTGTTCACAAAGATCTCCACAGGCCCTGTAGTCTGGTAAACCTGGAGCAGGAGATGGAAATCTTCTTTCCTGTAAGTTCCTGGGAGAGGGAAGTGTAGAAGGTGCACTTGAAACATCTGGGTAAATTTCAAATCCAGAATTTGTGGGTATGTGGGTGTGAGCGTCTGAGAGGGATTTCACGCGCAGACGTTGACGTAAACATCCCATGTGTAACTGGGAGTGGGTCAGTACGGTGCTGCCTGTGAGCTTGTATGGGCCGATGGGAGCATATGCAAGAAGGTGCATATGTGTGTTAATCAACAACTGGATTGCTGGCCTGTGATTGTGACCATATATACACGTTCGTGTGTGAGAATAAAGCGAACACGACTCTGTGTATGTTAATGAGTCATGCGTGGATCTGCTTGTTCAGCGGGTGCAGCAATGCATGAGGGCGTGGACGTAGGAGAATGTGACTGTATGAGCACGTCTGAGAGCAAATGAGAGAGTACGAACCTTCAGTTGTGTTTGTGTGTGCACGCATTGAGTGGACGTGACTGCACGTGGGGTTGTGTGTTACTGTGTGCATTCACTCACTCACGCATTCATCTATCTAGCCATCTATTCAACAAATACCTGTTTCCTAAGATATTTAGTTTATATATATTATATATATTATAGAAAGATTATAGAAAGATTGAGAATTGGAGAAATTTTGAAAAATGCAGAGATGTATGAAAAAAAAAATCACTCCTGAACTCACTAGTAAGAAATAACCACTGTTAATATTTTGGTGTAATTACTTCCAATTTTCTTTCTTATGAATATAATTTTTCCTTCAGAAACTGAAGCCGTATTTTAAATGCATTATAGTAGATGTATTTCCTCCAAAATTTGCCTAATATTTTATCCAGCAGATATACTATAATTAATATATCCATTTCTTTATTTTCAGACAATTTTCTATTTCCAGTTTTTATGTAACACAAAATAGTCCTGTAATGTGAACATTCTTTATTCATAAATGTCTGACTCCGTCCATAACTATTTCTTATGATGAAAATTCTTATAAATGTAATTAATGGGTTAAATCATTTCAAGGATCTTGATACAAATTGCCAGATTTTTTCTACAACTGTATTATTTTACGCTTTGACCAGCACTGCATCACTGGACCTTGACCAGAACTGAAATTTATCATTTTAAAAAAAATCTCTTGGGGCCGGCCGGGTGCTGCAGTGGTTAAGTTCGCACGTTCTGGTTCGGCAGCCTGGGCTTTGCCAGTTTGGATCCCAGGTGTGGACATGGCACTGCTCATCAAGCCACACTGTGGTAGGCGTCCCACGTATAAAGTAGAGGAAGATGGGCATGGATGTTAGCTCAGGGCCAGTCTTCCTCAGCTAAAAAGAGGAGGATAGATGGCAGATGTTAGCTTAGAGCTAATCTTCCTCAAAAAAAAAAAAAAAAAAAGAAATCTCAGTGGAATAAGTGGAAAATGACGTTTTGTTTTTACTTTTCTTTTGATAACTCCTGAAAACTAATTTCTCTCTCTCTCTTTTTTTTAAGTATGCTTTTTGGTGAGGAAGATTGGCCCTGAGCTAACATCTGTTGCCAATCTTCCTCTTTTTTTTCTCCCCAAAGCCTCAGTACACAATTGTGTATACTAGTTGCAGGTTATTCTAGTTCTTCTATGTGGGACACTGCCACAACATGGCTTGATGAGCGGTGTGTACGTCCGCACCCAGGATCCAAACTGGCGAACCCCAGGCCACTAAGGTGGAGTGTGCAAACTTAACCACTCAGCCACAGGGCCAGCCCCTTTCTCTTGTTTATTGACTGTCTGTACTTTGGCTTCTGGGAGTTCTTGGCTCCTATTGTTGGTTCAGTTATAGGGATATTGGTCTCTTTTCTATTTTTGTGTAAGGGTTCTTTGGATGCTCAATTTGTTAATATTTGTTGTCTATTTCCCTTTAGTCTGTGGTGCTTTGATTATGTAAACAAAAATGAATAGATGCTTACACTTCCCCCTGCCCACCAGAAAAGTCTCAGCCTCGCATGACAGTACAATGCAAGGACAGTAGCCTCATCCTTGCAAAGGGCACCTGCCCCTCCTCCCACCCCCCAGGCTTTCCTGGAGATGGCCTGCTCCTTACCAGCCAAGTGCAGCTCCACGCCACTGTGGTCAATCATGGTGGCATTGACCTTGCTGTTGACAACCTGGAAGCCAGTCACTCTGAGCATGGCTGGCTGTTTCTTCCCCTGGTACTCATAGGCCCCTTTCCATAGGGAATTCTTAGCAAAAACATCCCCAGGAACTAGAGGAATTGAGAAAGAAATGTGAGAGGGACTCTCATGTGGCTGGTAGAATTGAGGCCACCTGATGACTGCTCCCAGCTCACTCACTGAGATTGTCTCTCCCAACGCGTAACACGGGGTAGCTGGTGGAGTGCTCTGGCCCTCTTTTGGTCCTCCTTTATCTCAGAGTGGATGGGTGGAGGGAAAGAGAGAGAGGAGATGGGTAAGGAAAAAGGAGAAAACAAACGAGAGTGGGAAAGAGAGAGGGAACTAGAAGGAAGAGAGAAGGAGAAAGAAGAGAAGAGAAAAAAAGGAAGGAAGAGGTTGAAAAGATGGAGAAAGAGAAAAAGAAGAGAGAGAAAACCAACATGAGAGTATAGTGTGGTGGGTAGGAACATGGGCTAATGAAGTCAGCTAGATGTGGATTCTAATCCTGGCTGTCACTTAGCAGTTGTCTTTGATCATGTGAAAAAGCATCGACTTCCTCACCTGTATACGCCGCACCTGTGGTTCTGTAGACGGGGCCATCCTGCCTACCTCATCAGAGTTACTGTAGGGGTGAAGTGGTCTAAGGTTGCAAATTGTATGTCACGCGATGTTGGGCACATAGAAGCACCTAATGAGTGATAGCTACTGTAATGGCTATTTATCCTTGTAATAATCCTCTCAGGCAAGCATCATGATCCCTGTTATACAGAAAGGTAAACAGAAGCTCAAGAAGTGAATCTCATTTGCCCAGGGACACAGCTGCTCAGTGACCAAAATGGAACTTGAACTGAGTTTATGATGCCAAATCAAGCCTTCTTTCCCGTATAACATATGCACCAATGTGGTAAATAAAAGCATAGGGTTCAAAAAAGGATATGATAGTCTATAATGATTTTGCATTGCTCAGGCACACCTGTAGCTCTGTGTTCATTTCTGGACATCACACTTTGAGAGAATGAATACTTGTCTTAAAAATGTAACCATTTCCAGGAAGCTCCCTGGATAGGACCCAGGTCTATGTGTTTTTATGACCACACTGGCTGGTTCTGTGCCAGGAGGAGTAATCAATGGCTCCAGACCTCAAAGCTCTGGACGTTTTTCTGGAAGGCCTTGGCTCTCTCTTCTGGACGAGCTTTGTGCTTCCTTCAGGCTCACTTCCTCCTGACGTCTGCCCAGGGTTGGGAGTTGGTAGAGAAATCTGTTCTGCTCTATAGCCAGTTTTCCTGCCCTTCCATTGAGCACTTAGAAGCTCCTGTGCATGTTTCTGGGTGACCAGGTGAAGGAAGCAGCACCAACGTCTTGAGTCAAAGATCTGGACCACACATACCTGAGGCTTGGGTGAGCGGTGGTTCTCGGGCGGTATTGATTGGTCTCCCACTGGGCCGGACCTCTGCTGGGGAAAGAGAATGGAAGAAAACAGGCTCAGCCTCTGGTCTACACTCTACTGAAAAAAATAAGAGCCACCTCTCCAGTCAACGGGTTCTTTGAGATCTTGCTTTGGATTTATTCTCTTAGACCAGGAGGTAGACTCCTTTGATGGTCTGGTGATACTAGGACCTTTCTTGTAATGAAAAAACATAAAGAGTTAAAAGGAAATCCATTTTATCAATTACAGTCATTGAAATAGTAAAGAAAGAATTAGGATATAGTTGTATATATGATTCTTTATTGCTGCATTAAATAACAGGATCTAGCAGCGGGCCCAGTAACTACCATAATCTTAAAGTAGTCAGGAGCATTAATAATATTTCATGATATTGGTAATAGTTGTAATATGAAAATCTCTGCAGTTTCTACTGGTGACAAGGTCACAGATATTGCTAAACACTACTATGGGTTTTTGTCTATAACCTAAAGTAAAGGAAATGCTAAATTTCAGTAAGAAGCAGAGGAAAATAAAGACGTCTATTTTCTCATCCTACTGCACAGATCTGCTGATGCCCCTATTGAGGACCCTGGGTTGAAAAGCCATGTCCTGGACTCTGCTTTCCTCCCAGATGCCTGGCATGAAGGAGGATGTTCCACCAATCAGAAGTGAACTCCCTGAGCCCTGGTACTTTCAGTGGAGTCCTTCCCTCCCTTGGAGGGATGATGTTAAGACTGAGAAGCCCTCAGAGGGAAAGGCAAAGGCCAAAGCTTTGGGCCTGAGCCAGACAGATGAGGTTCAGGTCCCAGTAGTTGATTTGATGACTGTGTGACCTCGACTAGTCACGTCAGCATTCAGAGTCTTCGTCTCCTCATCTGAAACATGGGAAAATACTGAAACATGCCTCACAGGTCTATGCCGCATAAATGAGGTTATGAACATGAAGGTCACAGTCAATAAATACCAATGTCTTTTCTTCTTTTGCAGAGAAACGACAAAAATATATGCCTTGTCACCAAGCAAGGGCAGATTTTCCCTACTGTCTCCTTTGGGAGGCCACAGAGTTTCAGCACACCCTCCCAACTCTGAAGATCAGCTTATGTTTAGGTCCACAGAAGGCTGTGGGGAAATTTTCCACAGTGACTCAATGAAGGTACGCTTCCGAGCAAAATGCCTCCTTTACTGTCCTAGGTTTTATAAGATGGAGGGAACAAGGAGGGAGAAAGCATTTTATGTGCAGGCACTATGCTAGGCACTGCATTCATGTAATTTCATTTACTCCTGCTCTCAAAACTGTGAGGTAGAGATTACTGTCTCCATTTTATAGAAGACAGCTTGTTAAGAGGCTAAGAGGTGAAGGGGCTTGCCCAAGATCATACAGTAAGGGGCTGAGATGAGACTCAACTGCATCTAAAGCATTTTGTATATTTAAATACTGGTACATAATAGCAGCAAAAATAATAAAATATTTCAGAATACATATAAGCAAGGAAGTACAAGACTTGTATATTGAAAACTACAAACCATTGTTGAAAGAAATTAAAGACCTAAATAAATGGAAGACATCCCATGTTCATGATTGGAAGGCTTAATTATTGTTCAGTTGGCAATAGTTCCCAAATTGGTCTACAGATTCAACACAACCCCTATCAAAATTCCAGCGGTTTGTTTTGCAGAAATGGACAATCCAATCCTAAAATTCATGTAGAAATAAAAGAAGCTCAGAATAGCCAAAACAATCTTGAAAGAGAAGAACAGAAAGGAGGACTTGCACTTCCCAACTTCAAAATGAACTACAAAGCTGTAGTAATCAGGGGTGCATGGTGATGGCAGAGGAGCAGTTATGTAGATTAAAGGATAAAATTGAGGATCCAGACACAAGCTCACACATTTCTGGTCAAATGATCTTTGACAAGGTGCAAAGACAATTCAATGAGGAAAGAGTAATCTTTTCAACAAGTGGTGCTGGGACAACTGGATATCCACATGCAAAAGCATGAATTTGGACCCCAAACTAACACCATAAAAAACCCTCAAAATGAATCAAAGACCTAAATGTAACAGCTAAAACTATAAAACTCTTAGAACAAAACATAGACATAAATCTTTGCAACCTTAGATTAGGCAATGGTTTCTCAGGTATGACAGTAAAAGCACAAACAAGCAAAGAAAATATAGATAAATTGGAGTTCATCAAAATAAAAAAACATCGTGCTTAAAAGAACACCAACAAGAAAGTTAAGAGATCCAACTCATCAAATTGTATACATTAAATATGTGCACTTTTGTATATCAATTGTATCTCAGTAAGGCTGTAAAAAACCACAGCTGAAAAAAAAAAGAGAAAATTTAACACAGGACTGAAGTAGAGCTTAAAATGTGACAGTCTAACTTCATTTTAGATGATGAATGAAATAAAGGAGAAAGTATTGTAAATTAAAAAAAAAGTGAAAGACAACCCACAAAATGGGAGAAAATATTTTCAAATCATGTACCTGATAAGGGCCTTCTATTCTAGATACATAAAGGACTCTTGAAGAGACTCTGGACCAAGATGGCAACGTTGGAGGCCCCTGAATTGCCCTCCTCCCATAGATGCACTGACTATACAGCTACACATGGGTAAATTCCCTCTGAAGGAAATCCAGAAATTAGCTGAGTGACTCCCACACATTGGGTGACTGAAAAATATCCGTATCAAAATGAGTAGGAAAAGCTGAGACACACTCTTGCCATAAATCCCACCCCTGGCACAGTGTCAAACAATCAGGCAGGCACCCCCAACTCCCAGCTTCTCCCTGAAGAGTGAAAGGTTTGTATCACACATCTAGCACCCTGACTTTTAAGGCTGCCACCTGAGGGATGGGCATCCAAATCAAGGCCAATGGGGCTTGCACTCATGAGTCCTCTAGGACTATAGAAAAGAAAGAAGCAGTTTTTAAAGGGGTGCAGTAATAACCCCTATGGCTATACACTCAGGCTCAGCACAGAGGGAGCAGGCAAAAATGCCTATCTTCCAATTTCTCCAATTGACTGTATACTTTTCCAATTGCTGCCTGAGGGGTCCAGCTTCTAATCAGCCTGCATCTAGGTCCTGACTGTCATCTTCCCCTTTTGGACACTGATGGGCCTTAGCAGACCCTCAGCTACTGGGATCCACTAAGAACAAAGACAGTGGGTGGACAATCATAAAGGTTTGAGAGGCAACCAGGAGCTTGAGCTGGGCTGATTGATGAGTTCATCTCCTACACAAGACCAGTCTGTCAAGATTGGGAGAGGTGTATGTTTTATCTAATGAGCAGAAAGAAAAACAGAGAAATGAAGAAAAATGAAGAAACAAGGGAGAATGTTCCAAATCCAAGTACAAGATAGATCTCCAGAAACTGATCTTAATGTAAAGGAGATAAGTGAGTTCTACCCAACAGAGAGTTCAAGATAATGGTCATAAAGATGCTCACTGAAGTCAGGAGAGCAAACCACAAAGTGAGAATTTCAACAAAGAGATGGAAAATATAAAAAAAGTACCAAATAGAAATCACAGAGCTGAAGAATATAATAATTGAACTGGAAAATTCAATAGAGGGGTTCAACAGCAGGGGTTCAAGCATAAGAAAGGATCTCACATAAAAACATAAGAAAGCATAAAACTCACCGGTAAAGATAAACCCGTGGTTAAATTCAGAATAGTCTAATATTGTAATGTGGTGGGTAAACCACTTATAACTCCAGTATAAAGATTAAAAGACAAAAGTATTAACACAACTGTAGCCAGAATAATTTGTTAATGGATACATAATATAAAAAGATGTAAATTGTGACATCAAAAAAAAATGTGGGGAGGAGTTTAAAAATGTAGAGCTTTTGGGGCTAGCCCCGTGGCCGAGTGGTTAAGTTCGCGCGCTCCACTGCAGGCGGCCCAGTGTTTCGTTGGTTCGAATCCTGGGCGTGGACATGGCACTGCTCATCAAACCACGCTGAGGCAGCGTCCCACATACCACAACTAGAAGGACCCACAATGAAGAATATACAACTATGTACCAGAGGGGCTTTGGAGAGAAAAAGGAAAAAATAAAATCTTAAAAAAAAAAATGTAGAGCTTTTGTATGCATTCAAAGGTAAGTTGCTATCAGCTTAAAAAAGACTGTTATAACTATAAGATATTTTATGTAAGCCTCATGTCAAACACAAAGCAAAAACCTATAGTAGATACACAAAAGATAAAGAGAAAGAAATCAAAATGTACCATTACAGAAAATCATCGAATTCAAAAGGAAGAGACCAAGAGAAGAAGAAAGGAACAAAAGAACTATAAAGCAACCAGAAAAAATTAACAAAATGGCAATGGTCAGTCCATACCTATCAATGATTACTTTAAATGTAAATGGACTAAATTCTCCAATCAAAAGACAGAGAGTGGCTGAATGGATAAAAAACCCAGACCCAACAATATACTGCCTACAAGAGACTCACTTCAGTTTTAAGGACATAGACTGAAAGTGAAGTGATGGAAAAAGATATTCCATGCAAAGGGAAAACAAAAGAAGGCAGGGATGGCTGTAGTTATATCAGACAAAATAGACTTTAAGGGAAAAACTGTAATAAGAGACAAAGGTCATTGCATAATGATAAAGGGATCAATTCATAAAGAGGATATAGTAATTGTCAATATATATGCACCCAATACCAGAACACCTAGATATATAGAGCAAATATGAACAAATTTGAAGGGAGAAATAGACAGTAATACAATGATAGCAGGGGACTTCAATACCTCACTTTCAACAAGTGATAGATCATCCAGACAGAAAACAGTAAAGAAACAATGGACTTAAACTACATATTGGAACAGTTGGACCTAACAGACATATAACACCATCCAACAGCAGCAGAATACACATTCTTCACAAGCACACCTGGAACATTCTCCAGGGTAGACTATATGTCAGGGTACAAGACAAGTCTTATAAATTTAAGAAGACTGAAATAATATCAAGCATCTTTTCTGACCACAATGGTATGAAACCAGAAATCCATTACAAGAAGAAAACTGGAAAATTTACCAAACGTGGAGGTAAACAACATTCTCCTGAGCAACCAAGCGTCAAAGAAGAAATCAAAAAATACCTTGAGAAAAATCAAAATGGAAACACAAAATACCAAAACTTATGGGATGCAGCAAAAGCAGTTCTAAGGGAAGTTTATTGTGAGAAACGCCTGTACTAAGAAACAAGAAAAATCTCAAACTGCATTAACTGCATTAGCAAAATGAAGGATAAAAATCATAGGATCATCTCAATAGATGCAGAAAAAGCATTTGACAAAATTCAACATCCTTTCATGATAAAAACTCTGAACAAAGTGGGTATAGAAGGAATGTACCTCAACATAACAAAGGCCGTGTATGACATACCCAAAGCTAATATCATATTAAATAGTGAAAAGCTTACTCTAAGCTTAGGAACAGGACAAGAAAGATGCCCACTCTCACCACTTTTATTCAACATAGTATTGGCAGTCCTAGCCAGAGTGATTAAGCAAGAGAAAGAAATAAAAGGCATCCAAATCAGAAAGGAAGAAGCAAAATTGTCTCTGTTTTCAGATGACATAACATTATATATGGAAGACCCTAACAACTCCATGAAAAACTGTTAGAACTAATAAATTCTGTAAAGTTGCAAGATACAAAATCAATATACAAAAATTGGTCACATTTCTATGCACTAACAATGAACTATCAGAAAGAGAAATTAAGAAAATAATCCCATTTACAATAGCATCAAAAGAATAAAATACTTAAGAAAATATAACCAAAGAGGTGGAAGATATGTACACTGAAACTATAAAACATTGATGAAAGAAACTGAAGAAGGCACAAATAAATGGAAAGATACTCCATGTTCATGGATTGGAAGAATTGATATTGTTAAAATGTCCATACTGCCCAAAGCAATCTATAGATTCAATGCAATCCCTATCAAAATTCCAATGGCATTTTTCATACAATTAAAATAAACAAATCCTAAAATTTGTATGGAACCCCAAAAGACTGTGAATAGCCAAAGCAATCTTGAGAAAGAACAAAGCTGGAGGCATCACACTTCCTGATTTCAAACTATATTACAAAGCCACAGTAATCAAAACAGTATGGTATTGGCATAAAAACAAATAGACCAATGGAACAGAATAGGGAACCCAGAAATAAACTCATGCATATGGTGATCAATTAATTTTTGACCAAGGGGCCAAGAATATACAGTCAGGGAAAAACTGGAAATTCACAGGCAAAAGAATGAAACCAGATTCCTATCTTACACTACACAGAAAAATCAAATCAAAATGTATTACCCTTGAAGGTAAGACCTGAAACCATAAAACTCCTGGAAGAAAACATGGGGAATAAGCTTCTTGACATTGTTCTGGGAAATGATGTTTTGGACTTGACACCAAAAGCAAAGGCAACAAAAGCAAAAATAAACAAGAGGGACCACATCAAATTAAAAAGCTTCTGTACAGCAAAGGAAACCATCAACAAAATTAAAAGGCAACCTGTGGTATGGGAGAAAATCTTTGAAAACCACATATCCGATAAGGGGTTAATAACCAAAATATATAAAGAACTCAATGGCAAAAAAACAAATAACCCAATTAAAAAATGGGCAAAGAACTTGAGTAGGTATTTTTTGAAAGAAGACATACAAATGGCTAACAGGTACTCAATATCACTAATCGTCAGGAAAATGTAAATCAAAACAACAATGACACATCATTTCATACCTATTAGGATGGTTATCATCAAAAAAACAAAAGATAACAAATGCTAGTGAGGATGTGGAGAAAAGGGGGCCCTTGTACACTGCTGGAGGGAATGTAAATTGGTATAGCCACTATGGAAAACAGTATGGAGGTTCCTCAAGAAATTAAAAATAGAACTATCATATGATCCAGCAATCCCACTTCTGGGTATCTATGCAAAGGAAATGAAATCACTGTCCCAAAGAGATACCTGCACTCCCATGTTTGTTGCAGCGTTATTCACAATAGCCAAGGTATGGAAACAACCTAAGTGTCTGCTGATGGATGAATGGATAAAGAAAATGTGGTGTATATATACACAATGGAATATTGCTGAGCCTTAAAAAAGAAGGAAATCGTGCAGTTTGCGACAAAATGGATGAACATGGAGGACATTATGCTAAGTGAAATAAGCCAGACAGAGAAAGACAAATATTGCATGGTACCACTTGTATGTGGAATCTAAAAAGAAAAAAGTCAAATTCATAGAACCAAAGAGTAGAATGGTCATTGCCAGGGGCTGGAGGAGGGGGAAACAGGGAGAGGCTGGTGAAAGGATAAAAACTTTCAGTTATAAGATATATATGTATAGTAAATAATATTGCATATACTGCATTGTATAATTGAAATTTGCTAAGAGCGTAGAACTTGTGTGTTCTCACCAAAAAAAGAAAAGGTAAATACAGTCATGCGCCACATAACGACATTTCGATCAATGATGGACCCCATATACAATGGTGGTTCCATAAGATTAGTACTACACAGCCTAGGTGTGTAGTAGGCTACACCATCCAGGTTGGTGAAGTACACTCTACGATGTTTGCACAAGGACAAAATCATAACATTGCATTTCTTGGAACGTATCCCCATCGTTAAGAGAAGCACGACTATGTGAAGTGATGGATGTGTTAACTTGACGGTAAGAATTCTTTCATAACGTATACATATATCAAATTTTCATGTTGTATACTTTAAATATATTACGATTTTATTTGTCAATTATATCTCAATAAAGCTGGGAAAAATAGAAATCAAAAGGATAAAAAAAATTCTTACAACTGAACGATAAAAATACGAATAGCCCAATTAAAAAATAGGCAAAGGCTTTGAAGAGACATTTCTCTAAAGAAGATATACAAATGGCCAATAAACACACAAAAAGATGCTCAACATCATAAGCCATCTGAGAAGCGTAAATCAAAACCACAATGAGATACTACTTTACACCCACTTAGGACGGCTATGCTCAAAAGATGGTCAATAACAAGTATTGGCAAGGATGTGGAGAAGTTGGAACCCTGGTGCGTGGCTGGTGGGAATGTAAGGTGGTGCTGGCACTTTGCAAAACAGTTTGACAGTTCCTTGAAATGTTCAACAGAGTTAGCATTCTACCCCTAGATGTATACCCAAGAGAATTGAAAACATATATCCGTGCAAAAATATGCACATTTATCTTCATAACAGCATTATTCATAATAGCCAAAAAGTGGAAACAACCCAAATGTTCATTAATGGATAAACGGATAAACAAAATGTGGTATATCCATCAATGGAATGTTATTCAGGTATAAAAAAGAATGAAATTCTGATGCTTGCTAAAACATGGATAAACCTTGAAAACATTATGCTAAGTGAAATAATCCAGACACAAAAGGACAAATATTATATGATTCCACTAAGATGAGGTACCTAGAACAGGCAAATTCATAGATACAGAAAGTATTGTAATCTACACAGAAATTGAAATACAATGATGTACTCCTGAAATTTATATAGTTATAAGCCAATGTTACCGCAATAAAAAAAATTTAACAAAAACCCAAAGTATAACAGAGGTTATTAGGGGCAGAGGGAAACGGAAATGGGAAGTCATTGTTTAATAAGTACAGAATTTCTGTTTGGGACGATGAAAAAGTTCTGGAAGTGGATATGGTGACAGTTGCGTCATGGACTTGATGCCATTGAATTGTACACTTAAAATGGTTAAAATGGTGAATTTTATATTATATATAGTTTACTACAATAAAAACTTAAGTAAATGTACTCTAAAAAAGAAGCCTTATATCACCACCAAAGGTGGAAAAGAAATATTACTTTTCATAAATAAAAGAAATTTACAACCGTTCACACAATGAAATACGACAACGCTATAATTCCAGCTCTGACAAAGGCTCTGAACCTGAGGCCGGCTCTCTCGGAGGGCAGGACAGCACAGTACCTAAGAGCATGGATTCAGGACTTAGAGCTTCAGGGTTCGAATCTCAGCTCGTTCCCTTTATGAGCTGGTAACCTTGGGCATGTTACTTAAACTCTCTGTGCCTTGGTTTCCTCCTCAAATATTAGCTGGGGAGATGAACAGACCTGCCTCATAGGGTGACTGTGAGGATCAATGAATTAGCGCACAAAGTACTTAGAACGACGCCTGGCATGTGTGAGAGCAGCACCTGTAAGGGAGAGTTTAACACCATTCCAGCACCAAAATGATACTTTATCCTTGCTGGACTCTTCACTTAAGATGGGACTCAGATCGCCTTCTCCAGGAAGCCTTCCCTGACTTCTCCTCTCCCCCTCTTAGGCTGAATTAGTGCCCTTCCTCCTTGTTCTCTCAGCATTCAGCACATCTCTATGTTCCTGAAGGTTCTGTTATCTCTGACAATGTGTGTGTCTTCTGCAGCTGAATGTGAGCTCCCTTAGGGCAGGGTTTGTGTACCTTCCATCTCCCAATCCCCCAGACCCAGCACAGGCGTGCCAGTGATATTACTCAATAAACAGAGAAGGAACGCATTGAGAAGGCGAGGGAGGTCTGGCACATCTTGGTAACCCCGAGGGACCCGCGGGTGGGTGCTGTTTTATCAGGGTTATAATACGTGTAATGCATTATTCCAGTTTGGTGGAACAGAGAGCTTTCTCTGTCTGATGATTAAGCACAATCCTGGGACAGTGTCTAAGCTCAGGCAGAAGGTAGCAAAATAAAAGTCGAGATGGCCTCCCTATGTGCCTCTTCCGGCTGCTCTGGTTCCATCTCCTGGAGACTCGACACCTCAGAAGATCAGGAGCAGGATCCCGCTCCTGGAAACCGTATTTCTTGCTTCTCTCTTGCCCTCCTCGGCTCCAGACGTCGCCTGTGGCCTCCCACCCTGGCGAGCTCACCTCGTGGCACACTCACCCAGGCAGACGGGGGGCTTGCCTGTCCAGCTGCCGTCAGCTTTGCAGGTGCGGTGCTCGGAGCCGCCCTTGAGGGAGAAGCCCTCCTGGCAGGAATAGATGAGCGTGTAGCCCATGGAGGGCAGGTCCAGGGCCCCGACGTCGGCGTGGGTTGGCGTCTCTGGCTGCTTGCAGTGGTGGGCTGGATGAGAGAAAAGACATCTTGGACCGGGGGAGATTAGGGTCTTCAGGAAGGCTTCCAACTATTTCCCCTTTCCTAGATGGGACAGCCCCTTCCTTTCCCTCATGGGCCCCTTTCATGTCCGGCGTTCCCTCCCCAGTCCCCCTCATACCCCGATCTTGACGTCTATGTGAACGGCCAAGATGGAGATCGTGTAGATATTGGCTTATTCAACCCTGGGGGAACTCAAGCCCCAACTCAAGCATTTTTCATGAGGGAAGAGGAGTAATTATGGTCAAAAACCTGAATCCTTCTATTCCGAGAACTGGCCTTGTAGCTGTTAGTTTTTGGTGCCACTGGAAAATTGTTTCTTTTTTCTTTGCTAAGGCATAAGAATTGCCTTCAAATATCAGAAAATGTCTTCTGTGAGGCCCCAAGGGATAAGGACTACCAAGAGACCAATACTGGTCCCAGTGAGAAATTGTGAGCTCCCCGTCACTCAGTGCATTCAAGCACGCCCTGGATGCTCAGCTGGGAGAGGCAATGCGTTGCCAAGAGGAGTTGTCTTGGGATGTGGGTAAGTCTGCACTCACGGACACAGTCGGGCGGAGTTCCGCTCCAGGTCAGGTTGGGGAGGCAGGTCCTGGTGGTGGAGCCCTGAAGCAGGTAACCTTTTTGACAACGGAAGAGCACTGTGCTTCCAACCTGTGGTGAGGATGGAAGGTCTCAAGGTCACTTTCCACGAAGCGCTGCTTCATACCCGTCACTTGACTACTTTCCCATGACCCAACTTCCACCCGCACCTTTGCCTCCATCAGCAACACCCTTCTTCTCCTTCACTGCCTGGCTTAATTGTATTTATTCTTCGAGACAGCTTATATTATGCCTCTTCCACGAAGCCCCACACAGCCCCGTGAGCCAGATCAATGCTCTTATTGGACATATCACACTCTGCTGGGGTGGACAGAATGCCTGACTCCGAATCAGCAGACCCTGATCTGAGTTCGGGTTTCTGCATTTACTCACTGAATGAAGGTTGCAGGACCTCTCTACACCTTAGTCTTCCTATATACAGAGTGGGGACGATCAGCCCCGCCACAACTACCCTGGAATCTTGCGACACCTGAATGCGATGGTGGATTGGAAAGCATTTAATAAAATGGGAAGAAATGTACGAAATAAAATTATTACTGTGTATATCTCTTTCTTCTATGAAACTGTAAACTCCTTTAGGATGGGGGACTTGTCTTCCTTACAGACATGTCCCCTATCGAACCTGGCGCTGGGTTTTGTAAATACCTGTTGAGCAGAGCTGCCTCCCTCCCTCTCTCCCTGTGCTCACTTGTTTTCCTCACTCTCACCCTTGACTAGCCCCTCACTGTCTGACTCGACACCCCTGCAGCCCCCAGCTCCATCTCTCCTTCTCCAGTCAATCCATGGGGCATAAGGCTGCCAGATCAGCCTCCTAAATTGCAACTCAGGTTACACTATTTCCCAGCTCAAAACACTCATGGGTCTCTATTCAGACTCAAACACAAAGTGAAACTCTTCATTTCCACTCCCTTGCTCCAAGCCCAAGGTGTTTGTCTTGCATTTCATCCTCTCATTCAGCAAATGGCACCTTTGTGCAAATGCCACTCAGCCGTGCAAATCAAAAACCTTAAGTCATGTTTGATTCCTCCCTTTCCTTTAACCCTCAGTCCAATCCATCAACAAGTCCTCTTGGTTCTACCTACAGAATACGTCCTGACCCGTTCACTTCTCTCCGTGTCTGCTGTCACTACCCTTGCCCAGATCCACCCTCACCTTTCTCCTGAGCCACTGCAATGGTGTCCCACTTGTCTAAGTGTCTCCATTGTTAACCCTCTATTATTCATCCCTTCCTCAGCGTCCTGAGCGATAGTTCAAAGGGTGGATGAGATTGAGTCACCTTCAAATGGTGTCCCATGACATTCAGAATAAAACCCAAAATGCCTATCATGGCCTCAAGGTCCTAACTGACCTGGCTGATGTCTTTCTCTTTTCAAAAGCTATGATGTGATATTTGATGCATATAAAAGAACATATGGAATATAGAGAGACATGAATCATCATCATAAAGTGCACACCTTAACTTGAGCCCATTACTAAAGAGCTAGAACATTATCAACGCCGTCGTAACTATGTGTGCTCCTTCCCCACCCCATCCCTTGGCTCCCCCTCAGTGATAACCCCTGTCTTGGATTTTGTGTTAATTTCCTCGCTTTGTTAAAAAATAATTCTATCACATATGCATACATATGTCTCTAAACAATATAAGTTTTTCTTGGTTTTAATCTTTATAGAAATACTATCACACCACCTTTGTCATTCAATATTATGTTTCTAAGATTCATCCGCGTTGTGTAGAGCTGTGTTTCATTCATTTTGAGGCTGTATACTAAACCACTGCGTGACTGTACCATTTCTCACGTCTCGGTAACGTGTGCAAGTGTCTCTGGGGTTGGTTCCTAGGCTTAGAACCTTTGGGTCAGAGGACGTGAGAATATTTAACTTTACAAGACAGCGCCAAGCTGTTTTCAAACCTAGCCTCCCTCTTTGGCTTTATCTCCTTCTCCTCTCTCATTACGCTGGACTCGCTGGCTGACCTGCTCTCTAGTCCTTCAACCTACCAAGCATGTCCCTGCCTGAGTGTCCCTTTTCACGGGCCCCTCCCTTTGCCAGGAATGCTCACCCAGCTCTGCCCAGGGCTGGCCCTTCTCATCATGGAGGCCACAGGTCAAGTTTAGGAGGACTCTTCCCTCACTATACTTTCTAAAACAGCAACCCACTCAGTCACATCATTTTACGTTACGCCATGTGTGGTGCTCATCGCTCTCAGAAGTCATCTTATTTGCTCATTGTCACCAGCCAGGGAGCTCCCTTAGAGTGGGCACTTGGCCTGTCTTGTCCCCAGTGTACTCCTAGCACCTAGAATAGTTCACGGCAGTAAATATTTGTTGAATACAGACCGAGTGAGTAAGTTGCATTCCTGGGCTAGACCAGCCGGCCTTTTCCCCTGGGCACACCCTGGGCTCCAGTTAATCGTCCTGCCTTGAACACACCCATCCTTCCCTGCTTCCTGTTCTCTGTTCAGAGTGTCCCATCTCAGGCTGTGCAAATGCCCTCCTTCTCCCGAAGCTCACTCTGAGATGAGTCCATGGAGCCTGTATGCTATTGGGATGGGCCCACTGGGCAGGGGCTGCCTCCCATGTGGCACTTGCTCACTCCCGCCACCTTGTCTGAGCCCTGTGTCTGTGGGTAGGGCATGGGTACCTTGAGGACAGAAAGTCCGTCTGTCTCACTCATTTCTGCATTTCTACAAACACCCTGTGCCAACTGCATGTGGTTGCTGGGAAGCGTTTGTGGAGCTCCATGTGGATCTGTTCTTCCACATCAGCTTCTCAGATGGATGGAAATGCCTTCCTTTTTTTGAAGAGTGCTCCCATGCAGCATGGTTCAAAGAGGCACAGTGATTCCTTTCTCCAGCTTCCAAGGACAAGACCTTGGAAGGCCCCCACGTCCTCTGAGGCTGATGGTGACAGGAAGGACAGGAGGCAGAAAGACCCGACCTTGGTAGACCTCATTACCTGGTAGCCCTGGGAATTGTTCTGTATCCCAAACTGCGGCATGCCGGGGTCTGCACACATGGTCAGCGTTGGGTCTGGATTGCAAAACAAAAGAGACCACATGGTCACTGAAGCTTTCATTACCTCCACTCACTCTGAGAAAGAGACATAGGAAGGAAGACGGAGCCATGTTCTGCCTCCCCTGACTTCTCATATCTCCACCTGCGTCCTACGCCCGGCTGACTATATGCTTCCCGGTAGCACATTAACTCTGGCTCTTCACATCCTGCTCTAAGAAGCTCGGAGGAGGATTTGTTCCCTTTTGCAGATGAGACCACTGAGGACAGAGAAGGAGAGTCATCATCTCAGGCCCCAAAGAGGGATACCCACCAGCTGGGATGCTCTGCCCCAGGTCACCTCTTACCTATGCAGCTGGGCTGGGTGCCACTCCATGTCCCATCCGACTGGCAAAACCTCCGTGGAGATCCCACTAGCACCAGAGGGGGCTGGCAGGAGAAGGAGACAGACGACCTGTAGGAGAAGCCTCGGTCCTCTCTCCTCCCGCGGGGTGGGACACCGGGATCTCCACAGAACACAGCTGGGAAGATGAAGGGAGCAAGGCAGGTCCAAGTTGCTTCCTAGAGCTTAGTCTGCCCACCCCCAACCCCCCCAAACCCCCCCAACCCAGCCTTTGTTCTCTATTCTACTTTCTTCCTGCTTCCACTTCAACTGTGGAAACTGAGGCAGCCCTGGATAAATGACTACAACTGCCTCGGGGCTGCCGTGTGTGTTTCCTCTCCTTTCACATTCAAAATGCTCATTAATAATCATCCAAGTAATGGAGTAACATTACAGGAAGTTTAGAACATCGAAAAAACATAAACTACAATCCCACTACCCAAAGCTTTGTTTTCCATTTTCACACTCGTTCCCTTCTAGTCTTTGTTTGGTTTTCTGTGAACTTGTGCATGGCTGTGAACCCAATGTCCAAGTGTTGTTAACCTCGCTTTGTTCATTTACTATCCTGTAAACATTTCCCGTGGTTATGACATCATTACAAATTACTGGCTACATAATTTTTCAATGAGAGGTTACACCATAATCACAGTTTATCATAATCCTTATATTAGGCATTTTCTACTATTATAAAGTTAAATAGGGCTTTTCTTTCACTTGTATTATTTTCTTAGGGGAGTTCTCTAGTAGACTTATTATTTTTAAAGGCTTGAGTGTGTTCACTCAGGCTCAAAGATCTTGATGTGTCCCGCCAAATGTCTTTCCAAGGGGTGTGCATTTACACTGCGGTGGACAGTGTACGGAGCGGGCTCATTTCATTCAGGTCATGAGAGTGTCATTAAAAATTGACTACCCAAGGCAAAGTTCCCCAAGACATTACTTCAAGCATGAAGAACATTCTTTACGGTATGATGTGAGTGTGTGTGTGTGTACGTGTGTGTGTACATAGACTCACGAGTTTGTAATCACATGCAAAATTAAATGGAAGCCTTTGCCCTGGAAGCTAGGGAGTCTGGACTTGACCAATCAGAAGCCAGTCAAAGGCTGAGTTGATCAGAAGTCACCATATCCAGGAAGAGGTGGCTCCAAGAATAAGAAATAGAAATGGATGACGAAGAAAAAGCAGCTCAGTCTTGCTAATAAGCAATGGGATGCCAATTCAAATAATGAGATACCTTTGTAAACTCCTCGGGTTAGTAAATATTAAAAAATATTGGCAAAATCCATTGTTAGTGAGGGTGTGAGTCAAGAAATGTTCTCATTAACTGCTGGTGGGAGAGTAAACTGGGACACTTTTTCCAGAAGGCAATTTGGCAACACGTGTCAGGAGGTATAGTGTGCATGCCCATTGGCCCAGCATTCTCACTCTTAGGACTTGATCACGAGTGTAAAGAAATGCTATTTTCAGGGCTATTTGTGGCAGAACTACTTCTAACATCATTAAATTGGAGAAACCTAAATTCATCACCAATAGGGGAAGATGAAACAAGTTGTGGTATCTACAACAAGGAAACTCTTGAAAGCCAGGAAAGAGAATGATGTGCAGATTAGTATGTACTGACAGAGAAAAGAGGTGATGGCCTATCAACGAATACAAGTTATGAACTCACATGTACAGCACGTTCAATACTGCTCATAGGAAATTGTGCACATATGGCTGTATACGCAAAATTGCAGAGTGACCAAGGTGGAAGCACCGCCAAAAGCTTAACTGTGGTGGCCTCTGGGAGGTGAGAGTTCAGATCATCATTACGTTCTTTGTATTTGCAAATACGGTACATACTTTTTTTTTTTTTATGATGACCATAACTCATTGTTAAAAAGCAATTCAGCTATGTCTCAAGAAGAAAAGTGAGGTTTCTGAGTCCAGACTCCACCCCAAGACACGCTACATTCCTAATACTCCCCTGGAGGTATGCAACAGTCTGAGGGGTTAGCCATGCACCAAAGGCTGCCTTTCCTGTGTCCCCTTTTCAGCTCCTGGCCCTTGTCTCAGCTGAAATTTCCCAAATTAAAGCAAATTTTCAGAGGTACGCAAACAGTGGCATGAGTATGCTGATACTTTTCAGCAGCATTAGACAAATGCCAAGGAGAAAGAAAAAACAGGTCCCACTGTTTGTCCAAAGTATGGGCACCGAGAAAACCTTCCAGAACCCATTCACGGGATATGACAAGAATAAGCAATCTGGAACGTGCTTCTCTGGGGCCTCGGTGAGAAATAAGTCCTGGAATGGACATGGGGCTCTTCGGGACACAACTGGGCCTGGTGCATAAGAAATAAACCCTCTCACCAGAAAATCACAGATGCCCCAGGAGTCTTTTCTGTGCAGGCTATTTTCCATGAAGATGGGCATGTTTCCTGCACTGGGTCTCCCAGATCTTCGGGCACTCTCCCATCCAGTTAATGACCTTTCAGGTTAAGAAACACCTCCCTTATCCCTGACTTAATTTCCTACCACTGTGACTCCACACAGTGTCCACAGCCAGGGCTCAGTTAAGATAGTCTCATGTTTTCCTTTAAATTTCCTTCCTTCTTTAATAGTGTCTTTGACAAGGCTTCTCCGTGATTTTGGGGAGGGGACTACCTGTTCCGGGCATTTGAGCAGCAGACCCCTGAGAAGGGAAGAGGAAGAAGCCAGAAGATAGGATGCACCAACTTACGGAAACACTGAGGCAGCTCTCCGGTCCAGGATCCGTTTCCCTCACAGGTGAGCACCGCAGGCAGGGACAGCTGGTACCCTTCCAGGCAAGCATACGTCACGCTTGAGCCCCACATGAAGTCAGACCCCACCACTTTCCCATTGGGGATGAGCTGAGGTGGCTTGCACATGATAGCTGGGGGGAGACCAAAGCAGGCTGAGTTCTGGTGCTGTCCTGGGGAAACCAGGCCCCAGTGACCAGCACCAATGTCACTGGCTCCTTTGCACCTGCTGGGAGTCTGGCTAAGCAGGAAGAATCAGAAGTGGCCCCTGTTGCTTTGGGAGCCCTGGTCTTTTCGCACCTTACAATGTCCCCTTTCAAGTGTGACAACCCACTCCTCTCTTTGCACAGCCCTCTCCTTGCTGTTCAAGGCCCAGGCCTTACCCTGGTACCTTCTGACTCCCTCCTTGCAGATGTTCAAGGACCAGTCCTCACATCCCATAACCCTTGATAAGATGTTAGGTCTCTGCCTTGTTACCTCCCTCCCTTCTAGATGTTCAAGGTCCTTGTCTCACTTTTGTATCTTCTTTGGCCCTCCGTCCATATCTGCAGCCCTCAGACGCACCTTTGCAGATTGGCTTGGTACCATTCCACGTCCGGTCCTTGGTGCAGCTCAGCACAGACACCCTATGTGACTCCATCATGTAGCCAGGGACGCACTGGTACGTCACGGTTTTGTTGTACCTGAAGTCATTGCCCAGTCGGAGGCCGTTGGCTGGAATCCCAGGGTCACCACAGTTTATGACTAGGCAAAGGGAGATACAGCATCGTTCACCCCCAGTCTGACCCCCTTCCTCCCCAGCATTCCAATACCATCCCCATCACTCCCCGCACACGTCCAGGAAGGAAAACGCTCAGACAGAGATGTCCTGTCTCCTCACAGGCTCCTAGCTGGGCACTGCTCACTCTAAAGTCTGTTCCGCCAAGTGTCCCTGCAAGGGCCCTCCCACTCCCCCACTGTCCTTGCTCACACCATCCTCATGCAGCCTGCAACTTGGGCTATGCAGACCATCCTTCTTATTCAAAGCCCACCACTCTATGAGGAAGTAGCCAGAGGGCTCAGTCCTTAAGTGAGGATGGGGCCCAGGGAGAGGGAGGTTTCCACGTAAGGGCCTAAGATGGTTAAAGGGCCACATAAGACAATTCGTCTGCTGATGGGCGTATCTTACCACCTGCTGCTCTGACTAGGAGGCCTCTGTAGGCCCAGTGGCCTAGAAGCAGAGTCTTATGACATATGCAATGGTCATACCTATGTTACGGTATCAAATGAGGGTGGTGTTCGGTGAGTTCTGGCCTCAGAACCAAAGTGAACTGACATGGGGTTTTAGATGGAGACTGAAAGCACAGATTAGGACTTTTGAAAGAGAGAATGTCGTCAGAGTCCCTCATCTTATCATTTCCCTCCATTTAGGCCCCATAGTGACTTGCTTTCCAAGGAAAAGAGTCTGGGGGCTGTCCTTGAGAGGAGTGAGAGAGGGGAGTGGTGAGGCCACATCATGCTCAGGGGCCTGCCAGGGCGGGGAGGGGTCCAAGAGAGAGAAGGAACTAACAAAAATGGCAGATGGTGGCAGCTTTAAAGTGGAAAGAAAGTCAGGCTGAGCACTGGGGGTTTTCCCTCAAAGAGATAAGAAAGCCCAAAGAACTGGCTAGAGTCTGAGAAATAGCAAATATACATTCTTGACCTCTCTGAGCCTCAGTCGTCTCATGTAAAATGGGTCTAATAGCAGCTACTTCACAGGGTTGTGGTGAGAATCAACTGACATAATGCATATTAAATAAAGCATTTGCCTCTGTGGCTGGTACACAGTACATGCTCAATAAATGGAGGCTATCTGTATGATTCTCACTCAGGGGCAAGTCCCACTATTCTAGCCAGCCTTCCCAATCTTCCATCTTCTCAGTCTCCCAGCCCTCTGATTTGGCATGGAGGAGCCCGATCACCTTGGCCACCATTTGCCGTGGAGCCAAGAGGGCTGGGCTCTCACCTATACACTCTGGGTCACTGCCTGTCCAGGTGCCGTTGACCGAGCAGTGTCGGCTGAGCAGGCCTGTGGCGTAGTAGCCTTCCCGGCACTCGTAGACGATGGAGCTGGAGAAAACCAGGCCGTCACTGAACATGACTCGTGCATTGCTCGGAGTCCCGGGGTTCCCACAAGAGATCACTAGGAAGCCAAAAGAGCACATTATTCAGTTGAGCAAGGGCGGGCGTCACCTGGGGGACTGAGAACTGCCCAGAGTGGACCACGTGCTACAAAAGGACCCTGTGGCTTGAAATGCCTCCCATGGCACTTCTATGTCTGATCCTCTCACCCTCAGAAGGGAAGGAGAGACCTGTATAATTTTTCTAATTTCTAAAAAATTAAGACTATACGTTTTATTATCACACCTAAAATTTTAAACAGTTCCTTACCATTACCAAATATCCAATCACTGCTTAATTTCCTTCAGTTGTCTCAATTTCTTTTTTTACAGTTGATTTGTTTGAAGCAGCATCCAAATAAGGTCCACATATGACTTTCGGTTGGCATGTCGCTAAGACTCTTCCAATTGAGTTACTGTTTTCCCTTCTATAGTTTATCTGCTACAGAAACCAGGGCATTGAGCCGGTAGAATTTCCCACTTCTAGGATTTTGCTAACTGCACCAATGAGGTATTGTTCAACATGTTCCTCTGTCCCCTGTGGTTCTGACAGGCAAGTCCTACTTTTCGGCAAAAGTACTTCACAGGTGGTGTCTTTCCTAGCACACTGCATCAGGAGGCACAGAATGTCTGGTTGTTTCCTCATGCATGGTGTTGAGGCTGATCAGTGGGTTCAGGCTCAGGCATTATGAACTTCCCATTAGTTTTCCATTTAATGATTTTAGTAGCAATTGTTGATTGTTGACTATATTCATTACTTCATCAGGGAATAGAAAATGGTGATACTATAATTCTATAATTCTTTCTGCATTAGCCAGAGTTCGTTAATACAGAATTTGCCCATCATCAAATATTTGCTTATCAGAATAACGAGTTGGTTTCCTAGCAAATTCTAAGAGTGAGCAACAAGCATCTGAATTCACGGATTTAAATTTATTTACCATGTTGCCATCTACTGCTACTGTTATTCTATTGACGCTCAAATGATCCCGTCTTTGGCTGGTGGGAGCCTCTTCGGGTTGGCTCCTGAGTTCCTTTGACGTGACCCCACTTGTCTCTGGTCGATCCCTTGCTGGGGTGGCAGCATGTGCCTTGTTCATCTTGTATGTTTTCTGCTCCAGTCCCTGAATTAGCCGTTTCTCCAAAGAGCTCTGGTTCTTTTTACTGGAGAGTGAATTTAGAGACCACAATCTGGGCATTAAGGGTACCCATTGCTACTGAGTTGGTCATTATTCTAGACTTCTAGACTGGCCAGAGCTGGGAAAATAACTTTTTAAATAGAAAATACACTATGAGCTTATACTGACATTACCAATCCAAGTTTAAGATAATTTTCCCTAACTTCTTTATTTTTATATCTCTTTTATGCTGAAAATTTTGGTTCTTAATAATAATAAATAATTTTAGTATGTTTCATCTACCTATCTCTATATATAGTGTTTCATATGTAACAGTTTCAGAATAGTAATGCCTCTATTACTACTAACAATATGATTGCTGAAAACGGTCTAAGATTCCACCGCAGCTCTCTTGCCTTGGGGTGTAGAGGCCACAGTTAAATTTCCTCTTTTCAAGTCAGTTGAAATAATTCTCTGAGTTATTAAATCACCAACTTGATACAGAGTTAGGTCCATGGGTTTCCATTTTGGTTTTGCTATTTAGAGATTGCTTGTTTCTAATCTTTGATTTAATTTGATTTTGTAACTATGTACAACATTTACATGGTCCCAAAGGCAAATCCACAAAATGGTTCCCATATAATCAGCACAACAGACGGGCCCTAGCATCCATCCATTCAACAAGTATTTGTGCTGCCTAGGTGCCAGGAATGCAACGATGACCAGGTCACATGCCCTGCCCTTGAGGAGCTCAGTCTAACTTAAGAGCCTACCTATAAAGAGATAAATTAAAATATGATGTAATAAGTATTATACTTGAAGGAAAAAAAGCACGAAGATGGAAGCAGCTTATTGGAGCTGGAGGTAAGCTTTTGAGTAGGGCCTTGAAGGATAAGTGGGAGCTTGTCAAGGGAAGTCACAAAGAGCTGTGTACACGTACACACACACACACACACTCATTCAACAAACACTCATTTCCAGATCCAAACTCTTAGCCACCCACTTTCCCCTGAACACTCCTTACATGGTGACTGACTCCATCTTGGGATCTGGGTGGCATGAAAGGGGACCTGGGTCACAGAGGATGTTTGAGAATATGTTAAATTCTCCCCTTGCCAAAACACTCTCCCACTACTACAAACCTTTCTTGCTGAAGCTACAAAATTCTGTAGAAACCGGTTTTGCAAATAGCACCCCTAGAAAGGCAGTAAGGGGAGGGGCCGACTCCATTTGTATCCTTTCCTGGGCAGGTGTCCCCTGATCATGGGCCAGAACACCTCCCCTTGCTCTGTAGGACTGCTGCACAATCTTAATTTCAAACAGCCCACTCTCTAACTCCGGCCTCTTATCTCTTCAGCTCCCTCCCTCTGGCATTCCTTCTCTCATCTGAATTCCTTTGCTCCTCTTGAGAGCTCTAACCCATTGATCCTACCACTTTTCACTGCCTCCTACTCCACTCATAAACCTGCTCCCTCCTTATCCAGCTTAGACGCCAGGATCCATCATAATCACTGCTCTGCATATCCCCTCATCTCCCTTGCCGCTTTCTGCCATCGTCTTAGTCGCCTGATAAAACGCCAAACTCCACCTCTAATGCTTCACCCACTCCGCGTCTGCAGCAATGTAGCAAAATGTGGTTCAACAAAAACCCAGGCCAGTGCTGACTACTCTCACTTAAATTAATGGCTGCATACCTAGTGAGCCCTCGGGGCTGCCTGGCAATTATATATTTCCCCATTCCACCCCCACGCCTCCCTTGTTAGATGATGATTTCGTATCATCTCTTTCCTCGCCCGGCATCTCACTCCATCTTACTCCCAGCTGTTAAGCTGCTTCTTAACTAGGAGAGTGCTGTGCAGGCTGCATTTCAGAGACAGAGACAGAGAGATTCGGGGAGCAGCTACAAATTCGGACTCTGGGGAGAGAGGTATTAAAAAAGAGTTTTTCATAAATTTTGGAGTGTGTGGAGAAATATAATTTCCCCCACAGGGATGACCTCAGGAAACATCATTAAGGGCTTATATTACTTTTAAAGGGTTTAAAAAATTGGATTTGTATTTCTTCTAACACTTTGGATGTTTGTTTCACACAGTCTCTTCCCGTAACCTGTAAGCTCCAAGGGGACAAGGTGTGCCTGTCTCCGTCACCATGGTGTCCCCAGCACGTACTACAGTATTTGGCACATTGTTGTTGAAACTAGGTAGGAAATAAATGAATAAGTGGGCTAAGCTTAGTCTTTTTGGGTTTCTTCCCTTCTTAGGTGAGGGTGGGGAATAGGTTTGCCTTTAGATTACTAATGAGGATAAACGTGACCTATCTGTTGGTGACCACTACCCACCAGGCCAAGGGTTAAACGGGGCCATGGATTTTATCTGTGAGTGTGAGGGCAGCTGTTTGGGAGTAGCAAAGCAGGGGAGGAGCCTGGGGGTAGGCAAAGGGGAAAAGCAGAATGGTCACATACATTACCTCCACACTCAGGCTGCGTGCCGCTCCACGAGCCATTGGCTTGACAGGTTCGCTCCGACGACCCCCGGAGCGCGTGGCCAGCTTCACAGCTGAAGCGCATGAGACTTCCCGGAGCAAAGCTATCGCCCAAACGGATGCCGTGGGCTGGGATCCCAGGGTCACCACAAATTCCCATGCTGGTTCCTAGGGACCAGAACCAAACAAACTCCATGTTTTTAGCATGGAAGAAAGGGAGTGGAGGACTGGGAGGGAGAAAGAGACTGGGCCGTTGCTAAGGGGAGGCAGTGGGCCCCATGAATGAGGGGGGTGAAGGCTGACTGTGAGTCTAGCCCGAGTTACCTGCACAGACTCTTGCCTTAGTACTTACTCAGTGGTCAAAGAACACAAAGGTCTGAGGTTGCAGGTGAGTCTTGGGGACCACAGAGCAGGGGAAGAAAGGAGGCAGAGGGAAGGCTCTGTGGTGGAAATTGTGCCTTCGTTCTTCGGCCTGTGCCAGTATGGAATGTCAGTGGTCCAAGCAGGCCACATCTCATCCTTCTCCCTTCTACCTCTTCTCCACCAATATCTGCCGATTCTGTACCCTTCCATTCCAAGTTCCACTGTCTTAGCTCAGTTTGCCAACATTCTCTGGCCTGAACTATTGTAAGAGCCTCCTGACTAATGTCCCTTCGTCCGAAACTCTCCCTCTGATCCATCTTCCACTTCATCCACAGATCCCAACAGTGAACAACCACCAACCACCCGATCATGTTTGTCTCCTGCTGAAACAGCTCCACTGGCTTCCCACTGTTTATAGGATACAATCCAGACTCCTTAGCATAGCTTCATCTTCTCAACAGCCCAGATTGAATCCTGATCCTGGGCCTTTAATTGAGGATTCCTTATTCACAAATTATGCAATACAGGTGAGCTCTAGATGAAATGTTTTAGATTTTCTCATTTCATTCTTTCTTTGCCTCCCTGCCTCCTGCCACATTTCTGCATTTATCTGGGTTCTGATATTGTACAAACTGACCCAAGAGGTGGGGGAGGGTAGAGAAAGGAGACAAAGCCACAAGATCTAGTGCCTGTGGGAACCAGCACATCTCATAATACAGAGATGTATGAGAGACATCAATGGATCAGACTAGGCCACGGTTAGCATGAGGAAGGAAGAGGAAACTTAAGAGATAAATGGCAACTGCATGACAAGATAAAGTTTCCAACTGATATGGAATGTATCTCCTCATGAACCCACATGTGTGGGCATCAAATGGTAACATCTGAGTAACCGTATTTAGTTTGTTGGAGTAAAGAAATGTTTAAGTCATGCATACCCAACCATTTACCATTTATGTCTCTTCCTCTCAATCTTGGAATTAAACCCTTTTCTAGTCTAGTCTCAGACTATGAGAAAACTATATAACCCCATGTTGCCCATTCTGCTCCCGGCCAAAGAAGGGAGATTCATTCAACTTTCAACTCAAACTTTTGAAAAAAGAGGGCCCATCACATTTGGCCAGGTTTTCTTATCTTTTGAAGTTTTCTAGGATGTAACTCATGCAACAGGCAGTACTGGGTCCCCCTGAAGCCAGCCCTAATTGTGAGTACTCTACTCCCACACTTGTTGGCTGCCCTCAGCTGGAGCCAGCACTATTGTACAATAGGCTTGAGAGTGGAGCTCTCCAGTCCCCTGCGCTTATCTGACAGAATGGTCTCCACTGCCGTGGGGCCAGATGGCAAAGCTTGGCTCTTTTACTGAAGAAATACACGAGCAAGATGATGATACTGCAGAGGTGGGCAATGAACTTCCCAAAATAGGTCTTAACTGCCAGATATCTCTGCATGTCCTTGATGGCCCAGGGACTTCTGACTCAAGGACTCAGGAAATTTTGTTATGCATCATCTAGGTGAACTGAACATACAGAATGAGGTTCACAAATTTGACCCTGGAACTCCTGAATGCTCATTTCTCAGGACTGGGAGGAGATGCTGTGGCAAAAGATGACATCTGTAAGTTTCAGGAAGGGAGGAAATATATTCTACTCACTAGCGCACACGTAGCATTACTTCCTAATCTCCCATTCTTCTCACCTTTCACTTTCTTATCTAAGGCATTTAGGATTCATTCATTCCTCAGCCTTAGCATTTACTGAATCCCTCTGGGCCTGTCCTCACAGGTCTTCAGGAAAGCTCTGCCCATGATTCTGGTCTCCTAAGTGGCCGTCATCCTTGATTCCTCAGAATATTCAGCATCAGGGCTCAAAGAATACACCCCCTAATGAGTGGAGTCTATGTCCTCTGAAGGTTCTTTCCTTGCTTCTTACTGTTTTATGCCACCAAGTGTCAGCTTGTTTCTAAGCCTCCCCTATTGAACTTTGATGTGACCAAAGGAGAGTCCCTTCTCCCACAAGGAGGACAGTAGTCAGGAAGTCACGAAATTATGAAATCTCAGGGTTGAAAGGGTTTGGAGATTTTCTAGATTAGTTCTCTACTCCAGACAAGAATCGGTTCTGTAATATTTCTAGTTGGTCATTTTCCAGCCCCTGCTAACACGACTCCAAAGAAGGGAAATTACAGTTTGGGAGAAAAGACCTTGGATGCTGTGCTGTGGGCTAGGAGAATGACTGTGTGGTTGGGTGACATTTGCTAACAAGTAGGGGATGCTTGGGGCTTTCTTTCTGGTTTCTTTGTCCTCTGCTCTGCACTTCTCTTTCCCATGGAGAACAAAGATTCCCAAAATAGATCAATAGACTTTAAGGACACCATTAGCCCAATGTCCTACAGAAGTGTCTAGAAGGAGCTTTATGCAAAGGGATCATTCACAGAAGAGACTGGGGCAAATGCATGCTTGGATGGCCATTTGGATGGGAATGACTCGTCCTCCTGGAATTTGCTCCGTGGATAACTCGGGAGCCCTCAATACACATGACGCTTGTCCTCCTGATGCCATCCTCCCCAAGTGACTTCCACCAGAAGCCAAAACAGAATGAAGTTAGAGGCTGGTCAACAGGCCTTCCTCTAGTCCAGGTTAAAGAAGGCCCCATGGCTCATACCTAGTTGTGCCCAGTTCATGAACTGGATGATTAACAAGATTAATAGCGGTGAGGGGCCATGGTCCTGGGTGTTAGTATAGAGTGATGTGTCTGGGATTGTCCTGGGCAGTCAACAGCCCTTTGAAACAGTGGCCAGTACTTAGGGAAATTCTTCTTTCTAGGGAGATCTAACTAATATTTGGTTCAACATTCTGGCAGTGTCCTAAATTTGGGGGGATAGGATCATTTGGAAACCTTGAACTGTAAGAACAGCTGCACGTGTGGTGGGTGAGGCCCCACACCACGAAGAAGTCTTCTATATCAGGAGGAGGTTGAGATCCTCTCCCCTGGAGCGGATCTGGCATGGGAAGCGATAGGGGTTAGTTTCAACGCCAAGGTGGGCTCCCTAACATCAAGCTACTTGAGCAGCTGCGCTCCTTGGGGAGACAGACCTTATGGGATCCCTTCTGGGGCCAGGCAGGCTGACCTCAAAGAAGACAAAGCTGTGCGGTGCTAATTTTTGGCTTGGTGGCTTCTATCATGGGTGGGACAATTCAATTTCAAATATTTTGTTCTGTCATGACATTACAGATGAGTTTCTGGTTTGGATAATATGCACATGGGCGCTTTGGCAGGTTCTTATATTCACGATTTTGATAACATCTGTCAGTGTCTTCACAGAGATCAACAGTAAAAGATTTATTAATAGGAAAGGTCTGGGGACCGGTGTGTTACGGCAGTAGGGAAGAATTGTATCCCACTAGGCGGCCGGGACACAGGACAAGTGGGGGAGGCAGTGATAGGGAAGAAAGGGAGGCAGGCTGGGGCCTCGGAGTCCCAAACAGGGAAGGAAAGAACACAGGAGAGGGTTCAGACCTGGGCTGAACAACAGGGAGCCTTGGACTATTCTCGGGAACGCACGGAAACAAGCGTTTGCTCAGGACTCCGGCCACAAGTGACCTCACAAACTCGTATCCTCCCTAGTTTTGCAACCTCTTGGTTGCACGGGCTTGGCCAGAGCCGACCAAGGGGATGAAGCTGGGCTCAGACACCAGGGGCTGAAGTCCAGTTGGGACCTCTGATAGCTGTGCTCTCTGCCTGGGAGGGATGGGATGAGGGTTCAGACGGTCTGCTTCCCTCCCAGCCATCTGTCACACTCGCACCTTGGGAGCTCACCCACCTCCCATCCATCGGCCCCCTCCCCCACACCAGGCCCCATACCTGAGCAGTGGGGGAGAGAGCCTGTCCACTGGCCGTCCAGCCCACACATGCGGGTGGCGTTTCCCACCAGAGTCCGCTTGCCGGTGCAGCTGTAGCGCACGACCGCCCCCACAGTGTAGCTGTCCCCGGACATCTGGGAATGGGGTGGGGAGCCTGGGTGGCCACAGGATACCACTGTGGGGAGGAGCAAACACTCAGCAACTCTGCGCAGTGACAGATCATCATCACAGGACACACGCTAGGGTTTCTGTAGTGACAGGCAGGGGAGAAGAGAAACTCGGGTACCTACTAAAGCCAATTTCCTGCTGGCACACCCACCTGATGTCAGCAGACAATGCCCACCCATCTCACTGTACAGTTTCCAAACCTGTGAAATGAAGAGTAATACCTGTTGTTTTAAGAGTTGAATGAGATACTATGTGCGAAATGGCTCAGCGTGTAGTAGGTACGCAGTAATGTTCATCTCTTTTCTTTCTTGCCTCTTGTGCTCACCCCTCCCTATTCCTCACTGCTGTAGGACATACCCAAGACGCCTCTGGCGGGAAGGTGGTACGCATAGTACACAGAAGGCAAAATGGTGATCTGTCATCCTAGGACCGTCTGCAGTGGCCACAGATTCCAAAATGAGAGTCAGTTAAAGTCCTTCTCCAACTATATCTTACAGTTGCCCACATCCATTGTCCCCAACATGTCCCCTTTGATCTGCAACTTCCCTTTCCTGAAACACCAAGTGTAACTGCACACCAGTGATGAGGTTAGGATAGGAGGGTGGAGATGCACAGGCTGCGCAGGGTGGTGCTGTCCATGTCACTGGCTTTGCCTTCCCCTTATTCTTGCTCAGGTGGGGCCCAGGTTCTTTCATTTACTCAACACATATTTATTGAGTGTCTATTTTGCGTTTTATATTTTACGTGTTTGGGAGAACAAATTTCATGCTCTCATGGACCTTATATTCTAGTGGGGAAGAGAGACTATAAACAAGAAAATAACTAAGTAATTATAGGCAGTGCCATGAAAAAAAATAAAGCTACCTCAGGAAAAGGCGTTCAGAGGTAGAAGGAGGGGCTGTTTTTGAGTAGAGCGGTCAGGGAAGCTGTCTCTGAGGAGGTGACATTTGAGCCGTGATTTGAGTGATGGGAAGAGGCCAGCCATGTAAGATCTGAGGGAAGAGCATTCTGAGGGGAGGAACATCAGTGGAAAGGCCCAGAGGCCAGAATGAGCTTGGTGTATTTGAGGACGGCAAGAAAGCAGGGCTGCCGCAATAGAAGGAGCAAGGAAGGAACGGAAGAAGATGTGGGTGGAGAGGTTGCCAGGAACCAGATCATGGCATACAATTTGGATTTTATTATAGGCATGATGGAACACCACCGGAGTAATATGATCTGATTTACATTTTAACAACATCATTCTGCCTTCTGTGTGGAGAACATTCCAGAGTTGGGCAAGAACGAGGGGCCTGTTACAGTAGTTCAAGAAGAGATGATAATGACATGGATGGACTAAACCTTCGGGTCTGGTAAGAGATCCCTGTAGTCATTGCTTGTACCCAGAAAGGGCATGGAGTGGATGATGACTGGGACAGCTGACCAAACAGATAAAATATGAGTTGGGCCAATGCTGCCCAGATGATGGAAGTTTGGGCAGGCACAGGGATGGCATGGATATGCCTTGGGCAGTTCCACTTCTCACTGTGGTCTTAATGGGCGTCAAACACTGTTCTTAGCGCTTGTGGTAGAGCGTGTGCAGAGACTACTGTTAACAAGTCCTCCCATCAAGGCATGGAGCCTGTTTCCCCTCCCCTTTGAATCTGGGCTGGCCTTGTGACTTATTCTGACCACTGGAATGTGGTGGAAATGACATTGGGCTTGTTGAGGCCTAAGATCCCTAGCAGCCTCTGCCTTCATTTTCTTGGGATACTATTGCTACTACGTAAGGAAGTTTGGCCTAGATTATGAAATGGTAAGAAATCACGTGGAGACAGGGACCACATCAAGAACAATCATGATGCCCCAGTCAATAGCCAGGACCAAGTTCTCTGACATGTGAGCGAGGTCATCTTGGACCTTCTAGACCCAGCCGAGTCACAACAGCCCACAACACTGGAGCAGAGATGCACTATCTCCAGTATACCCTGCCTGAATTGCCAACCACAAGCAATAAAACTGCTGTTGCATTAAGCCACTACACTTCGGGGTGAGTTGTTACACAACAGATAACTAAAATAAGATGGATATGACTTCGGAGGTCTTGAGAGTGAGGGCTTGCGTGTTGCATACGGGAGGGAGATGAATTGTGGCGGCTGAAGGGCTGATTGTGGTACACTGTCTGCAAAGATGGTCACCACAATTCTTCCTGTGCATGCGTGCCTCTCCTCCCACTCCAAGAAGTGCTAAGCCCTACCTGAATTCCTGACCTATAGAATTGTGAGAAAACCAAAACAGTTGCTATTTTAAGCCACTAAGTTTCGAGATAGTTTGTTACACAGCAATAGAGAACCAATAAGATGAGTTTGAAGGATTATACTATTTATTCCTTAAGACAATGCTATGAAGTAGGCACCATTTTAATCTCCGTCATACTGATGAAGAAAATGAGGCATGGTGAGGAAAAGGAACTTAGCCAAGGTCACAGACCTATTTAACAGTAGAATTAGTTCTTGTAACCAGGCAGGTTGGCTCCAGAGGCCACACTCCTAAGCACAGTAATGAACTCCCTTCTGCAACGCTGTTTTAACACTACCAATGAATTCTGTCCTTCTGAAAGGAATGGAGTTTCCAATTATAGTTTAAATGATTCTATGATTGCCTATTAGAAAGATTTGGACTTCTAGAAACTGTCCACTTTGAATTCTCTAATAAACTTGTTTTTAATGGAAATACAACACATATACAGAAAAACACACAGTGTACAGCAAAATGAATTGTCACAAAGTGAATATACTCATGGAACCACCACCCAGATGAAGAAATAGAATATCACCGGCATCTCAGAAGCCCTGTCATTCCCTCTCCCCATCACTATCCCTATCACCTCCCTATCACCTCCTCCTCCCCAAAGTTAACCCCTGTCTTGACTTCTTAGCATTAATCAGTTTGCCTGCTTTTGATTTTATATAAATGGAATCTTAAAGTACGTATTCTTTTGCATTTAGCTTATTTCACTCAACATTATGTCTGTGATATTCATCTATGCTGTGTGTAGCAGTAATTTATTATCATTGTAATATACCAGAGGCTGGCAAACTTTTTCTGTAAGGGACCAGATAGTAAATATTTTAGGCTTTGAGGGCTACTTCCAGTCTGTTGCATATTCTTCTTTGTTTCTTGTTTTTTTTTCACTTTTTTTGGTACAATACTTTAAAAATAGACAAGTCCCATTCTTAGCTCAAGGGCCATACAAAAACAGACCATAGGCTGGATTTGGCCCATGAGCCAAAGTTTCCTGACCCTGCTATACAGGGTAACATTTGTATTCGTTATCTATTGCTGTATAATAAACTACCCCAAAGCTTAGACCACAACAAGCATTTATTATTGCTCATGGTTTCTGTGGGTTGGGAATTTGGGAATGGCTTAGCCCGGTAGTTCTGGTGCAAGATCCCTCGTGAGGCTGCAGTCATGATGGTGGCTGTGGTTGCAGGCACCTGATGGCTTGACTGGCTTCCTCTAAAGTGACTCAAGAAAGCAAAGTGGAGATGGAAATGTCTTCTATGACCTAGCTTAGGAAGTTGCACCACCGCTTCACACAGACCAACTCTGGTACCATGCAGGAAGATACTACATAAAGGCACGAATACAGTGAGGTAGGGGTCACTGGGGCCATCTTCAAGGTTGGCTGTCACACTACTGTGTGAATATACCACATTTTATTGATCCATTTCCTGTTGATGTTCCCAGTTCTAGACTTCTATGAATAATGCTGATGGGGACATTTTTGTTTATGTCTATTGGTGTCCATATGCACACACATGCTGGCCACCCATAATGATTTCTGTGATGGCAGTTGGCTGTTTTTTCTGATGTTCTTATTCGCCTTTACAATTTTTCTTTGGGGAATTTGAGGATAGTGTTAAAATTATGGTAATGTCTAATGAACTCTGAAAAAGTATATGCAATGCCTGAAATTATGTTTTTTCACTGGTTTTATCTAGGCTGTTTGGGTGTCTGTAAAATTAGTAACCAGAGTATGCTCCATTGTTTTATTCCCTTCCTGTGGTTTGTTCTTTTAAAGAAGGAAGATGTCCACCATAATAATGTTTGCGTCAAAAGACAAAACAGTGACAATACCATTTGGCTGCTATTGATAAGAAAAAGACACATGATAGCAGTAAAGAGAAACAACTTACATTCAGTGTATGTTTGCATAAAAATCAAGGAAGTGAAGAACAGAGAGAAGAGGAATAGCTGTTGCTGTATTTCCCAATTTGTCAACATCAAAAATTTTAAAATGTTTTTAATGTTCACGCCCATGTCCAAATGTGATCTCTTTGCACCGTTCCAGTTTCTGCAGTGGCTCTCTAGCTGCTAACTGCAAATTAAGCTTAAATGTGTACCTAAAAACAGGCAAGATAGATATTTAGCACTCCTATTATTAGCAAATTTTCTTGTATTACAGAGAATACACATATAAAAGGGGAATGAGAAAGCATAAAATTGTAATTAAGCAAAAAATAATAATACAAATCAGCAATGCGTGGTTGGGTGTGGGCTATGCTGAGTCTCACAGGAATATGAAAGGAAGCCCCACACTGGTTCCTAGACCCCAAGCGTGAGAGTTGTACTAATGGCCAGCCAGCCTCCAGAGCTTCTAAAGCACTTTAGCAGGGAAATGACATATAATAATAGACCTGGACCATGCATTTGCCTTGGTTCCTGCAGATCTATACCAATTAAAGCAGTTTGCCTTCACCTGGAAGGGGCAGCTGCTTTTTCACTAACTCAGTTGACCAGGGGATATGTAAAGTCCTCTACAACTGGCCACAACCCTATTCACAGGTACATTGATCTGCCAGAAGTAGAAATACAGTTAGTTCACTAAAACGATGTCATGATTATCATGAAACATCGGTGAAAAGGACTTCACTGGGAGTCACCTGGGATCTAGAACCCTGCAGCCAGTGGAAAGTTCCTCAGAGTCTGGTGTTTTGGAAATATTCTCACCAAAACTAGGGAAAAACTTCTGTATTTCCCCCCATCAATAAGTGACTAGGCTTACTGAGTTCTGATGTTAGTACATCCCCTTTCTAGGAATCTTGCAGAAGCTCATATTCAGAGTAAGTAATAAAACTTCTGTCTTTCAATGGGGTTTGCTCGGGGAAAACTTGCTCCAAAGAGAAGAAACTGTTCTGCCTGTTGGTTTCTATGTCCCTACTAACAATATAATGTGGTGATCTCAGTAATTGGTGTAAGTAGAGTTTAGCAACTTGTAAATCCCAATGAGAAAAAGAAGTGGTGACCACTGGCTTTCTAGAATAGAAAATATCAGCAACTGTTGAGAATTAACCATTTTTCTGAGAGATAATGACTAGCCTGTTTTTAGACTTTGGCTTCTACCAGACTGAGAGCCTGATTCATGGTTCCCATAGGTTAAGATCAGTCAAAAAAGAGATCACAATATAAACATAATAAATCACATGAGAAACAAGTCCCCATGAGTGAGAATCAGCAGATATAAGGACATAAGATACCTAGAAAAAACGTAAGATTCATACATACGTGAAACAATAGCAAAATGGCAGACATAAAACCTACCTTATCAGTAATTACATTGTGTGAATTAAACACATAAAAGGAGGATATTAACAAAATGGATAAAAAACATGATCCACCCATATGCTGTCTATGAGGCACACAGTTTAGATTCAAAGACACAAATGGATTGAAAGTAAAAAGATTAACAAAAAAGGAAAAAGAAAGTAAAACGATGGAAAAAGATGTACCATGCATACAGTAACCAAAAAAGAGCTGAAGTAGCTATCCTAATATCACACGAGATAGACTTTAAGACAAAAATTGTTACTAGACACAAGAAGGACATTTTATAATGAAAAAAAGATCCATCTATCAAGAAGATATAACAGTTATAAACATATATGCACCTAACAACGTAGCCCCCAAATACATAAAGCAAAACATAGCAGACTTGAAAGGAGAAATAGACAAATCAACAATAATAGTATGAGATTTCAACACTCACTTTAAATTATGGATAGAACAACTAGATAGAAGATCAACAAGCAAGTATAGTGAGAAACACCATAAACCAACTAACCCTAACATTCATCTATAGAACTCTCCACCCAATAACAGCAGAATACACACTCTTCTCAAGCGCACATGGAATATTCTCCAGAATGGACCATATGTTAGGCCATAAAATAAGTCTCCATAAATTTAAAAAGAATGAAATCACACAAAGTATGTTCTTCAAACACAATGCAATGAAATTAGAAATCAATAACAGAAGGAAATTTGGAAAACTCACAAATATATTGAAGTTAAACAACACACTTCTAAATAACCAGTATGTCAAAGAAGAAGTCAGAAGAGAAATTAGAAAATACTTTAAGGTGAACAAAAATGAAAACATATCAAAACTTATGAGATGCAGGGAAACCAGTGCTCAGAAAGAATTTATAGCTGTAAATGCCTACATTAAAAAGAACAGAGATCTCAAACCAACAAGCTAAACTTCTCCCTTAGGAAACTAGAAACAGAAGAGCAAACCAAACCCAAAGAAAGAAGAAGAAAGAAAATAATAAAGATTAGAACAGAGACAAATGAAATAGAAAATAGAAAAACAATAGAGAAAATAAACGAAACCAAAAGTTGATTCTTTGCAAATATCAACAAAATTGACAAGTACGCAGCTAGTCTGATGAGAGAGAGAGAGAGAAGAGACGAGAGAGAGATGATACAAATTATTAAAATCAGGAATGAAAGTGGGAACACTACTGCTAGCCAAACTTACTGGAATAAAAAGAATTCTAGGAGAATACTATGAACATGAACAGCTGTATGCCAATAAATTAGATAACCTAGAGGGAACGGACAAATTCCTAGAACACAAACTGACTCCTACCAAAACTGACTCAAGAAGAAATGGAATATCTGAATAGAATTATAACAAATAAAGAATTATAACAAACAAATCAATAATCAAAAAACCTTTAACAAAGAAAAGCCCGGGACCAGATAATTTCACTGTTGAATTCTACTAATTTTTTAAAGAAGAAATAACACCAATGTTTCTCAAACTATTCCTAAAAAATAGAAGAGGGACACTTCTCAAATCATTCTGTGAGGCCAGTATTACCCTGATAGTAAAGCCAAAGACATCACAAGGAAACTACAGGCCAATATCTCTAATGAACACATAGTTGCAAAAATACTCAACAAATACTGGCAACCCAAATTCAGCAGCATATTAAAAGGATTACACCATGACCAAATGTGATTTGCTCCAGGAACACAAGAGTGGTTCAAACATATGAAAAACAATCAATGTAATACATCATATTAATAGAATGAGGGGAAAAAAACCACATGATCATCTTAGTAGATGCAGAAAAAGCATTTGACAGAATCAAAAACCTTTTCGTGATAAAGATGTTCAGCAAACCAGGAATAGGAGGGAACTTCCTCAGTCTGATAAGGGAAGCTACAAAACCCTCAAGCTAACATCATCCCTAGTGGTGAAAGACTGAAAGTTTTTCTCTTGAGATCAGGAACAAGACAAGAATGTCTGTTTTACCACTTCTATTCAACGTTGTGCTAGAAGTTCTAGCTAGGGTAATTAAGCAGAAAAAAAAAAAAAAAGGCATCCAGGTTGGAAAGGAAGAAGTAAAACTGTGTCTATTCACAGATGACATGGTCTTGGATTACGATATGACATTCGACTAGGCAATGGTTTCTTAAATATTCCACCAAAGGCACAAGAAACAAAAGAAAAAATACATAAATTAGACTTCATTAAAATTAAAAACTTTTATGCATCAAAGAATGTTATCAAGAAAGTGAAAAGATAATCTACAGAATGGGAGAAAAATTTTGCAAACTATATATCTGATAGGGTGCAGAATCCAGAATATATAAAGAACTGTTAAAACTCAACAATACAACGACAAACAACCCAATTAAAAAATGAGCAAAGAACTTGAATAGATGTTGCTCTAAAGAAGAGATACCAATGGCCAGTAAGTACAGAAAAAGATGCTCAACATGTTTAGTCATTAGGGAAATGCAAATGAAAACCACAGTGAGGGGCTGGCCCCATGGTGTAGTGGTTAAGCTTGGCATGCTCTGCTTTGGTGGCCTGGGTCTGCAGGTTTGGATCCTGGGCACAGACCTGAACCACTTGTCAGCCATGCTGTGGTGGTAAACCACATGTAAAGTGGAGGAAGATTGGCACAGATGTTAGCACAGGGCTAATATTCCTCAGCAAGAAAACCAAACCTACGAGTGATATACCACTTCACACGCACTAGAATGGCTATAATGAAAAAATGGACAATGGCAAGTGTAGGTGAAGATGCTGAGAAATCAGATCTCTCGTACACTGCTGGTGGGAATGTAAAATGGTGCAGCCACTTTAGAAAATAGTTAACTGCGAAAAGTTAAACATAGAGTTACCATATGACCCAACAATTCCACTCCTAGGTGTATACCCAAGAGAACTGACAATATATATTCACACAAAAACTTGTACATAAATGCTCACAGCAACATTTCTCATAATAGCCAAAAAATGGAAATGATTTAAATTTCAATCAACTGATGAATGGATAAACAAAGTGTGTATATCCTTACATGGAATAGTATTTGATCGCAAAAAGAAATGAAGTGCTGATACAAGCTACCACATAGATAAACTTTGAAAACCTCATGCTAAGTGGAAGACAAAAAGCCATGAAAAGCCAAATATATCCATTTATATGAAATGTCCAGAATAGGCAAATCTATAAACAGAAAGTAGATTGATGGTCACCAGGGGATAGAGTGGTGGTGTGGAATGGGAAATGACTGCCACAGGGTTTCCTTTTAGGGTGATGAAAAAATGCTCTTGGAATTAGATAGTGGTGATGATTCCACAACTTTGTGAATATATTAAAATCACTGAATTATAAATTTTAAAAGAGTGAATTTTATGCTATGTGAACTATATTTCACTAAAAAAAGAGAAGAAAAATGCCAATGGGATTAAATCTACCAGTTGAAAGAAAAGATTGTCAAGTTTAAAGACACCCTAGTTATATGCTTTTTACATACAGAACAGTTAAAAGTAAAATGATAAAAAATATATTGTTCAAATGCTAAACAAAGGAGGCTGGTTATAAATTATATTAATATAACTATATATTAATTAATTATATTGATATTGATATTAACATCAGATAAGTAAGCTTTGGGGTAAAAAGTCACTACAGATAGGGTCATTTGATTAGGATAAAAGCTTCATTTTACCAGAAGATACAATCTGAAACCACCGAGCGCTCTGACTCTCAGCTGGCGCCACTGTACAAGGCAGCTGTCCATTTCCAACCCCAAACAATCTGTCAGTCATCATGGGCTGGATGGCCACGTTGGGGTCCCCAAACAAGGGAAATAAGGGCAGTGAGTGGCTGTACTAGTCTCCTGTTATACCAAGAGGTCCGAGGGCATAAAGAGATGGTGTCATCTGACTGGAGGGCCTACAAAATGTATATGATCCACCAAAGATAAGTGGTCTGCTGAATAGTCCCAACTCAATAGCCATTAATCCCAACGGATTGCATCTTTGCGTCTACTACCAGGAAGATGGGGGAGAGAGTAATCCTCAGGACTCACCTTCAGGAAGAAGAGGAGAGAGCAGGAGACTAAGGCACTGACCTTCATATAAGGATGTGTGAGGCTAGCAACCAGATGTCAGGATCCTGAGCACTTCCTCTATCTTTTTTTCTACATGTTGTCCCCATATTTTTTCCTAATAATGGTTTAAGCAGTTATTGTTTACTGAGTAGCAGATACCACACTAGGCACTTTTCATGGGTTTTCTCATTTAATCTTCTAAGAACCCTAGAGAATAGGTATTAGTGTCATTTTTATAGATGAAGAATGGAGCTCTGAGCAGCAAATGGACTTCTCTCAAGCCACAAAGCTTGTGTAGTGGCAAGGTCAGAATTCAAACCCAGGTTGGTCAGCCTCCAGACTTGGTGGCATTTCTGCTTCAGTCCTTCAAAGGAAAGGGGTTCATGTTGTCTTTCTGGAAAAGCAAGGAAGGGGTCAAATGGGAGACAGCGTCCCATGAGGCAGCCAGTTCTTAAGGAAGGGACCCCTGAAGGCTGCAGAGGTTGGTGGCAGTACTAGAGAGGAAAGAGAATAGGCCTCTAGCCAGGAAGGAAGTGAGTAGAGTGTTATGTCAACTAACCCAACAGGGGCCCAAGAAGGGCTCTGACATCCAAGGAGCAACCAGAGTGGCTGTCATCGCGATGTCACACACACACACACAGAGGAGGACTGTTCTTTGACATGGCCCACCCTGTCAGGGTGCACAGGTGATCATTTTGAGCAGATACCATCTACTTACAGAGACACTGGGGGCGGGGACGGTCCCATGTGCCATCTCCCTGGCAGCTGAGCACCGGGGTGCCCAGGACGTAGAAGCCATGGTTGCACTGGTAGGACACAGTGGTGCCATAGCTGAACCTGTGCGGGCCGCTGGCATGGACTTGACGAATGCTGTTTTCTTGGTGCCCAGGATCTGTGCAGTTGATGACTGCAATGGAATGGGGACGATTAGAGGAGGAAACCTGGATGTAAAGATTTTCTTACGCTTTCAAATAAGAATTCAGAAATCCCAACAGGGCCAAATTCCCAGCACAGCAAAATTTCAGGACCAAAACAGGCAACATAAAGCAGATCTGGTCTGGGAGGGTGAGCTGGTTCTGAGGCTGCTGCCCTTCTTCCCCGACTTTGACCACCTAGTTAAGGGATTCATTCTTCCGTGTTCAGCTAGACAGCATCTCCCTGGAGAAGTCTTCCCCCTGCCTCCTAGACTGGTTAACCTCTCCCTCCTCAGTGCTCCCTTGAAAAAACCTCTATTACTGTGTTTATCAGCTTAGATTGGGATTTGCTTGAATACATGGGTCCTTTGAGGGCATGCATGCCTCGGCCCTGTGTGCCCGATCCCAGGCACAAGGTGTCTCCCATCACAAAGCCTGTCAGTTACAAAACTGATGCATCTGAGCTGACTTGAACAAGGTTTGGGCTCTTTGGAACGGCTTTAATCACTTTTATGAGTATTTCAGGGAGAAATTAATATCCTGGGGGATAAATTTGACTTTCAAATGTTAAAGTGTTTCCAAAGCAGCTTAACTCAAAATCAGAGTGAGATTTTAGGATAATGACAATATTATTCATAACGCGTGATGTGTACTTTTGCTTTTCAAACACTTTCACATCCATTATCTTACCTGAGTCTCACATGCACTGAATGAGGTGGGTACGACAGGTATTTTAAATCTATGATGCTTTTGTTTTAAATTTATTTTTTATTCTTTGTGCTTTTTTTGGTGAGGAAAATTGACTTTGAGCTAACATCTTTTGCCAATCTTCCTTGTGTTTTTCTCCCCAAAGCCCCAGTATATAGTTGTATATCCTAGTTGTATATCCTTTTACTTCATCTATATTGGATGCTGCCTCAGCATGGCTTCATGAGTGGTGCTAGGTCCATGCCCAGGATCCGAACTGGAGAACCCCAGGCCACCAAAGCAGAGTGTGTGAACTTAACCACTACCCACCAGGCTGGCCCTGAGCTTTTAAAGTGAAGGGTGTTTTTACCTTTGCTGAACTTCTCTGAGGTTCAGAGAGTTTGGCATCATAAAGCAAGTAGGTAGTATTTATTCATTCACAACATTTATTGTGATAACGTTGTGTGCCAACCACAGTGCTGGGGAGCAAGGATATCACAGAATTTACAATCTAGAGTAGGATTTCTCCACCTCGACATTATGGACATTTTGGGCTGATACTTCTTTGTTGTAGGGGGTGGTTCTGTGCATTGTAGGATGTTTAACAGCATCCCTGGCCTCAACCCACTAGATGCCAATAGAAACTCTCCAAAAATGTCTCCAGACATTTGTCCCCTATTAGAGCAAAGGGATGGGTAAAATCATCCTTAGTTGAGAACTGCTGGTCTAGAGAGAAAAGGACAAACAAGCAATTATCCTGTTTGATAAGTGGTCTGATAGGGGCAGCAGAGAATGTTCTGGAAGCACAAAGCAAAGAATCTAGCCCAATGCAGAGTGTGGAGCAGGAAAGTCTTCCCTGAAGAAGTAACATTTAAGCTGACTCTTGATGGTTGAGTAGAAGTCACCCAGACAAAGAGTGGGTGGTGAGGAGGACAGAGAAGAATGCATTGGAGGAAACCGTGGGAGTGCCCTGGGGTGCATGGGTGCAGGGCACGTGTCAGCAAATGGAACAGATTCAGTGTGGCTGTGACTCAGTGCAGAAGTGAGGCTGGGGGCAGAGGAAGCGGAGAAGAATGAGGCTGGACAGGAGGCTGGGCCAGGCCCCACGGGTCCAGTAAACCAGCGGAGGAGAGTACTGTTCTCTGAAGGGCAGTGGGGAGTCTGGCAAGGCATCTTAAACCGAGAGTGAGCGACTTGATCATATCCGCATTTTAGACAGGTCACTCTGTCAGGGTAGAGAATGGGCTGGTGGGGAGCAGTCTTGGGGGCCAGGGTGTCTAAGGATTTTACCCCAGCCCTCTGATTCCGAGACCTGCCCTTGAACACGTTGCCCTGGGAACGGGCTGGTGGGAGTGGGAGCTGAAGTTACAGGAGAGAGACAGGACACTGTGTTGGGGAGATGGAGCACAGTATTTGAGGAGAAGGGGACATGGGATAACAACACCCAAAGCAGCAGTTCTCGACTGGTCCCTGCCTGATGGAAAGCAGGCACAACGCAAAGCCATGGCGCTTTTCCTTGTGTTCTCTGGAACCTTCTCTGACTCAAAATGGCATCTTGACATGTGAAGAGAGGGATGCTATTTTAGGGTTAGTTGTCAATGTATCTTGATTCATTTTAAAAAAATCATTTGAAAATGTTGGTCCTTTAATACTAGTTACAAATGACTCGTGACACATTGCACAGCCAATCACCATGCACCCTAAATACTGCAACAAGGAGCCATCATCCCAAGGAATTTCAGCCCTCATGGCTATGAAGACTTGATCAACCTCCAGATCGGAGCTGGGCTCGCTCATGTTCAGCTCGCTCCGACTCTCCCCTCAAATGGCACTGAGCCTTCCAGACCATTCTCGGTAAGAGGTCCAAAGCTCCATTTGTCCTTTATGCGAAAAGACTTTAGAAGCTATTTCCTAAATAGTCCACATGGGGCTGGAACATCCTCTACACAGAGTCTGTCTCTTGATGCCTTGGTTTCTTCTCTCCCCTTCCCCTTCATCTCAATCCGTAGACTCCCTGCTTTTTACTTTTTATTCTAAACCCTTCTGTTTTTTTCTTTCATTAAGAATGGGTTCTATTTGATAATGATGAATTACTTATTCTATGAAATGTAAACAAGAATTATTTTCCATTTCTATTTCGAAAGGTGAGACTTGGTTTGCTTTCCTGATATAACCAACGATGAAATTTTACTCGGCTGTATCTAAGAGTTGAGAAAGCCCCATTTTTTTTTTTTTCCTGTCCAAATAGAGTCAAAACAATGCCAGGACTGAATTCACTGGCTTCTGCTCATGGGCTACTGAACCACAGGTGGCAGACGACTGGGGTGAAGTGGGACAAGAAGGCTGACTCACTTCGGCAGGTGGGCAGCGTGTCACTCCACTGCCCGCTGGCCAGGCACTGGGACCTCGCAGCCCCCTCAGCCACATACCCAGGGTTGCAAACAAACTTGACCACATCGTTGAGGTTAAACTGGTTGCCCTGAGTGAGGCCGTTGATGGGGTTGCCTGGGTGTCCACACGTAATCGCTGCAACCAAAACAGAAGACAGGTAAGTCCTCCTGCCATTCCACACCCCAAAAAGTTCATCCTCTTCTCACCTGGCATTGTTTATGTCCAGCAAGGTTAGCCCTAAGTCTAACTTTGGTCTTCTTTGCTGCAAAAACTTTATTTCCTGAATTCAGAATGGGGACATGCCTTTTTCTTTGAAGGTACATCCACAGCTTGGACAACTTGAGAGAAATCATTCTCTGACTTCCCATAGGCCTGGACTGTAATTCTCTGTTGTCCAGGTTGTCAGTCCTGCTTCATTTCCTGTCTCTGATCCCCGTGGCTCCCCTCCTCCACTCCCCATTGCTGGATATACTGATGACCACCCCTCAGCTGATTCAGACTCAGCCTAGTTCCTGGGCCAATCATGACAGAACCAGAGTCAATACTAACCGAGCATGAGCGGAGGGCTGGGTCTCCCTGCAGACCAGTGGCAGGCAAACTGTGGGGACCCGAGTTACTAGGAGAGCACAGCCCCTCTCCTCAAGCTTTCCATGTGAAGGGAGTTCAATCTGCGTAATTCCTGGCATTTTTCTATGCTCTCCTGCTTACTCCGCCCCAGGTAACGTGGGGTGTTCCACTGTGCAATCTGCGTCCTCATTCTGGGAAGAATGAGGAGCCACTGGCTCAGCTCTGCCTTCTTCCTCTTGGGTCCTGGCTGCCTGCAGGCAGCAATGTTCCCTGCTGCTCCTCCAGAGTCAGGCTCTCCCCAGAACAGAGGGATGCCTGCCGCAGTGCAGGGCTGCCTCTGATGGTGTGTGAATCCACCCCATTCTGGGGTGGATTTAGCTGACCCCAATTGGCTCTCATATTAAGCTATGGTTTCCAACTTAGCTCTTATCAGTAACAAAGGTGCTATTTTGGCATCCACTTACAGCTCTGTTTTGTTTTGCAATTTGTTCAACTGTGGGCAGGGAAGAGGAAGAGGACCTGGTGCTCGCAGGCCTGGTCCCAGAGCCCTCACACTTACCCTCTGTCCCAGCTTTCCTGTGTCCTCCCAGTAGGGGAGCTCACTCCACTCAGGGCACAGGTCTCTGAGGTTTCTCAAACACACCAAGCAAGTGCTGGCCCAAGGGCCTTTGCACTCACTTTCCTCTCTGCCAGAGTATCCCTTGGCTCCTGCCCTTGTATCCTCAGGTTTCTCCTCAAAAATCACCATCTCAGTGAGGCTTCCCTTACGAGCCAACAAACACCCTCGCCAGCATGGCTCAGGCCCCTCGCCCTGCTCTGCTTTTCTCCACAGCAATGGACACACTCTACACGCACGTCTTCACTTGTTCATTGCTTGTCTCCCTTCACCTGAACGTAAGCTCCATGAGGGCAGGGACCTGGTTTTGTTCCTTACTGTCTCCTTGGTGTCTGAACCAGTGCCTGACATATAGGAAAAGCTCGATAAATATTTGCTGAGTGAATGAACCAACGAGTGAGTGAGATGAATGGATGGATGCTGGGGCTTCTGCTTTGCTCCCTAGTCCTTAGTTCTAGTTAGGACCTGCCTGGAACCCTGGTCTCTTTGCATTGAGCTCCCACTTGATGCTTTTGACAGTCCTCTCCCTGGGCTCTGGATTTTTGTTGTGAGAAGATGAGGAACCATGAGGGACGCTCTCTTATCCAACACTTGGATCCATTGGGACCCACCCCAAACCCAAATAGTGTGGATTGGGGTGGGGGAACAAGAGCAGGCAGGACCCAGTTTTTGCTGGCCAGCTGTGGTAACTTTCTGATCAGTTCTCTTTTATAAATCTCAATAGTAGCATCCCTGACTCTAGTGGAGAAAGCTGGGCAGAGCGGAGACGTGCTGTTAATGGACTAAAGGGGTTCAAGACAGCCTGACGCACTGGGACGAGAACGGGCTATGGAGGCCAGCAGACCAGGATTTAAAGCTCAGCTCTGCCCTATCCTTACTCTGGACAATTCACTCTGAGCCTCAGTTTCTACCTCTGTAAAGCAAGGATTTCAACATGTATGAAGAAGGTTACTTTGAAAATAGATTCATATATTACTTTTTGTTAAATATTCACTAAGCACCTTCTGTGTGCTAGGCACTCTGCTATGTGCTGATGACATACAAGGCATACGGTATGGTAGGTTCCCTGGTCTCAGGGGGCTCACCTCACAGTCTAGTAGGAGAGCAGGGACCGTTACAACACAGTGGGCTGGTGCTGAGATAGAGGCCAGCCAGAGGGGCATCTACCCTCCCCTGGGGAGACAGTGGGTTAAGGAGGGCTTCTCAGAGGGAGTGGCATATCCCCGAGCTGGCTCTCAAGGGTGAGCAGGACTTTGCCTGGTCAGTGAGGTGGTGGAGGGTGGATATAAACTTCATGCAGTCTGTGAACCCACAGAAATGACATGCCAAATATTGCGTATATGTAATCAATTTTGGGAGGATCCATCGCTCTCACCAGGTTCACAAAGGGTCATGACCCCCTCCCAAAAGGTTAAAAACCACTCGTATAAAGCAAGAGAAGAGTGCTGAGGAGTAAATTCCAGCTTTTGAAGGGCAGATCGCCTGCAAAGGAAACTGAGCAAAGTAGAAAACAGCTCGACAGGAGGCGGGAGTGCCACAGGAGCCACAGGCAGAGTCTCAGGGCGTGTCACACACCCCAGATAGGCCTGTTTCTCTGGAGAACCCTGACCAATACAGGCTGCAAAAGGGAGACGGAGAACACATTGCTAGGAAGGAAAACAGGGTCCTGATGAGGCTCGAGCCCTAACTGGGGCTTGAGCACCTGGACCACTACAACCAAATTTCCTGAGGGCAGAGACCACGACACTTTTAATTCATCTTTATCCACAACACCCAACACAGTGCCCGGCACATAGGAGGTGCTAAAGAAATGTTTGAATATGGTCTTATAGGGTGAGGGAAGTTACTAGAGAGGGAAGGGCAGCAGTAGAGAAGAGAGAGTTAAAATAGACTGAGCTCACTAAGGAGGCAGGAGGAAGGAGATGCCGAAACTCAGTGGAGGGCACAGCCTGGGACCTGGGGGAGACAAGGCGAATGCAGACAAGGACAGAAGGGTGGGTGGGGAAGCAGGAAGTGAAGGAGTTACTGTCTGAGGGCTTCAACCATCTCTGCAAAAGAGAAAGCGAGATTGTACAATCAGCTAATACTTCTTGGGGTTTGTATGCATTATTTCACTAATCCTCACAATCCGGTGAGGTAGGCGCCATTGTTTCCTCACAGGAAGGTTTCAGAGGAGTCAGGAGCCTTGTTCAAGGGGCACTGTTTCTAAGAAGCTATCTGAGTGTGGAGCATGAGTCTTCAGAAAAGAGGTGAGATTATGAAACAGCTGTGTGGGAACAGGCAAGAGAGCTAACTGAGAAAATGTAGAAGGATTGTTGGAAAGTTTTTTTTTTCCTTAAAGATTGTCACCTGGGCTAACAACTGTTGCCAATCTTTTTTTTTCTTTTTCTTTTCTTTTCTGTTTTATCTCCCCAAACCCCCCTGTACACAGTTGTATATCTTAGTTGCATGTCCTTCTAGTTGTGGGATGTGGGACACCACCTCAACGTGGCCTGACGAGTGGTGCCATGTCCGCGCCCAGGATCCGAACCCTGGGCCGAGGCAGCGGAGCACGTGAACTTAACCACTCGGCCACAGAGCCGGCCCCATGTTGGAAAGTTTTGAAAGTGGGTCATATTGGAAACCTTGAATTTCTATGTGGTGACACTAACACAACGCCTACCACAGAGCAATCACTTATAAATGTTTCTTCTTTTACTCCTGCCTTCCTCCTCCGTATACTCCCCAGGTCTCTGTGCTCCAGGAGAGAATGGGACTTGCTACAAGAGAGCCTGGATTCTGTGACATCACAGGATGGCGGCACCACCACCTCCACACCACCATCCTTGTTATCACAACAACAGCAACATCTGCTTAAAATCTCCACCAAGCACTGTTCTGGCCATCGTACATGTATTAATTTATTTAAGCCTCACAACAGTCTTCGAGGTATCTGCTTTGAATAGATGAGGAAACAGACCCAGCGAGGTAAACTACGTCATCTAAAGTCATATAGCCAGATGATATATGGTGGCGCCTCTGGGATTTGAACCCAGGCAATCTAGGTCCAGGGTCCAAGTGTCTAACTAATTTACTTCCTTTCAGTATAGACCAGGTCTAAAATTAAGTGTCTTTAAGCCGGCCAGACATTCTCCATTTAGTTTCAGACTCCAACATTCCCTGTTATTTATAACCCAAATCTCTTCACACACGTTCTGTGCCAATTTCTTGAAGGCATTTGAATTTGCGTCTTCTGGATAAAACCAAATCTGTTTTGTTTAGACACATCTGGAAGACTGACTGAATGTAGATGGATCTCGCTTTCTGCAAACCTAACAGTGAAGCTATTGACTAATTTTCATGCAGTGCTTATTGAGTAAGTCTCACTATTTTATTGCTCCATCTCATCTATCAAAAGCCAAATGAAGAAGAAGAGTTAGAAACAAAAAACTGCCTTACAAAAATTAAGAACGAAAGTCCCTGCAGTTTACATCAAGTCTCGCTTTACGGAACTTTAAAAAATGAAGAATTTTCCAAATGACTTCCAAGCATCTGAGAATAACGATGTCATCTAAATCCAAAACATGCAGATTAACATGAAGAACAAATAAAACCATAGAAAGCCCAGGCCCACAGCATAATGAATAGGCAGAGAATGCTACAAACTTTAAATTATGCGTAAGTAGAAAAATAAACAGTAAATCAGGCAGAACTACTTCTCATGCTTCTGTTGCAAGCCTTTGTGGAGAAAAAGACTGCATGGGAAAGAGAAGAGAGGAGGAGAGGACTGGTGATCTGAGAAAGTCCGTCTTAAATGTGAACATATTGAAAAAGGATCCTGGTATTTCAGTGCATTGACTACAGGAGAGGGGCATAAAAGTATACAAACTTTTCTAAAAACCAAAAGAAATGAAAAGAAAAGTGAAGCAAAAAAAAGCAAAGAAAATACACCACCACAGAGAAAGAAATAAAGATATATTACGTGTATGATAGTTTACACATAATAATTACAGAAAACAAGACAGAATTAAGACCAAACATGTAGGTCATAACAATAAATGTGAATGAGGTTAACTAACCTATTAAAAGATTTTCAAATTGGCTCAAAAGGCAAGGCCCAATTCTGTGATGTATACAAGAGACTCACCTAATTGAAGTGACTCAAAGGCTAAAATGAATGGACTGTTAGAGGTACAACAGGCACATGGAAAAAGGAGGAAAACAGGAGCTGCAAGCCTAATATCAGGTAGAGTACAGTTCAAGCTAGAAAATATTAAAAGTCACAAAGAAGACGCTTTTAAAGGCTAAAACCACAATTTGCAATGTAGATATCATAGTTATAAATATGCATGTACCAAATAACACAGCAACTACTTATATGTAGCAGGAGCTCTATGAAATGCAAGGCAAAACAGAAGTAAACTAACAATAGAAAACTTTAAAACACACCCCTCAGAACAAAACAGGTCAAGTGAACAAAAAAATAAGTAAGCATACAAAAGGGACATCTTACGATTATATATAGAACTTTGCACCTAATACACTTTCTTCTCAAAAGCACATGGAACATTCGTAACAGTTGATCAAATATTAGGCCACAAAGAAAGCATCTGTAAATTCCATGAAGCAGAAATATTACATACAGTGCAATAAAGTTAGACATGAATAACAAAATAAAAGTTAAAAAGGCCCTTCCACCTGGAAGTTAAAAAAACAAGCACACTCTTCTACTAAAAAACTTCTAGGTCAAAGGGTAAATTAATACCAAAATTACACAACTTCTAATAAATACTAAGACATTAATTATTATAACCTATGGGATGCAATTAGAGCAGTGATCAGAAGAAATTTCATAGCCTTAAACACTTATATATGTAACAATCGATAAAAATGGAAGATTGAAGATAAATGAATTAAATTTCCAAATCAAAAGCTGGAAAATGAACAAAAATGTTAACCAAAAGAAATCACAAGGAAGGAAATAATAAAGGGGAAAATAGTAATTAATGATGCAGCAAACTGAAAATAATAGATGCAATGATTGCATCTTTTGAAAAAAATTAACAAAACATATAAAAATCTCTAGCTAACCTAGCCAAGACAACATGGGGGAAAGTCCATGTTGAATCTGAGCCCGTGACTAGGGAGAGTGGATAACATACTTACGCACACAGAAAGGGGTCTTGCCCGACCAGTGATGATCCTGCTGGCAGATGCGCACAGACATGCCGATCAGGCGGAAGCCGGCGTTGCACTGGTACACCACGCTGCCCCGGTAGTTGTAGTTCTCTCCATTGATGTGTCCATTGACGATCGGCTCAGGAGTCCCGCAGTGTCCGGCTTTGGTGAGGGATGGGGAAAGAGTGTAAATCAAACAGAAGCTTGTAGAAAGTGAGGTGGGGCTTGGTCAGGGTGAGGGAAGACAGGGATGGTGGGGAAAAGGGTTAAGTACCCAATGATCCATTGTTTTCCCATCTCCCCCTGAGAGTAGCCATCTAAGAGTGACTTCAGGAATCCTAGACATGATAGAATGGTGTTGAAGACTTGGCAACCCCTAATCCCAAGGTTGCATCCCAAACGGCCACCCCTCTCTGAGCTTTAGTTTCTGTGTTGTACACAGAGAGAAATGATCACTGTTACTTCCCTGCTTCTGGGATGGCCCCTCTCCTTTCCTCATCAACCAGGATTTACTGAGCACCTACTGCATGGAGGGCACTGCGGTCTACATTAAGGCAATTAAAGTCTGGTTGTGTTGAAAACAACCATGTGAAAACAGGTGGTTTGGCTAAATTCATCCTTCCTTCTTCTTGAGGGGCAACGAACACAGACAATGTAAACCTAGTTGAGTTATTTTTACTAAATGGGGTTTGGGTAGAGTGTATTCCTGGCATTTCCACTAGCTATCCTTTGGCTCTGTGTGGAAGTGACTCATGACTGTCTCTAACAGAGGTCTGAGACAGTGGGAGGGCCGTACTGTTCACTGTGGAACAGAGCATCCAATCTACACTGTTAAGTCTGTGCGGCTGGGACCCTCCTTTGGTCTTGAGGTGTCAAGAAAGGAGTGAGAGAAGAGAGACATTTTGAATCTAAGGTTTAGGCAGGAAATGGATTAGCCATGGAGGAAATGATAATTTTGTCCTTTGTAAATCAGGCTATTTTTTATGCTTTTGCCATAGCTTATTATACATATAAATATACAATAAGCAAATGAAAAAAGATATATTTATATATAAGGTAAATACATATACATGTAAAATTTGTTACTAGATAATATAAAAGGTATTTTAGATATATTACAGGAATGTGCCTTTGCAAGTTTCCCCAAAGGTGAAGACCGGGGCTTCACCCATCACACAAGGGCTAATAAGAAGGGGTTATCTTTTTGATCAGAATGAGAACCCCTCAAAGGTTTGTCTCAGTGGACTTGAAGTTCTTCTCATTCTTTTGGGTGTCCCAAGAGAAGCTAGTTCCGGGTTTTAGTTATGGCATATGCCTAGTAGCTGATGTTTGGATTAAGCGTTTTATGACAGTAGATAATATGCTGTTGTTCAAAGATTAGGATCGAATTTTGGAAAGATCTAACTTATGCTGAAGAGAGAAAAATGGGCAGGATAGGTCTGGGGAGGTCACTTACCAAGGCAGCGGACTTCAGAGCCACTCCAGAGTCCATTGGCCATGCACTCCCGAACCCTGGAGCCCACCAGCGTGTATCCGGAATTGCAGGAGAAGATGGCCGTTGCCCCGTAGACAGACAATGTGCCAATGCGGTGCCCATTGGGTGGGATGGGGAGCTCTCCACAGGAGATGACTAAAAAGATCACAAAATGCTCAGGAAGCCAGCCCCAAGAGAAGGGACATGTGCTGCTTCTGATTTGCAAGAATAATGACAAAAATAAGATCTGTTTAATCTTACTCTATTGGGATTCATGACCAGAATATGGGTGGTGACACAACTGTTGTGATATTACACTGGAGCAGTGATTCTCAACTGGAGATGTTGCCAGAAGCACCTGAGAAGCTTTTAAAATGTTCACTCTGCACTCTGGACCCATGACTCACAGTCTCTGGAAGTATGGCCCAGGCATGTGCGTTTAAAAGAACTCAGGTGGTTCGGATGTGCACCCTGGTTAGGAACCACCACACTAGAGAGATGGTGATTCTGTGGTATGATGCTTGGTGTCCAGGGCAGACACTGCAAATCAAGTTCCTTGTCCTTTCTGCTGAGCACAGCAGCAGCCTCGTACTCCTTCTCAACAGAGCACTGCAGATGGCCACTGGCTGGCATACAAGGTGAGGACTAATGGCCAAGGCCGTATTGAAATGTGAGCACCTTCGTTGTAAGGAAGCTGTTACATGCTCATGACTTCTGCTCTGCCCCGTACGTGGTTACATTCCACTGTGGAGTCTGCACTTGGATTCGTAAAGACAATAGCGTGTTGGACAATAGATGATGCGAAGATACTCTTCCTCCTACCCAGTCTCAAACTTCCCACTGCTCATTGACAAGTTTTCTCTTTCTACCGCTTCATAGACACTTCCTTCCTCCATCACATCCTTAGTAATTAAGTAAATTATCATGAGTATATCCATATTGTAGTGGATGCTGTGGTGAGCCACTCAAATCCTCCTTTAGGACCAAAGGACCTATTTGCCCAGCGGTTGGCAAAAACCCCTCAGCTTTGTGCCCTCTTCAGTTTGTCTTGGATGAAGAGTCCTCCCACTTAAGCTGTCTTTCTGGGGAAGCCTGCACCCAACATTTGTTCACTGTGTAGGTATAAAGGCCTCTTGCCCCAGCTTGTGACAATTCTGAAGAGCCAGCTTTAGAGCTCCACGTGGGGTCAGCTGAGGCCTCACAGATACTGCATCAGAGCTCAACTTCTCCATCTTCCCAGTCCTGCTTCCTTTCCTTCCCTTCCTTTTCACAGGCGGTGAGCCCAAGAGCACTGCCTAATAAACCTCTGTCTCAGAGGTGCTTCCTAGGGACCCTGACCTTCGAAACTATCTTAAAGAAGCAAAGGAAAACAATTCACGATGGAGAAGGAGAGGCAGGCACACTGAGCTGGCCTGCCCCTTGTGCCATACCCACTCCTCCTGTACGTTCTCCCATTACAGGTCCTGTCACACCCCATTGTCATTGCTTCCTTATTTGTCTGCCTCTCCAGTAGACTATAAGCTCCTTGTGGGCAGGAACCACAACCTTTTATCTCCATACCTCTACAATTTCTGGTGTGAATGTTGAATATGTGAATTAGTAGATACTCACCTGGACAAAGGCATCTTTTTAATAAGATGACAAGATGATGGAAGTACTTCCTTAAAGGAGTAGGCATCTGCCCAGCTCCTGATTCTAGGTGTGTGTTCATAAAGAGGCACGCTGTAATCCTGGCGGCCTTCCTCTTCTCCCCCTCCCCATGTACAAGACAGTTCAGGTAGCAGGCACTGCGCCAAACTTGCCCACCCCCCGCTCCTGGGCTTACTTTGGCAGGTGGGCATAGAGTTCCCGAGGCTCCATTTGCCATTGGCCTGACAGCGGATGACCCTTTGGCCCGTGTAGTAGTAGCCAGGGTCGCAGATGAGCATCAGCTGCGCCTGGAACTGGTACTGTGTCTCAAAGATCAGCCTCCATCGGCCGTGTTCCACGCTGATGCTGCTGACATCAGGACAGGTCACGGCTGGGGAGACAAGGAGCAGCGAGGAGGACTAATTAGTTAATTACGGAAGACACTGGCAAGAGTCCAGAGCTGGGGACAGGGAGATTGTAATGCTGCAATCAGGAATCCAAAAAATCAGCAGTCTCCAGGCAGGTTTGGTAGATGAATGAAGTGGGCTGGGTGGGGAATGTGGCAACCTGGGGCAGGCAGAGTGCCAAAAACAAACAAACAAACAAACAAAAAGGGAGGTGGGACTCAGTCAATGCTGATTGTTGGCTGCAATACTGTAAGTTCTACTTAGTTAGATCTTCATTTTTCAAGGGAAGCTAGAAATACGGATTTTTATGTAAAAATTTTCCAATTTTAAAAAGTTGGGCAGTACACAAAAATTTTTTATAAAGCACAGCATAGGCCAAAAAACCAAACCAAAACAAAAGAAAAACACAAAACCTGATATCTTTGGATGGAATGTAGCCCACTAGGCTGCCAGTTTGTGACTTTGGCCTTACAGTTGAGCTGCATGTCTGTCATTTTCCAGTTTTTTGATCAAAGGACATTCATGCAAACTTTCTGATTGGTTTTCCGTTTAAAAGGAAGTGGACTAGGTCATTCCTAAGTTCTATGATGGGTTATGGAAACATCTCTGGGTACAATGGTCTATCAGTGCTCTGAGAGAAATTCCAATGGGAGCCCAAGTTGGTAGATGACACTACCTACCTGTCTCGGCTCCAATTTCCATGTATATGTTCAAATCCCCAATTTCCATGTATATGTTTTTTGCTCATCATAGTAGGGACTACTGTGATCCATGGCAGATGCATTCTAACACCCCCAGTGGATGCTTGAAACCGCGGATAGTACTGAACCCTACTTATACTAAGTTTTTTCCTCCCCATCCATACCTATGATAAAGTTTAATTTATAATTAGGCATGGTAAGAGATTAAAAACAATATCTACTAATAAAATAGAACAATTATGATAAAATACTGTAAAAAAGTTATCATAGATCTTAGCAACCTCAGGATACGGTTTTATTTCTTATTAAGTTGAGAACTTTCCACCTTTTCACTTAAAGAAAGCGCTGCTTCTCTTCGGCATATCCGAATTGCCAGCATCACTACTCTTGCGCTTTGGGGTCATTATTCAGTAAAATAACAGCCACCTGAGCATAAGCACTGCAGTACAGCGACAAGTTGACCTAATAACCCAGATGGTTACTAGGTGACTACCGGGCAGGCAGCACATACAGTGTGGACCCCCTGAACAAAGGGATGATTCACGGCTCGGGGGATGGAGTGGGGTGGTGCAAGATTTCACCCTGCAATTCAAAAGTCATGCAATTTAAAATTTATGAATTGTTTATTTACGGAATTTTCCATTTAAGACTGCAGTTGAGCACAATTGACTGAGCTGTGCAGAGTGCACATGTGGAGGAGGGGGCCTGCTGCACTGGGTTTTTCGCAGGAACCTTTCCAGCTGCTCACCCAGCCCCTCCTCACACCCGCCCCCACTGCCCATGGACTCACGGACACACTGTGGGGGGACATTGCGGTTGCTCCATATGCCTGTCTCCAAACACTCTGCTGTGGCCTCGGCGCCTGCCTCGAGGTGGTAGCCTTCACTGCAGCTGTACACAGCCTTGGTCCCCACCGTGTACTCTCTGCCAAACACCATTCCGCTCTTGGGGGCCTCAGGAAGCCCGCAGGAAAGAGCTAGCGAGGGGAAAACAGAGTCATTAGCATGTCTGCTTCAAGACGATGTACTGAGAACATATTTTTATCTTTCTTTTCCCCTGAGGCCTTAACAAAATTGTAGTAAAGACTAATAAAAAGGAAAAGCTTCATAACAAAAAAGAAAGTGGGAGGATCACCAGCAGACGAGATTTAAAGGAATTTTGGAAGACGGAATGCAGACAGAAGTGTGTTGATGGATTAAATGGAGCTGAGAAGCTGCAGCCCAAAATATATGGGAGGCAGCTATAAGCTAAGACCAGTTCTTATGCTCTCAGAAAAGCAGTGGAGAGAGTCGGGTATCTATTCTCCAGACAAAATACAGAGGATTTCCTTTCCCACTTAAGAAAAAGGAACTCCCTGGAGAGAATTAGGGCTGCTGAGGTGTGAGCTGGCACCCCAGAGTAAAGCTCTTTTAATTCTAGAATTTAAGGGCTCTGAGCCTAAAGCCTGCCCCTCTGCCCGCTCATCTCTGCCACATACTCAACTTCTTATTCATGCGAGAGACCTAGTGGACAAAGATATCTGTGTACATTACAACAAAGGTAACCTGTATCTGCTACATAGAAAATTAACCTAGCATTTAGTGCAAAATGGGAACAAGTAAGGATCATTATACATAGGAAGAAAACTAGTAGCATGAAAGAGGTAAACAAAGATAAGATTAAAAATATAAAAAAAAAGTCTCCTTTAGGAAACAGAGCTAACACAAGAAAAAGAAGGTACATAATCTTTAAACTTCTGGTTAGTAGTATTTTGAGAAAGTCAAGGTGACATATTACGTACATATTATGTATTACTTTCATAAAATGAGAACAGAGTGCTTAGAAAAAAGCACAACAACAAAAAAAGAACAAGGCATGGCTCTTTTAAGTTAAAAATATGATTGTCAAAAGAAGCATTCAATAGAAGGGTGGGAGATAAAGGGAATTTCTCAGAATATAGACCAAAAAGACAGAGACTGAAAATGATTAGAGAAGACTGAAAACACAGAGGATCAATTAAGGAGGTCCAATATCAATGAGTCGGGGCTCCAGAAAGAAAGGACAGAGAAAGCGAGGGGATGGAGTGATCGTAGAGGAAAATTTCCCAGGGCTGAAGAGAGACACAAGTCTAGATTGAAAGGGAGCCAAAGGGATGTTAGGAGAACCATTCTTAGATACACTGTGGCTGAATGGTTAAGTTCGCGCACTCCACTTTGGTGGCCCAGGGTTTTGCTGGTTCGGATCCTGGGTGTGGACGTGGCACCGCTCATCAGGCCATGCTGAGGCGGCGTCCCACACACCACAACCAGAAGGACCCACAACTAGAATATACAACTATGTACTGGGGGGCTTTGGGGAGAAGAAAAAAAAAGAAGGGGGGTCTGGAAGACAGAGGAAATAAGGGAGTATTTGAACATGAGGCTCTTTAAAGCCTAATCCACAAGACTGTAAGCTCCTTCAGTGGCACTAGGTTAGCCCAATTGTCATATCTGATCAACTAACTTCCCTGCTTTCTCGAACCCTTTGGGAAGAAATATTTGGATCCCCTCTGACATTTTTGAAGGGTGGTCAATCCGGAGGGAGCAGGTGAAGCAAGTGGGCAGCAGCCACTTCTCCCTGCCCCAGGTCTGGGTAACTAAGAGGACAGAAGACAACTTCCCAGCATGAGAGACTAAAAGCCTGTCTCGTGAGCTCCATGCCAAAACACAGTCCCCCAAACCCAGAGGGAAGAGGGACACTTCCTATGGGCGGGAGAGGAGGGGACAGAGTCACAAAGTATTTGAAACTCACTGTGGAAGGAGATCTCTGAGGGAGAGAATATGAGGGAGAGAATGGGCTGCGGGAATGGGAGAGAAAGCATTAGGTGGCGTAGAATCTGTAAGGTGACATATTTGTTGGTGGAGAAGACAAGGTTTGGAAGCAGCAACAGGGAACGGGAAGAATGCCAGGCCTTTCCTGGTCCAGGGTTACGCGGGAAAAGGGGGATTAACACCCTTCACTTGAAAGGGCCACAGCATCTGTGTTCTCAGAGGACAGCCACAGTCAGCATGGAGGGAGGAAGCGAAGAGAGCCTTCTGGGTAGTGACCAAGGGTGTGTGCTTGTTGGCCATGGAACCAGGATTCCGGAGAGCACAGAAGGAATGGCTGAGAGGGAGGCCTGCGGAGGGAAGCCTGCGGTGGGGAGGGGGAGAAGCAGCACAGAGCAGCATGGGGATGAGTGGATGGAGCATAGGGGGGCCTAATTTTGGAAAGTGACAAAAGATAACAGAGATGAGAGCATGGTAGATTCCAACTGGAGATCGGGAAACAAGACTTTGTCTGTGTTGATCCAGTTAGAGATATGGAGACGAAAGCCAAATGGCATTTGTCATTCGTGGACAGTCAGTTCTCTGAGACCTTTGCTGAAGGCATCAAATAGAATGTCAATGACACATTGCTTCTATCTTTGAGAAAGCTCAGGCACAGGCCAGAAGGTTGTGAGGGTCAGAGGTGACAGATGTCCTGGAAAAGTACGTCATCATGCTGGGAAACAAAGAAGAAGAACATCGCACATCAATGTGATTTCCTTTTTTTGTCTGTAAAATTGGTAAGGTTTTTCTTTTCTTTTTTTAACGGAGTACATAATGTTGAGAATGTGGGAGAAAAGGCAATTTTCACACGCTGCTGGTGGAAGTGTAAGTGAAGACAAACCTCTCTGGGGAGCAAGAAGTACCAAAAGCTGTAGATTTTGTATGGGTATGACTCAATAATCTCATTTCTTGGGATTCAATCTTAAGGAAATAAATGTGGATATTGATAAAGATGGAATTAAGGATTTTAATGGCAGCATTGTTGACAGGAGCAAAAAATAGATAAATCCAAATGACCCACAGTAGGATGATACTTGAATAAAGGACAGTTTTTCCATAATGCTATGCAATCATTGAAAATAATGACGAGGACGTGTCTTTGATTGCGTGATAGATGTTAACAAAATATGAAGAGCTTTGCACATTGATGTACATTTTTGTAAATATATAAAAGACCACAGGAAATGTGCTGAAATGTTAAGTGGTGATCTCAGTTGACGGGATTATAGGTCATTTTCACTGTTTTCTTTTGCATCATCTGTAGTTTTTTTTTTTCAGATTTCTAGTCTGAATGTATATTACTTTAAGGGAAAAAAATCCCATAAATTATCAAAGGCAAGGCATGCAAATTGTGTGGTACACATCATGGCTGGATCGGTCTCTCTTCCACCCCGTTCTCTCTGCCCCTCCCCTCCTCCGACCTGCACTTCAGCCAGCCCCAATTGCTTTGCATATCTTGTGATCTCTGCAGCCTGTGCTTTTGCAAACGCTCTAGCTGCTGCCTAGAATGCTTTCCTTGCCAATGCCTGGTCTCAAACCCTCCTTGCTCTACCAGCCAGAGCCCAGGCATGCCCTCTTCCGGGAGCCCTCCCTAGCTGTCCAGGAGACAGGTCCCTTCTTACCTCTGGGCTCCCACAACACTGTTTATACTCCTGATACAGCGCCTCCCTCCTCTATCATTTTGCCAGATATGTGGTTACATATCCTGCTCCCTCATTGCTCTGAAAACACTGAGACTGTGTTTCATGCATATGAACATCCCCAGGGCTTGAGATATTATGGATCCTCAATATATGTTTGCTGAAAGAATGAATTAATTATCAATGGGGTAACCCATATTTGGAAGTGATGGGTCCTAGGACAAGCCCAAGATGTGAGTAGGATCCAAACCACCTGTCACCCCCCTTCCCACCTGCTTCTCACCTTGACAGAGAGGAATGGCCTCGCTCCACAGGAAGTAGCCCTGGGGGTGCCGGGTACAAATGGCCATGCTGTGTCCCACCAAGCGGTAGCCCGCGTTGCAGCCAAAGTGGATGGAGCCTCCGGGCTGGGTGCTGGTCTGGCCCAGAAGGAAGCCATGGAGTGGAGCCCTGGGCAGGCTGCAGTAGGGAGCTGAATAACAAGATGAGGCTCAGGGGACCACACACAAGTGGGAAGACAGATATGGTCTTTCATGCACGCCCGCCCCTCCCTTCTCCCCCCATTTTTTTTGTCTTTGCCACCGCCAGGTCCACTGCTGTTGAGGAAGGTCTGAGTGGTTGATATTGAAACACAGCCAATCAATTTAGCAAAGCCAAAGAAAAGAAAAGAAAAAACCACAAAGCATTGGGTCCCCTTTGTGGCCTCGAGGCAGCACTGGTTGTGCAGCTGAGTTCAGGCTCTTGAATCCTGTCAGCCCCGCAAAAGATGCAGAAAATGGAACCCAATGGGGTTGGTTCCAGACTGCGGGGGCGTGGACTCGGGCTCTCAGGCCTGTGCTCAAGTCTCATTTCTGACCTTTCCAGGTCTGTGACTTGGGAGAAATCACTGACACTCTTTCAGCTGCCTTCCTCACCCGTATATTCAGATCGGTGATGCCCACCTCATAGGTTTTTGGACAATTTAAATGGGTTGTGTTTGTAAAGCCCCCAGCCCAGTGCAGGGCACTCAGTGCCCAATCAATGGTCCTTCTCCTTCTTTCTGTTGTGAAGGGGGGATGGCAGAGAGGGCCTGTGGCAATCCAGGACACAGAATGCACAGTCCTAACTCCCCCTCAGTGTATGGCTTCAACTTTTTTCATTCCTTTATTCAACAAATAGGTATCGAGTGTCTATTACGTGCCAGCTGCTATTGTAAGCTCTGAGACTACAGAAAACAGACAAAAACCCAGCCTCACAGAACTCGTAGTAAAAACTCCTGTCAGGGAGCCTCAGGGAACGTTCTGTGAGGCTGAGAAAGAGGGATGACCAAAGGAACAAGCAGAGCACGCCCCTTAATTTGCTCTGAGTCCCTGGCTGGGTCTCCTAGGCAGGCCTGGGATAAGATGGATGCGGGTACCAGGCCCTCACTCCATCCTCCCCACGGTGAGGTCGTCTGGCCTCGTATTCAGTGCTCGCATCCCTCTGCTGGTGAAATTGGTGTTGGCAATACCTCCCTTCCAAGCCAGACGGGCTTCCCCGCTCCTGCTTTGCCACCTGTGTCCTGTGTATGTCGGATCTATGTGTCTGCCTCAGTCAGGAACAAGAACCTCAGTTATAGAATATACTTAGTTGCAGTGACAGATGCATGTGCAAATTACATGAGTCTACTATATTTTAATTAAGCACTAACTGTTTCACCATGTAATTAATTCACTTTCCACGCGGCATATGTATTGTAATTACAACTGACTCATTACCCTTAAGCATGTGATTAGCCTTTATGAACATCAAGGAAAGGGCAACTCCTTAATGGCCTTTGGTTCCTAGTTTAGCAACAGAACAGTGAAATGCTACTAAGGGCTGTGTTTCCTTTGGAGTGAGCAGCTGTTGGGAACTCAGCCTAAATCTCTCTGAGAGGTACCTTAAGGTTTCTTGTTCATCCTGGGGAAACTGAGGCTTGAAGAGGTTAAGTGACTTGTCTAATAATCATTCAGGTAGCTCGTGACAGAGCTGATCACTGACCCTGGGGGTCGTGAAGCCACCCTCTCTCTCTTGCGTACATGGGGGAAAGGAAGGTAGGGTTGACATGGCAGAGGAAATGGACTCCGAGATAGTAAAGATCGTCCTCCTCCTAGACGCCCCTCAGCTTCATCTGCTTTGCTCTTCCCTGAAGCCATACCTGAGGGTTCTTTAAGACTGTTCAAATGGTCTGCTAAGTTTGGGCTGGTCTTGCCAGCAGGTGGCCCATGAGAGGAGATGGTCTGAGACAAGTGGTAACTCAGGCAGGCTATAATTTGACATCCCTTCGACCCCATATTTAAAAATCTGTCCAACATTTCTTTGGAATGCAGGCCACATGCAGCAGGAGAAAGAGTACTGAAGGGGAAGTGGTGCATGGTGGTCCCCCCGCCATCTCAAGGAGTTTATCTCCGCCTCTAAGCTTGCAGAGCCCAGCCAGCAGTTCACTGGACCCGCTCCCCTTCAAATGGGCATCAAGCAGCTCATCAAGTTTTCTTTCCAGCTACACACAGTAATCGCCACGATGCGAGTTCAGATAAATTCGATTTTCTTCATCTCACTACATGTCCAGGGATATGTTTGTGCTCCTGTGGATTGTTGCCCCTGTCAGTTGTCTGGGTGGTCTGGCCTTTGCTCTGACTCTGCCTGTGAGACACGTTTTGCAGAGCAGAAGGGAGGCTCCTGGACTTAGAATATAGCCCGTCCTTTGCTGTCCGTCTAACATTTCCCAGGCAGAGTTCCATGTCTTAGAGTTTTTCAGTTTCAAGGAACTTTTATTAATATTTCAACAGTGTTGGGGATAGGATCACATTTGGGCATTATCAGGTCATACATAATAAACTTATTCAAAAGACACAGGCTGCCAGTATGGGCAGGAGAGAGGGAAGAGCTTCAAGCAGGGAAAGGAGGAGACAAAGATGAGGCAGGAAAATGTCAAGGACACTTGTGCAGCTGTCAGTGAGAGAGACTGAGAGGAGGAGAGGGCGCCCAAGCCCCATGCAGGAGCCCCGCCATTGATAGGGACATGGCCCGTGGCTTATTTGGGTGAGAAACTTAGGGGTCTCAGAGGTGTGGTCCTCCTCGTGAGTTCTTATGCTTTACTCACCTGAATACCGAATCTTAAAACCCTTCCGATTGTACGCGTGGTCAGACGACCAGCGCAGGTACACAGAGTTGCTTGAGCTGGTGACAATCAGGGGGCCTGAGTAATTCCCACTGAGGGCTTTCAGCAGAGGACTTTGTCCTGAGGGACCTGGGTTGAGAGCACAGGACACAGGATTGCAGACTGTCGCAGCTATCCAAGATATTAGATTTGGGGCCTTTAACGTAACCACTTCCCATTTTTCCCCTCCTCAAGTGAAGACACAAAGGCTCAGAATGGTTGGACAGCTCAGAGTCAGCATGGCTGTTTGTACCTCTGCTTCTCTCTCTGCATCCTCAGGCATGCCCCAGGTGCTCTTTCCCCCTGAGCCCTAAAGCAGGGCCCCAGGAAGTCACTGCCAACCTAGAGGAATTGGCAGGCGAGATGAATTCTATTTGCCATTTTGGGACTTGCCCAACGTCAGGCAGCTGGTTAATGGAAGAGCCCGTTTTCAAACTGAGAACTTCTTCCACCTTGCCACCCTGCTTCTCATGTGCATACTAAAAACAGCTCGGTGCCTGCCATATAGAAAAAATATTCACTGAATGAACATCCAGCAATAAAGCTAGAGGAAGACATCACGTCTCGACGTCATAAATAAATAACTCCCAAACATTTCTTCCCAAGGCTCTTCCAGAAAGGCCTCCCTCTTCTTTTTTCCTCCCTTAAATTACTGGGAGTGCATCCAGGCAGGTGGTTTAAGAGAGGCAGAATATAAGGCTGGATAATCCAAACACAGGATTTATGACCCTGGAAAGAGCCCTGAGTGATGGGTCTAATATGCTGCTGAGACAGCTCTTGGAAGCTTGACCAAGGTAATGGACCATATTAAACAAAGTAGAGCCATCAGAACTGCCGTGCCAAACTGTGAGGGAAGAGGTCACAAGGCTCAGAGAAGCGACCTGCTAGGATAGGTCTACTACATCAGACCAGAATGCCCACTAGCTGACCGTGTCTCTCAGGAGCACCCGGAGGACACTCCAGTTTCTAAAGGAATAAGGAACGTGCTGGTGAGGGGTGAGTACCAGCATCATCGACAACTCAAGTAATGGCTGTCCTCTGTAGGCTGCAACTGATGGGAGGAGATGCTGTCACAGAGACCGCCTTCGGAATATTGATGGGGATGAGGAGATCCTAGAATACGGAGTCCAGGTGGAAGCACTAAACAGTCAGAAGCAATGTTGGCGTAATTATTAAAATGGGCAGCAAGGTTGGAATGGCAGCTAGGAGGGTCTGATTTGTAGAATCTATGGAGACGGCTCGCAGAACATGGTATTCCTAAGGGCAAGAGAGATGGGCAACTCCCCCAAATGTGAATTACAAACAAAACAGATCATGAATATCTAACCAAATGGGTGAGGAAAGCTAACCCCAGAGGAAAGTTGTAATCCCTTGCCCAATTTGGAGACTTGAGCCAGCTTTCATTTCTTACTCCAGAATATTTTGGCTGACGGAGAGCCTGGGTCCTCATGAAAAAGTACCCCATGACAAAAGGACCTCGCAAAAATAACACCAATTGTATGTAGTAGTGATTTCCCCAGTGCTTCTCCCAAAAGACCTACCACTATTTACTAAAGTAACTGAATACTGGAGAAAAGGGAATGTCCAGGTACTTTGAAGATTTTTGGATACAGGATGTGAACTGATGCTGATACCTGCAGACTCAAAGCACTGTTATGGCTCCTCTGCTAGAGTAGAGGTGTCTGAGAGTTGTGGTTGGTGATAAATAGAGTCCTGGCCCAGGTCCATCTCAGTACAACTAAACCAAGGAGTAGTGTCAACTGCAGTAGCTGTGCCAGCTGTAGTATCTTCATAGAGCAGATCAGCGTAGCCTTGGTTATATGGAATGCAGCTATTAATCTAGCAATGCATTCTTTGAAAGGAGGATCATAAGCAATTTGCATTCACATGAGATAGACAAGAGTATACATTCATGGTCTTGGTCCAGAGCTATCTTAATTCTCCTGCTCTCTGTTATATTATAGTATGAAGAGATGTGGACCATTTGGACATCCTACAGAATATAGCATATTGGTTCTCTATATTGATGACATTGTATTAATCAGATCTGATGAACCAGAATGGACAATTAGTGCAGATGCCTTTGCAAGACACACTTGCTCTAGTGGGAGGAGACAAATCCTAGAAAAAGCCAGGGGAAATTCTTAGGGTCCAGAGTCTAGTAGTTTGGGGTATGCTGAAAAGTTTCCTCCAAATTAAAGAGCAAGTTATTACACCTTTTCCCTCCTACCACCAAGAAAGAAGCACAATGTTTGGTAGACCCTTTGGATTTTGGAGGCAGCCTATTCTTCACTTGGGAAAAATCCTATGATCCATTATTGGTTGACATTCAAGTTGCTAGCTTTGAGTAGGGGCTAGGGTAAGAAAGGGTTCTGTAGCAGGACCAGGCCGCAACACAAGCAACCCTGCTCCTAGGGCCGTACAACCTATCAGCTCCCATGGTACTGGGGTTTCTGTGGCAGAGAAAGACATTCTGTGGAGTCTCTAGAAAGCTCCAATAGAGAGGGTGTGGCATAGACTTCCAGGGTTCTGAAGCAAGTCTGTGCCAAGTATAGCAGGCAACTATACATTTGATTGACTTACCGTCAAAGATCTCAAACTCATCAAACTGCTTCTCGCTGAGAAAGTACTCCACCGTGAGGGAGATGTTAAACTCAGGCTCCACTCTCACCAGCCAAGAGCAGGTCTGGAACTGGGGATAGCTTCCAGGGTAGCTTTGACTCAAGATCACACCCGTGGAGTCTGTCATTAGCTCATTTGTTGGGCAGTGCACTTGAAGAAAGAAAGAGAAATACCGGGTCATTGGGATGGAGATGAAAACAGGGCCAACCCATTTCCCCAGTGCTCAAGACGACCACTGGAAAAGCAGTATTTGAGCACATTCAAATAAGATGCCAACACCCATTGTTATACTGCACCAAGGCATGAGGTGACTTCAGATTCTCCGTCATTGTCATTAATTGCTGAGACTCAGGCCTGGCCAGCTGGTTGGAATCACTTCTTAACTCAAATATGGGCTTTGGAGTAGGGGGGATGATATGTACATACCAACCACAGTAAGGCATCCCCAAATCCAAGAGTTAATCTGTTAGATGGTTTGATTTGTATAAAGAAAGTATGGGACAGAGGTGAGCACATGGGATTCTGAGTCAAATACACCTGGATTGATAACCCATCTCTGTCACTTTCTACCTGTGTGGTCCTGAACCAATTATTTCCTCTTTGGGCAATGGCTTCTCCATCCCCAACACAAAAAGATCACACCTACCTTTCAGGGCTGTTGTATTATATAACATTACACAATTATATATAACATTATATAATTACATATTAATTACTATTATATAATATATGGTATTATATGAAATACTATATGTAAAGCACGTAGCCTAGTGCCTCCATAAATTGTAGCTGATGATGATAGTGGTGATAATTATGCCAGGAACAGAAAGGCCAGCAGAGCTTGGCTGTGGCCTAATTATAGTATTAAGACATCTAAAGGAAAACACGTCATCCTAAGGAAGATGGTCAATGTGAAACCTAGAAAAGGAGCTGCTGGAGGAGCAAGGTTGGGTTTTTTGTGTCTGTCACCATGGAGAAGAGACACAATGCTGGCTCAGAGGGACTTTGCACAACCAGAAACCAGGAGGCGCTCTGTCCTGGGGGCACAGGGAGGCACCCCTACAGCCTATGTGAGACAGATGTACTGGATTTTGGGACACTGATAAAAGAGTTTCTGGAACTGCAAGGCCAACTTTTGTTCTAACCTTCTGCCTTCACAGAAGTGGGGCTTGGGACTCAGCCTGGGTCCGAGCTAACAGACAGAGGCTTGCTGTGGCCCAGAATTTCACATGACTCATCCAGGATTCCTCCTGAGGAGCTCTGAAAGGCATTAAAGTAGCTTATCCTGGGGACGCCTCCTTCTTATTTTCTTAATTAATTAAATTAATATTAATTAATAAGAGGAAAAGGAGGGCAAATGGCTTCTTGGAGGAAACCAGCCTGGATTTTGAAGTGCTCCCGATTTCACTAAGCTGATGACTCACACAGGTCACTGAGGCGTGGTGATGTGTGAGTCTCCCTCCAGGCCTCGTGGTCCACTCCTGCCTCTACCAGGTCTGCTCTCGAAGCTCTTTCCCTTTCTACGGGAAGCTGCCTCCATTGAGGGGGAACAGCCATGCTCTCCCAGATGAGCCTGGGCCATAGGTTTGCCTTTTTGTAGGCAACTTCATTTGAGTTGGGTGTTAGTGTTTACAAGTTTCTTTTTTTCCCCCTATGTTCGAGATCTCTGGCCTTTGAAGGCTTAATAGTGTTCTTCCATGAAACAGTCTGATCTTGACGTCTTCGGCAGGGTTTCCTCTGATAACATTCTCTATTGCTTATAGAGAATGTGGAAAGTATAGACTTTCTATCTCTACTGGGGTCAATTCTAACAAATGATACCTTCCTAGAAAATCATTTGTATCATTAATTTACTTGCACAGATTTGAGTAAAATAGTCTCATAATTTAAAACATTTCTTTTGCTTCAATGGTGATATCCTGCTTTTCCTTTCTTCTTTTTGCATATTCCTGCTTTCTCCCTTTGTTCTTGATTAATTTACCTAACAGTTTGATTATTTTGCTGCTCTTTGTTTCAAGTATATCTTTTTACTTAGTTATCAGTAAGGCTGTTTTTCTGTTTTATAATTCATTAATTTCTTTTTAAAATTCAAAAATTTTGAGTTAGTTTATGTACAGTAAAATGCACAGATTTTAGGTGCACAGTTCAATGAGTTTTGGAATATGTATATACCTGTGTAACCATTACTACAATCAGGATATAGGTTATTTCCATTACCCCAGAAAGTTCTCTCATGCCCCTTTGCAATCAGTATGAGTTGCTCCATGCTCCAGGAAATCACTGATGTTATTTCTATAACCATAGATGAGTTTTGCCTGTGCTAGAACTTGATACAACTGGAATCATACATGTGTTATTTTTGTGTCTGGTTTCTTTTGCCAAATATAATGTTTGTAAAATTCAACTTATGCTGTTTTGTGTATCACCACTTCACTTATTTTTGTTGCTCTGTAGCAATCATAGCACAATTTGTTTATTCATGCTCCTATTGAACATTTGGATTGTTTCCAGTTTTGGGTTATTATGGAATTCATGTAAAAGTCTTTTTATGGACATAGGGTTTCATTTCTCATAGGTAAATAACTAGGAGTAGAATTGCTGCGTGATAGAGTAGATAGGTATATAGTAGATAGTTTGGTAGGTTTTAACTCTAAAAGAAACTGCCAATCTGTTTTCCAAAGTGACTGTATGATTCTATATCCCAACCAGCAATATATGAAAATTCCACTTGCTCCACATCCTTGTCAACACTTAGTATTGTCAGTCTTAAATTTTAGCTATTCTAGTGGGTGCATGATAATATTTCATTATGGTTTTAATTTGCATTTTCCTGAAGACTAATGATGTTGAGCATCTTTTCATGTACTTATTGGTCATTTGTATATCTTATTTTGTAAAGTGTCTGTTGAAGTCTCTTGTCCATATTTTTATTGGATTGCCCTATTATTGAGTTGTAAAAGTTCTTTACATAGTATAGATACAAGTCCTTTCAAAAAACACATGTACAATGAATATCTTCTTTTGTTCTGTAGTTTGCCTTTACTTTTTCACATTTAGTTCTGTTGGTTTTTCCCTAATGTATTTTGAAGCTCTTTTATCTTCTGCATATAAACTTATATATCCCTTTTAATGGAATTAACCATTTTGCAATTATCTTTGGTTCACCAGATTTTAGAGGTCAGTATTTGCTATCTTCTCAAAATTTTGTTTCATACCAGAGATAAGTGACACCTTTCTAGCTATAACCTTAGGGAGGCAGATGAAGATATTCAAATTTGAGTTTATGGAAAGTCTGTAACTAGACTTTGCTTATTTAATTAATCTGAAAGTCTTTGTCTTTTAATTGGCAGTTTTATTCAATTATATTTATTATGGTTGCACACATATGTGCACTTAGTTTTGCTACTTATTTTGTGTTTTCTGTTTACCATAGTTTATTTTGTTGTATTTTTCCTCCTTTAATGTTTTCTATTGGATGAATTGAGTTTTCCTTATTCTCTTCTTTTTGGCTGTAGATTTAGAACTTACACATCCTATGGCCATCCATAATTAAAAAAACTATTCATAAATTAAGCATTATATTTAAATTTATATATATTCAGTAACGTACAGGGTTAATCAATGTCTATTCTTCTCCTCAACAAGAGTCCTCAGCTCACTTTTTCTTTCTTCAAAATAGGTTCTCCAATGTCATATGTTTGTTCCATTGTCTTCCTATTTTCTATTTTCTATAGCCAATATTGTTTAGATTTACTGCCATGTTTTGCTGATTTCTTTGCTCAATGTTACTTTTTGCATCTAAACTATTCTACCTGTATTCATTTTTTTTCTTGCTGAATGTGGTATATATTTCCAGTGTTTACCAATATCAGATTGTCTTTTACTTCCTGAGCATATAAAACGGTTCACGTCCTACCCATGTGCCTAACACCGGCCAATAAGACATGAGTAGAATAACATGTGTCACTTTGGGGCTGAGGGAGTGAAAAGCCCTGTGTGAGTAGCCATTCTCTCTCTTCCTCTGCTGCAATGGAGGATGGAAGATGGGGCCTAGTTTTCAGACGGCAGTGCAAGATTCAGGCAGCCTGGATCATTGAGTCACCAGCTTTATAGAGTCACTTGGACTCTAGCAAATTGGGCCTGAAGGAGAAATGAACTTTTATTGTGTTAAACCACTGAGATGTGGGGATTGGTTGTTATTGTAGCACATGCCTATATTATCCTGACTAGTGTACTGAAGTGTGTCCTTTAGTTATGCTTTATTAAGGCAGTAACTATACTTAGTCCTTGTATGTCTGAAGATTTCATTAATTCATTCTCTCTCTTAAACAATAATTGGGCTGGGTTTAGTATTTCAGTTTACAATTATTTTCTCCTGCTGCATTTTATCTTTCAGTTGATGCAAATAATGCTGAGTCTGATTTGTCCTTTCTCTGTGATGGCTTTAACATTTTCTCTTTATCCTTGATGATCTAGAATTGCACTGTGGTTTTTTAGGGTTGACTTTCACCACATTCTCTATGTTGCCATAGCAAGAGGCATCCTTCTGGGATAATAGAAGAACGTCTGATCCTTGTCATAGGAGACTAGGACTTCATTGGACAGAGCATTAGCTAAGGTAGAAAGGAGTAGAATAAGGTAAAAAGAAGTTACATATTAGAGAGGCCATGAAAGGATAAACATCTTGTGTTCATGGATTGGAAGACTTATTGTTAAGATAGCAATACTACTCAGACTGATCTATGGATTCAGCTCAGTCCCTAGAAAAATCCAAGCTAGCTTCTTTACAGATATTGACAAGCCGGTCCTAAAATTCACAAGGAAATTCAACAGACCCAGGATATCCAAAATAATCTTGAAAAAGAAGAGCAAAGATGGAGGATCCACACTTCCTGATTGCAAAACACATTACAAAGTTGTAGTAATCAAGATAGTGTGGTACTGGCATAAGGGTAGACTTATTTATCAAAAGAATAGAATTGAAGATCAAGAAATAAACCTCCAAATTTATGGTCAATTGATTTTCGACAAGGTGCCAAGACAATTCAATGGAGAAGGAATAGTCTTTCCAACAAATGGTTCCAGGAAAACTTATTCCACATGCAAAAGAATGAAGTTGGACCTCTACCCCATCCTATACATGAAAATTAACTCAAAATAGATCAAAGACCTAAACGTAAGAGATAAAACTATCAACTCTTAGAAGAAAACATAGATGTAAATCTTCTTGACCTTGGACTAGGCAATGGTTTCTTAGATATGACACCAAAAGCACAAGAAACCAAAGAAAAAAATATATAAATTGCACATCATAAAAATCAAAGATTTTGTGTTTCAAAGAACACCATCAAGAAAGTGAAAAGACAGCCCATAGAATGGGGAAAATGTTTTCAAATCACATATCTGATAAGAGACTTATATCTAAAATATATAAACACCTCCTACAACTCAATAAGAAAAAGATAAATAATCTAATTAAAAATGGGTAAAGAATCTGAATAGACATTTCTTCAAAGAAGATATAACATGGACAATATGCATGTGAAAAAATGTTCCACATCACTAGCCATCAGGGAAACACAAATCAAAACCACAAGGAGATACCCTTTATACCCACTAGGATGGTTGCAGTTAAAAAGACAGATAACGATGATAGAGAGGATGTGGAGGAATTGGAACTCTCATACCCTGCTGGTGTGAATGGAAAATGGTTCAGCCACTGTGAAAAACAGTCTGGCAGTTCCTCAAAAGGTTAAACACAGAGACACCATATGACCCAGCAATTACACTCCTAGATATATACCTAAGAGAAATGAAAATACATGTTCACACAAAAACTTGCGCATGGATGTTCATAGCAGCATTATGCATAGTAGCCAGAAGTGGAAACAACCCACATGTGCATCAACTGATGAATGGATAAACAAAATACAGTATCTATACAATGGAACATTATTTAGCAATAAAAAGAAATGAAGTAAAGGAATGAAGTACTGACACACGCCACAACACGGATGAACCCTGAAAACACTATGCAAAGTGAAAGAAGCCAGTCCCAAAAGACCACAAATTATAGGATTCCATTTTTATGAAATACCCAGAATAGGCAAATCACAGAGACAGAAACTAGATTGGTGGTTGCCTAGAACGGAGAGGACTGGAAGGAAACGGGAACTGACTGCTAAGTGGATACAGAGGTTTTTTTGGGGTGATGACAATGTTCTAAAATTGGATTGTGATGTTGGTTGCAAAATTCTGGATATACTAAAACCCACTGAAGTACACACTTTATATAGATAAATTGTATGTTATATGAATTGTATCCCAACAAAGCTGTTGTTTTAAAAAAGACTACGAAGGGCCACACCTTGAGAAGCTAAATGATACCAGGTCCCAGGGGAAGCATGAGGGTGAGAATGGAGAGCCAAGCCAAGAAGACTGGAGCTATCTAGACACAGAAACAGAGGCAGAGATGAGAAACTGGAGCCAATCAAGGAGGTTCTGGAGCAGGAGGGAGGCTAAAATTCACTTCTCTCGGGGGCTGGTTGTTCGGGGGTGGGTGGGTCAGCTCAACTGAAATGAACAGGTACCGAATTTCTCAATGTATCGGGCAGCCTAATTCTGGGGCTTGTGGCTCCTCTCTGCTCACTAATAGTCCACGTTGCAGACGCTGTGATAGGACTTCTAACAATAACAATAGCCCGTACTGAGCAGTTACTACGTGCCAGACATGGGTCTAAAGTGCTTTCCATCATTAATCCATTTAATTTCTCATCATAAACCCACGGCATAAGTAGCATCATTATCCTTATTTTCAGATGAGAAAACTAAGGCACAGGACAGTCAGGTATCTTGCCCTTGGTCAGATGCCTCATGAGCGGAGAGTTTGTTTTTGGTCTTGGTTGGGATAACTTCATCTTCTGTCAAGCCATCACCCTGGAATGAAGACAGCTGTGGGGTCTCTGCTGTCTCGTTCAGCACGTAGGACCTTGGGCACATCCGCTGTGCGGTGGGGCAAGGTTGGCGTGTGAGCCCACCCCTCCCTGTGGCCCCGACACTCCCTACTTCCAATGATCCGTAGGCAATTTCCAGGGGATGCCGGTTAGAAAAAAGGAAGACAGAAATAAATGTGGCCACTAGGGCCAATTCACAGCCCCAGATCTAAGAGCAGGGCAGAGAATCTATCTAGACCAATCACTCACTCATTCACCCAAACAAACGTTCACCAGGTGACTTCTTTATGGGCAGGAACTGGAGATCCAGAGAGGAGTTAAACAAGGGCCATGTTCTGGAGGAACTCCAGACTCACAAAGGCATGGCTCAGTGCAATTACCTTCGCATATCGGAGGGGGGCCTTCAAACTGCAGGTAAGTTCCAAGTTTGCAGGTCAGGATTTCACTGCCCACCAAGGTAAAGCCCGGGAGGCACCTGTAGCGTACGATGTCACCTGCCAAAGAGAAACCCACATGGGGATTCCCCGGAGAAGCCTGGGCAGGGCTGATGGGCACCAGTTGGTATCTGAACCCACTTCCAGGCAAGACAATCAGCAGCGGGCTGTGTTCTGTTCAGACTTAAATAACTAGCTCGACTCGAATCCAGTGACCTAGGCGACTGCTGCTCCCCTCTCACAGCTCAGCCTTGCTGAGCCAAAGAATGCTTCCACATTCCAGGAACTTTTTACACTTTCTTGCATGGATCTGTTTCTCAAAAATGCTGACTTGAATCACAGAAGAAAATCGCTTTCCTAGCTCCTCTGCTTATGGTATGGCTAAAAAGAAGAGCGATTGTGTTTTGGGTGCAAACTCGGTTGACACAACATCAACCCTCTTGCACCGGGCCTGTTGCTTCTCTCCGTGGATGGGAGGGAGAGATGAGACCTGTTGGACAGCCCCCACCTCCACCCGGCCCCTCCTCGCCAGCCCAGTCCTTGCTGGTTTGGGAGGTGGTACCTATGTTGAATTCTTCATTCTCTGTGACCACTTCGGCGTTGGGGAGGATGGTGGGAGGAGGGCATTTGGTGAGTGGATAAGCTGAAAAGACAAAAGCAGAGAAGTCAGTGTAGGAACACTATGCTTGGGGCACAGAGTCATTCATTTGTTCTATACTTCACTTTCTCTTTCCTCATTCATTCACACAGCAGGTATTGATACTTAACTGTACACAGGGCAAGTATAGCCAAGCACTATTTTGCTTATCTGCTATCATTGTTTTTTTATTTTTGATGAAAGAACCAAGAACCATATATTAAGACCAGCAATAAAGGAAAGAGGATCTAGGAAACGAGTGACGGTCACTAGCACTTGAAGGGGAAGGGAGAAAAGCATTTATGGAGCACCTACTATATACACCAGGCACTTTAACATGCAGAACAGCTGATCACCCTGTGAGATATTCTTACTCTACTTATGAGGAAACTGAGATTCAGAAAGGTTAAGTTAATTTTCCAAGGTCACACAAGGAAGTAAGGGCATAGGCGGGATCTGAATCCAGGTCTGCTTGCTCTCAAATCCCATATTCTTTCTACCACTCAGCATCTAAATACTGTACGTGGCTTATGCGTGTACCCATTGAAGTCAGTTTATTTCCTTTCCGATCTTTGGCCAAACGCTTCTGGATTCGGTGGATTTCCCAACCTGGAAACCATTCCTCTGGGCAGATACTGGACTTGTGTGGATGGCGTTACCAAGGCAAAGTCCTGTGTGGGCTCATAACTTGGCTTTCCTTCATTATCTGGCACATAGTTAAGTGCTATGCAAGTGTTCGCTCCTGTCACCACTGCTGCTGCTGCTACTATTATTGTTATTTTCCAAAGTCCCCTCAACCCCTGCTCTACTTTTTCTTTTTTTGATGAGGAAGATTGGCTCTGAGCTAACATCTACTGCTAACCTTCCTCTTTTTGCTTGAGGAAGATTGGCCCTGAGCTAACATCTGTGCCCATCTTCCTCTATTTTGTATGTGGGATGCCACCACAGCATGGCTTGATGAGTGGTGTGTAGGTCCACGCCCAGGATCTGAACCCAGGACTCCTGGGACACTGAAGTGGAGCATGCAAACTTAACCACTACGTCACTGGGCCAACCCTGAGTTCTCCATCTTTTTCTTCACTATCTTAGCCTCTTATTTCTTCTTTCATAGCACTTATTACACATTGCAAAGCTTTTATTTATCATTTACTTGTTTGTTCTCTCTCTCTCCTTGGAGGAAGAAAGCTACATGGGAGCTGGCATTTCAGAGAGCAGGGAGCATGAATAGTCAATGAAGTTAAGGAAGGATGCTGAACCCCATCATTTACAGAAAGGTCAAATGCTATTTCATGAATCCACCAGATGGGCAAAAATTAAAAAGTTTGATAAAACTCAGTGTTTGCAAGGATGTAGAGAAACAGAAGCTCTATTTCAGTTGCTAGGAAGAGTGTAAACTGTTATAACGACTTCATAAGGTAAAGTTGGCATTACCTAGCGCTACTGAATATGTGAATACTTACAACCTGGCAATTCCACACTGGCGTGACCTCTCGAGAAACTCTTGTACATGTTCACAAGAAAAAATGTATGACAATGCTCATATTGTTTGAAATAAAATAACTTAAATGCTCGTTAACAGTAGACTAGATAAATCACTGTATTTTCACACAATGGAATACTACGCAGCATTGAAAAATGAAGATATAGTCACATGTATCAGTATGAATTTCAAACTTTTGAGTGAAAAAAGCAGGTCACAGAACACTTTATAGAATGATCTTATTTACATAACAGAAATAACATGCAAGATTAAACAATATATGTTTTTGGAGACATGAACATATGAAGTAAAATTATAACAAAAAACAACGAATGATTAACAAAAAATTCAGGGTGGTGGTTAACTCTAGGAGTGGGAAAGGGGTGGCACTGGGGCTTCAGAGGCACTGGTGTTCTTTTTCTTAGGCTCAGTGATGGGTGTTCATCTTCTTCTTCTTCTTTAAGCAGCACATGTACGTTACATGTATGATGTATTCCACACTTTATCAAAAGCTCTGTGAGCACACGGAATGTGTCTCTCTTGCTCACTCAGCCCCTCGCACAGTGCATCTCACACTCATGCCCACTGGCCTGGGCCCAGCAGGAGATCCTCTCGTGCCCAGGCCCTTGCCTGTTCCTCTGGTCAATTAGAATTGGAGCTTGGTCTGAGCTAGCACCTAAGGGTCTCATGTCTCGTCTGAGGCCTCATGACCACTGTGGCCAGGATACACACAGAAGCAAGTGCTCTCCCGGGGAGACTTCCTTAGGAGAACTCGGGAACAAGGACAGCCTGGGGCTGTGCTGGGCCTCCTTTACCTGCTCCTGGAACAGGGGAAGGCTCAGGAGCAGGAGCAAGAGATCTGGCCTAGCACTGAGGCGACTTGACACTGATCCTGTTACTGTCTAAACATAATAATGGTAATGATGATGACGATGACTATTAAAACTACCATTTATGGAGAACCTTTTATACTCTCTGCCTACAGCTAAGGGATTTCTAAGCATTATTTCACTAAACTCTGTGAGGTTAGGTACGATATTATTTCCATTTTATGGAGACCGGAATTGAGGCTCAGAAAGGTGGAATGACAGACCCAAAGTCACACAGCTTATAAGTGGCAGAGATTTGAACCCAAGTCTGTGTGACTCTGGAGTCCACACTTTACCACTCTATGGACAAGTCACATAGAGTCAAACTGACATGGCCTTAAAACCCCGGTCCCATTAGTGAGGTGAGAGGTGTGCACAACAAGAGGGGTGTGGGTACTGAGGCAGACCGAGGGGGTGGAGTCTCATCTCCATGTCACAGTCACTTTGCCATGGCTCCCTGGGAATGGAGGTTACAGCTGTGCATGCTCTTAACCCTGTTGTTTCTCTCTGTCTCTTGCTGTTTCTCTATCACAACCTCTTCCAACGGTTTAGGGCTGAACGTGTTCAAGTTTCTACAAACGCACATCTGATGCCACAACACAGTATAGTCTCACCACAGCAGACAGTGCAGAACTGAAAGGACTGAGTGCTGTTCTCAGTTCTATCTGTGAGATTTTGGGCAAGTCCTCGAGCCTTCCTTGGCTCTCATTTCCTCAATTGTAACTGGGGGGTAAAAACACCTGCCTTACTACCTCACCGAATTCTTAGAAGTCACAAACTCCAAGCCCCTCATTCCCAGGTGAAGAAACTGAGGTCTCACGTCGAGGAGAGACCTGCACAAGATCACACACCTGGCCCAAGGTGGAGCCAGGGATAAAGTCAAGCTTTCCAGATTTCCAGTTCAAATACTATAATGCTCTGTAAATTATAAACATGGAGGATTATTCCATCAATGGGCACAAGCCCACAGAGAACTTTCTGTGAAAGTTTTTCTACGCTGTGTCTACTGTAACAAAAACGAGGAACTATCTAGGTCCGTAACTTTGGACACTTAGAAGAAAACTGGCTGTCGAGAAGGACCAAGCCATGCTGAATACTTCATGCTCCTCCTACTTGAATTCTCCATGACTTCGTTTGTGCACAGTACTTCCTGGGAGGTCAACAGAGGCTCTGGATTTCTCTGGAGTGGGACAACCCTCTAGAAAGTGCTAAGGGACAAGCCGGAGCACAGGTAGATGGATAACCAGCCAGTGAGTTGATGTGAACGACTGGGAAGAGAAGTCTCACCCTGCTGCCTCTACATTTGAACTTGGTACTAAGGATCAGCATCATGTGCCTCTCTGTCCTAGTAGTGTGGACAAGGAGGAAAACTTACACTTATGGAGCCCTGTGCTGGGAAATTTCACATAAGCTAATCCATTTAATTCTCATAACTCTGAGGGCACTGAGCTGAAAAGCTATGTAGCATATTCAAAGTGACACGACTGGGAATGGTGGAGCCCAGCCTTGCCTTGAGGGCCGGGCCCTTCCCACCAGGCCAGGCTTCCATACTGACCGGAGAAGGCCATGGCGAAGATCGCACCCATGGCCACATCGTGGTGGAACTTGAGCAGGACCTGGTTGGATGAGCTGTGCACTGTCTTCTTGGCCGAGCTCCGGGTGAAGACTCCAAGCTGTGGAGCTGTCTGCTGTGGCCCATCCCTGCACAAGGAAAGAAGGTCTTGGCATGACACGAGTTACCATGGCTGTCCGCTCCACCTGTGCTGTCAGTGGCCTCAAGAGACCTAGCGTGGGTGACCGTGACTCTTCTTGCACCCAACATTGCCTTTCTCCAATGCCCTAAACACCTTTCTCCAATCTCTCCCACCTCAGTCTGCCGACAAAGTTGATGGAGTTGGTGACGCCCGCATCGATTCCTCATTCACTTGATTCTTCACCAGCCCAGCCTCCTTAATAGGCTCCTGGGGAAACCCTCTCACTCAAGAAGCAGGAGCCATGGAGCGGGGCTGAGGGTCTTACCAAAGGTTCTCTTAGTCTGAAGCAGCACCAGGATGGGGCTGCGGAACGGGTGCAGGAAGCCCAGGACGCTTTCCGTGCCAGTCCCATTTCCTTGACCCTCAAGCAAAGAGACATAATCATGTTGCCTTTCTAGGCAAAGGATTTCTCTCCTGGAAACTTATCTAGTCTCTCCCATGTGCTCTTAGCCATTGCCTGGAAATTAAGCTGGCAATTAATCCAGAGCAGTCTGGTTACGGCTTCCAGCCCCGGCAATTTTGGGAAGAGAATCCCACCATCTCCAGCTGATTCCCAGAATGGCAGTAACCTCCATACAGAGGAATTTTAAAATTGTATCTTTGTCCAAAAAGCCAATGGTTTGGAAAGAACTGTCTAGGAAACGACACTCATTGAGTAATAATTTGTATTCCCATTTTAAAATGAACTATATCACTCAGAGCTGAGCTGTCAGTTCAGTAACCACTAGCCTACGTGTGGCTATTTACAGTAAATTAATTAAAAGTAAATCAAGTTTAAAAATCAGCTCCTCAGTCACTCTAGGCACATTCAAATACTCAATACCCACATGTAGCCAGGGGCTACCATGTTGGACAGCACCGGTACAGAACATTTCCACCACTGGAGAAAGTTCTGCTGCACAGCACTGGCTCAGCATGAGATGACCAGTGGGACTTCACAAAATTCTACAGCAGAGCTCTTCTCTTTCATCAGTCTGGGTAGCTTCTCTTAGGTAAATGTAGAAGTTTAGTTTAGACTCTGAAAAGACTGAGAAAAGTCCGTGTATTTACGTGCGCTCCCATTCACACACCATTGGTACTTTGACTGACCCCTGGCAGGACTCCAGGTGGGGAACCACTGCCTCCCATTCCCCTCCCTGCAAGGAGGCGTAAGGGCTAATTGAAGCTGAGCCCGCATTCCATTACGTTTACGTGAAACCCAGGCGGTTGACAGCCATTTAGAACCAGTCAACTCTTGGTTTTCTGAACAAATAGATGGGTAACCCAGTTTAGAGCTTAGTTAATGTCCCTTTCTAATTGCCTGTCGACATGGCAGCCGACCCTACCAGACGGTGATGAAGTCTCCGGAGGGCTCTGTCTGCAGCAGGCTGAGGTTGAGGCGGATGCCTTGACCGATGGGCACGGTGATCAGCCACACACAGTCCTGGGCACTGGAGTATGGACTGGGGAAGCCGGGGGAGTACACAGTGCCATTGGAAGAGGTGATGTTCCCACCACAGGGGACTGCCAGGGAGGGGACAAAAATACAAATGAGTGCTGCTGATCACCCCCCTAAGTGTGAATTCAGATGGCTTCCTAATGAAGTCCCAGCTCCCAGCACAAAAGATCCTGCTCAAGGAAGTCAGGTGGGATGGGGAGAGGAGACAGGGCTGTGGATGGCTGGGCCAACCCACCAGTCCCCACCTGGCCCCTATATTCAGTGCAGGTGCCTCTGTGAGCCTGCCTCAGCCTTGGGCCTCCCTCTTTCTCTTCTTGTGGATGAGACCTGCCCAGAAGGAGGGACACACTAAATTTCTCCCCTCTCTCTTCCCAGGAATTGGGAGGGGGCAGATGGTGGAGTCAGGGCTGCAGGATTTTTGCTGGGAAGAGCTAAGAAATTATGAAAGTAACTCTTTCTCTTTATTTCTCTAAGATTCTTACAATTGGTACTTTTGATCTTAACTTAGGAGCTGAGGAGTCTTGTGGTGAGGGTAAGTTTGGGTTCAGGTCATGGCTAAACCATTTATTGACTAGGTGACCTCAGACGATAGCTTAGTCTCTCTTTCTTCACTAGCAAAATGGGACTAAGAATACCTCCTTGTATTCTTGTAATACATCCTTGTAGGATGGTGGTGGCAGTGAGCTGAACCGATGCTTGCAAAATGTTCAGCTCAGTACCCAGCTCACAGAGGAGGCATTCGCTGCATAGATATGATCCTCTCTCCCTTATCTTCCTGTCCCCCCTCAACATGACACCCAGTTTTAGACTCACTCTGATCTAGGCTTTAGGTAGGGGGATGAAGATGCCTTGATATCTCCATAGTGCTCAGATTTACTCATCAAGGAAGAGCAAAAAAGGGATTCTGGGCAAACAAACAAACAAAGAAACAAAAAAAGCCCCGGTCCAGAACACTGAGTATATTTGGCTGGCGTGGGGCATCATGCAGACATCTGGATGGGGTGGGCCAGACGAAAGAGAAAGAATGCCAATGCCTCCAGGCGGAGGACAGGGTTCCTGTGAATGCATACGTATCTTGAAAGGGGTGTGCATGGACGCACCATCCCTCCTACATGTATTGAACATCCACTTGGTGCCAGGCATGACCTGGGGAGACAAAAGGCCGCAAGGATACCATGGTGCGTGGTTCTGTTCCATGGCACTCACAGTCCACTGGGATATGCCAAGTATACTGGCTTCTACAGCACAGAGGGGAGCATGCTATCAGTGTGGAATGCCACAGGAACATTGAGGGGAGCCCTCATCCGGTCTTGTGAGGGTAGGCAAGGATTCCTGGTAGAATTCACATTCAGACTCAGACCTGAGGGTTGACAAGGGCTAAGCAGGCAGGAGAGGAGAAGAGAGCAAATGTTCTATGCGCAAGGAACAGCATGTGCTAAGAACCAGAGGCAAGAGACTATGGCACATGGAAAAAACTGAAAGTATTTCAGCTTAGCTGGAGCATAAAGTCTACGAAAGTGAAGCACACTGGGAGGCAAGCAAGGACCAGGCCCTGAGGGACATGGTGTGCTGCATTAAAGGGTATGGAATTTACCCCAAGGGAGATGGGGATGTCCTGCTGGCTTCTGAGCAGGGGGGTGTCCTGAGTGTATTGACAGTTTTGAAGACTCGCTCTCACTACATTGTCAAAAATGGATTGAGGGGCTCAAGACTGAAGGCTGGGAGACCAGAGAGGAGCCTCGTCTAAGTGGTGGCCGGATTAAGGTAGAGACAGTGGATAGAGAGAAGCGGATGCAGCGGAAAGGTCACTAGGATGCAGAATTAGCAAGACTTGGTGAATATGTCAGATAAGCAAGAGGGAGGGTACCCAAATAAAGGCTGAGTAACCAGGTGACTAGAGGTGCCCTTCACTAGGTGAGGAGTTCAGTTTAACGGCAGAAAGATGTGAGTTCAGTTTCGAATATGCTGGGATTCAGATTTCTCTGCATAAGTGAAGATGTTGAGTAAGGCTGGATATACAGAAGTAGATCTCAAGAAAGAGATAAAGGTTGCAGATACTGATGGCATTTGGAGACATGGAGGTGGATGAGGGAAGGAAGAGAAGAGAGTCTAGGAACAAACTTCAAAGAACACTTAAGGGGCAAAGTAAGCAATGACTAAAGAGTTAGTACAGACATAAGATAAATGGCAAAGCAAGAGAATATGGCGTCCAAGGAGCCGAAGGAAGAACTTTCTCGACAGGTAGAGGGGCTTCTGGTTCAAGACGACAGACTGAAAAAGCACTGCTCTTTTCTCTCTCCTGTGATGCTGTAAAAAGACAGACAAGGAGTAAAAAGGGAATAAAAGAAATGAAGTCCACAATGAAGCTTGTCACACAGCATGTGACCAACCAGCAATTCCAGAATGATGGACTGGTTATGCATGGGCATAGTTCTGAAAATCTGAAAAACTAAGCGGGGGTTAATGGTTTTGGATATTACGATCTTATATTCCAACAACAGAACAGCTCAGTTCTCAAACAAGGTTTCCTTTTCCATGGAGAGTTGATACTTCAGCTCACTGTCTGTGAGCCAGTTACTGTGCTGGGTGCTATGCACGGGCCATCTTGAAACCCTCCCAGCTCTTACGAAGTAGAGATGAGAAGCCCCATTGTACTAAGGAAGAAACTGAAGCTCAGAGGTGAAGTGGTTCAGGGATGAAGCCCAGGGCAATGCGATCCCAGAGCTGGGGCACTTTCTCCTAGACTATACTGTCCCCTGCCAAACCTTCCCCCTGCGAGACCAATCTCAGCTTCTCCTCCAGGAAAATGCTGGGCCCCGAGAGCGAAAAAGGAAGAAGAATGGAATTGAGGTGTGCAGATGGGGTAAGGGCAGCACAACCTCTAGGTCTTCTTCCATCCTGGTTCTGGTTCCTGAAGACCCAGGAAAGGACCACCTCTATCTCTCTGATACTATCAACTCAGATCTCTCCAGGCATATGTAGGAGCAAGAGAATAAGGAAGGGGGGCAGGTGAAGACGGGAACAAGAAGTTTCCTAGAAAGAGGCTTTATTCTATTCTCCTTTTGGGAAGGCACCATGATTAACTCTCTCTCTCTCCCCTCAGCACATCACGGGCTCCTACACCCTCATGCAGTCTTCCCTTCTGACTGGGGACATCTAGCCCACCAGGTTGGACCTTCCCAAGGGCTGATTATGTTCTCCCCTGGCTGTGGCCCACATCTCCTCCAGGTCCTCCCTAGCAATGGCCCAAAGCTCTGTCCCCAAGACCCTCTCCCTGGACAGGCTGTGTCCCATCCATATGAAAACAGGATGGACAGCGTTTTCCTGGACCTCCCAGCATGGGTGGGCCCATGGAGCAGGTGATCCAATGCAATGTGGGACTGCTCTGGATGAGTCCCCCTACAAAGAGTCACCAGGGATGAGGGAGGGACATACCTTCACACTTGGGCAGGGGGTGGTCCCAGTTCCGGTTGGTGCCATGTTGGCATGTGAGGACAGGGTGGCCAATCAGCTGATATCCTGGGAGGCACTCGAAGGTCACTGATTGTCCCACATTGTAGCCAGCTCCCCTCACAATGCCATTGGCAAAGGGCTCTGGGTCTGGGCACTCTTGAAGTTCATAGGCTGGAAAAGATCCGGAGAGAAGGTTACTTTATTCTCTCTGAGCATTTCCTCCCAACCAGAATACAGGAGCGGCAGAGTGAGCACAGAGGTGAAGCAACAGGACCTGGACTTAGACAGACCTTTGTCATTGACTAGTTGTTGGCTTTGGGCAGGTTATTTAACTTCTCTGTGCCTCAGTTCCCTTATTTAGAAAATGGTTATTGTGAGGATTAAGCAGGATAACATGCGTTGCTCTCTGCACAGTATTGACACATGGTAAGGACTCACTAAATGTTATCTATTATTGTTGTTTCCATGGGAAAAGGGGGCTCAAGGAAGACAAGGCTGGATTGAACCACTATTCTTGGAGCACCTCCTTGGGGCTGGGTGTTGACCTCGGTTCTTTCATGTCGCTCATCTCATTTAACCACGACAACAATCAAGATCACAAACACAGGAAGTAGTCAGCTGAGGACCTGAGTGGGGTCTTTCCGGCTCTGAGAACCTAGAATCTATCAGGAAGGAAGAAATTTTCTTCCTGCTGGGAGTAAGCCAAACCTGTGGCAAGGAGAGGAACTTTTCAGAGGGAATAGCTGGGTTAAAGGGAATGTGTGACTGTCATACAAGGAAGACCCTCCCCAGAACAGGAAAGCTGCTTCCATGAGGATGGGTGGGGCTGCCTCAAAAGGAGACGCCGTAACGGGAGCAGCTGAGGGCTGTCCAACAGGAGAGGTCGCTGAGGGACTTTCTGAGCACGTCCCACAGAGCAGAGCCTTCGATTAATTGGATCCACAGGACAAGGAACCTCCGTGGCAGTAACTGGGCCCCCCTACACAGAAATCAGCAGTGGGAGAAGACGGAGCGTTCCCACAAGGGAAATTCTCAGTGAAAGTAGCTGAGACCAAATGCACGCTCCAAGGAAGGGGATGCATTCCTCACGTGTAATAGTAATATAAATAACAACGATCATGAAGCTGACACTTCCCAAGCACTCTCTTTGTGATGGTGGCCGTGTTACGTATTTCCATTCAGCATCGTAGAGGGGGGGGGTCTCAGTGGGAAGAACTGGGCCGATTTCACTGGGAAATCATCAAGATAATGGGGCGTGTCAAAAAACCGAGCCACCACAGTGGGAGTGGGTGGGGCTGGTCGGCCAAGCGGAGATGTGGTCCTGTCAGCAGCAGGCGTTTGAGTGGTTTGGCAAATGAAAGTCTTCGAGGAAGCAGGGAGCCTGTTGCCCAGGGAGGTGACTGAATGGATGGGTTGGGACTTTAAAGAGAAGCCTCAGTGGGAACATGTGAACCCAAAGATGATGAGGAGCCTAAAGAGAATGGTTGCATGTTAGAAGCCAGAGCGGCCTTAAGGAGAGTGGCTGGAATTGGCTCACGTGGAAGGAGCCGGGCTTTTCAAAAGGAGGAACACGGAAGTGAAGGTCCCTGGATGGCTTTTATATTACAGAGAAAAGTCTCAGGGCCCGTCCCACCAGAAGAAACTTCAAAGGGACAGCATGGGCCTGAAGGGCAGAGATGAACCCTAGGAGGCCAAATCATTAGCTTTCCTACAGAACCGCACCTCACGGAGAGCAATTGGGTTTGTCCCAGAGGGAGATGCTACAGTGGGAACAGATACAATTTCAAACAAAGGCCATAACGGAAAAATATTACTAATGATGATGCCTAACATTTTAGAACAATTATTTGTCTTGTCGTTTTGCAGAGTCCTTTATAAACACCATCTCCCGAGAAGTTTGAATGGAATAAGTGAAGTCTGTGAGGCTGCCAGGCCTGGGTAGGAGGAGATTATGCTGCTACTAAAATTTTTCGGTGAATATTTACGTGAAGAAGGGAAAGGGAAACCCCAGCCCAGGACGTTTAGAATATCCAATCAGAGGAGATATTTGGAGAAAAAGCAAGGAGGTGGACTTCTTCCAAAGAAAGTCGAGGGGCCACAGAGAGCTGGGCCTGCTCAGCGGAGGCAGCCTCAGTGGGGACAGGCGGATCTTTCACCGAGCAGATCTTTTCTAAAGGAAAAAGCTTGGGTGAGTGGTCAGAGCTCGTTTATAGGGTACGACCCTGTGAGGCCAAGGCAGGCGTCAGTGGTGAGTGTGGCCTATTGTCAGGGAGACTTATTTGGGCCTGTCACAAATCGGGAGGCCTTAGTGGGAGTATGTGGGCCTCTGGCACCAGAGACAACCTAGTCTGAGAGGTTGGAGTCACCACAAAGAGAAGCTTTAATGGAAACTGAGGTAAAGTATGAGGGGAGCAGCTGCCCTGACACCGAGAGTGGCTCCACAGGCCTTGTTTGACTGTGGCACACGGGCAGGCCTGTGACCTGAGGGAAGCCTCAAAGGGAACATCCAGGCAAGTCATGAAGTAAAATATGAGTGGGAGGAGGTGGGCCTGCCACCCGGGAAGAGGCTTGTAAATGGGTTAGATAGCCTCCTTGGGACCAGAGAGACACCACTGAAAGGAAGCCTCCGTGGATAGGCCTGCCTGCCACCCCGCAGCCCCTTCCTGAGTTCTCTCCGCCTTGTGGAAGGCTGGGGAGATGGGCGGTTGGGTAAGAGATGGGTGACAGAGGAGTGAACGGGGCCCTCCCGTCCTCACCCTGATACTCCAGCTTGAACCCTGGCCGGTTCTGGGAGTGGTCGCTGTGGAAATACACGGTGGTCTCGTGGGACGTGGAGAGCAGAGCGCCCGGCAGCTCGCTCCCACTGAATCTGCCCATCACGCGGCTGGTCTCGTAGGGGCCGTTCCGGATCTCTATGAAGTCATGGTTGGGCTCCGTGGAGAAGTTCAGGAACTGGATGTGAGCTCCTGGGAGTGAGACAGAGGCAGACAGTGCCCAGAGGGAAACAGTCCTGCCGCAGATGTGCCGCTGCCTCGGGAAGGCATTTCCTGCCAGAGCCCCCTTATCCCTACTACTGCCTCCCACCCACTTGGGGTTCCAGAACACCTGGGAGCTGCCGGGCCGCTCCAGCCTCTTGTCTGCAGGCAGGACTGAACTTAAAGGCATATTATTCATTCAAAAAGAGAGGCATGGGACATTTCACAGCTCCATCCAGAGTCCATTTTATTTTACTGAAAACAAAATTCAGGGCTAACACTCGGTTTAACTTGTGATTCACATGTCTAACATTGGTATGAAGATAGCTTTGCTAAAATAAACTTTTACTTAAAAATAATCCACCTCTTAAAAATAACTACATCCAATCAAAAGACATGAACTTCAATGATGGCGTTTTCTAGAACACTTATGATAATTCAGAAATTAGAAGAATACATTGTTCCACCTGTTCTATTAAGAAGCCAAGTGAAGTTTATACTTTGGAGTCTTATTGGGTTAATCAACATCTCCTAACAACCCAGCAGGTTAAATGGATCTAATTAAGTCCCTAGCTTACATTTTGATATACTCTTTGGAGGATGGAGGTGAAAACGGTGCAATTTGCTTATGATGTTTTTCAAAATTAGATCACTATTAAAAATGATATTGAAGAAATATATTTACTAAGCATAGGAAAATGTCTACAATGTTAATTGTGAAAATCTGACTGCAAAATAGTATATAGTATATAATTCTAATTTTTGTATTAAAAAACTAGAAGAGTATCCATTGATTCACTAACGATATTTATGGAGGATTTGCCATGTGTCAGGACTCTGCTAGGCATTGCACAGGGATGAATAAGATCTACAAGGTCCTTGTCTTCACGGGGGTTACATTGCAATGGTGAGTACTGAAGTTCATGTCTTTTGATTGGATGTAGATATTCTTATTTTTTTTTTGAGGAGGATTAGCCCTGAGCTAACCTCCATGCCCATCTTCCTCTACGTTTGTTATACGTGGGACGCCTACCACAGCATGGCTTTTGCCAAGCGGTGCCACGTCCACACCTGGGATCCGAACGGGCAACCCCGGGCCACCGAGAAGCGGAATGTGTGCACTTAACCGCTGCGCCACGGGGCTGGCCCCTGAACGTAGTGATTTTTAAGTGGCGGATTATTTTTAAGCATGGTTGCATGGTGGGATTACAGATGGATTTTAATTTTTAAAATTTGTTCATCTGTACTTTCTAATTTGCTCAGAATGAGCACGTGTGATTTTTTTTTGCATCTAATATTTAAAGAATAAAATAAAGACTTGACACATAATGTTGAAGACCCTTCGTGTCTCCTGCCCTGTCCCATTCCCCTCCTTCGCTCCGCAGAGGCAGTCACTGTCATGAATTCAGAAGACATCCTTTCAGTTCATGTTTTCAGATTCTTAAATATGTATCTGGATTTATCTGTTTTAAATATTTACAGAAATGATATACTACTTATACAGTTTTTTAAGCTTCTTTTTTATTCAACATAGTGTTTTTCAGGGTCTATCCTTATTGATATATAAAGATATAGCATTGATTTTAACTACATATTAGTTAATTCCATTTTTTGTATTATCTAACCTTCCTTTCTCTATTAATGAACATGTTGATTGTTTCCAAATTATGGAAATTTTGCAACAAACACCTTTGCACATATCATCTACAGAACCTACGCTTTCCGTCCACCACCCATGCATCCTCTGAACACAGTGGACTGCACGGCCATCCAAGGGGTTCTTTAAGGATGGCAGGATTTCTGAATCCAGCTGCCTGGGAAGAACTGGATTTGGTTACTGCCATCTAGTGGGAAAAGCTTGTAAATGCAGTGGCTCTGTACACACTGAAACCAAGCGCCATATTAGGGACCGTTTGGAATCCAGCATTCCCTTGAAAGCGAGGTATCCTCGTCTTCTGCGACTGGACCCTGGAGGAGACTTATTCCCCAGAGGCTCAATAAGCGCCCAGGACTTAGAGAGAGAGAGCTCTGGTGGCTGAGCATCAGTACTCATAGAGAAGAGTGAGGTACCTCCCATTTAAACTTCTCTGTTCCTTTGGAAGTCGCCCTTCACCCATCCCTCTGTCGTCTGAGGTTCTTCTGGGCCGTGCCTGGGGCCTGAGCTATAGGGTCTCCCAGCTCCTCTTTCCTCACTGTCTCAAAATCTGGAGATTCCCAAGGCTGCCGTAGTTGTCATCATTTTGCACCCTGATCACTGAGTTTCCTTTAGAAGCTGGGACTAAATATAAGACTCCATCCTTTGGAGGGTCACCATCCTCTCTGCTCCCCTCAGAATGTATTTAAAGAAGGCCAGTTAGACTGCTTTCTCTAGAAAGCCCCTTCTCCATCAGAAGACCCACTGTAGGCTGAATGATAAAGGACAAAACAGGTGGTCTTCATTCCTGAGGTCACAGACTGGAAGACCACAGGTCCATGCAGGAGTGACTTCCTCAGGACATTTCATTCCTAGGTGCAGAGCAATGACTTGGGCAAGATGACCCATCAATTCCACGTCAACACAAATCCTTCCCCCTTCAACGGAGATGTTTGGGCTTGAATTAAATTCCCAGTGCACAATACGTGAATCACCAGTAATTAAATTTTGTACCCAGATCAATGTCCTCCACACTTCGTCAACTCCTGTGCCTGGCACACTCCATCTCCACACAGAAAAAAACCTCCCAATCTCTAAGGCCAGTAGAATGTGCGTAAAAAAGAATGTGAACTCAATCTAACATTGCCCTTGGCTCAACTTAATTAGGATGACAAATTGGATATTGGAGTTAAAAGCACAACTTGAGGTCCAGCTCTGTAAAATAGATTGCTTTTTTCCTTTTCTAACCATCCCTGAGTAATTTCTCAGTCCACATGCCGGGATTTTAGCTCATATAATAATAATAATTGCAATCCTTAAGATTTTTTCCCCTATATTTTACGTTCCCAAAGCGTGTTCATCTCTACCATTCTTAACTGATCCTCGTGATTGTACAAGAGGGCAACAGGTGAGGAAAGAGAGAGGCGGAGAGCTCAACTTCCTCGGCCAAGGTCTTGCTGAGCGACCGTGGCAGACAGTTGCTTCAAACCCAGGGCCCTGGGGGTGAAGACTTACCGAAGCCCACGGGCAGCGCTATTTTCCAGGAGCAGTCCATGTTGCTGGGGTAGTTGCCTGGGAAGCCGGGGCTCAGGATCACCCCCTCCATCTCTTCCACCACTCCCCCACACTGCGCTGTGACAGTGGGAGCAGACAGAGCATTAGGACAGCAATGCGGAGAGCACAGGGTCATGCCAATGTCTGGGCGCTCCCGTAGAGCAGCAGTTTTTAACCTTTCCCAAGTGTAAACCCCTTTGAGAACCCAAAGGAACCTATAGTTTATCTCCCGAAAAACCTGGGAAAATCTGAGTATGTAAATTCAGGAAGGGTTGCCCAGAATCCTAGGACTGCCTAGCGCTCCAAACCCAAGTTATGGACTCTTGACCTCGAGCATGCCCTTCACAGGTCAATTCCCTTAGGACATGCAGGAAAAGTGGTCTGCTCCAAAAGTACGACCGTTTCTTACACTATCCCCCAAATCTTGCTCTCCTCACTGTCCAATTGACTCTTCCAAGACTGAGGAGAAAGAATGAAGGAAGGGGACTGGCCTGCATTGTCTCCAGTCTGTGCCAGGCACCATGCAAGGCTCTTTACAAATATATATTCCATGGGGTTGGGTGGTCAGCAAATGAGCCCCACCTGGAGCCTGCCCACAGAACTTTGACATATGCCCTTAGCCAAAGCGACTGTGGTTAGCATTCCATGGAGAGCCAAGCGCGAGGGCCTGGGGCATCAGAAGCTCCAATCGAGGTGATTTTAGAGTCATCTGAGGATACAGGGCTGTGCATGACTACAGCCTGGTCAGTTGACATCAACAGTTTTCCTCTACATCTTATTAGGAAAAGGTTGTGAGAGCAGAAAGGGGTTAGCCAGTCGTGGAAGCCCAGAGAAAGGAGCAGTGGGGAGGGATCTGCAGTGTCTAGGCAAACACTTTCTGGGGAGAGAGCAATGGATCTGAACAGAACAGTGTCTGAGCACTCGACATTGACTGCTTGGGGCACAAGCCCAACGTTTCCACTTCCTGTGTGATTTTGGGCAAGTTCTAAATTCCTCCAAACCTCAGTTTCCTCTAACTGTAACATGGAGCTAACAACAGCACCTATGTCACAGGGTTGTTTTGAGGTTATGACAGAAAGGATGGTGCTTCACTTGAAACAAGGGCTGGCACACACAGTAAACCCTCAATAGCTACCCTATTAACGGCAGCTGCTGTTACTACGGGTGGTTTCCTGGGCAAGGCCTTCGTAATGCACAATGGAGGAGAGTGCCCTGGGCTGACCAGCCACATTTCTGACCTACTTGGCAGACAAGCAGGCCTTGCCCCCTGGTGAAATCATAGAAGGAAAGTGCCTTTATGCCCAAGTGACAGGCCTTCAACTCACTTGCTTCTTGTCCCAAGGTCAGCCTTGATTTGCAGTTTGTGGTTGGCTGGGCATCAGAGAAACCTAGGTTTCCACTCCTGATTCTGACATTTTTAATCCTAAAAGTCCTAGTTTTCCTGTTTGCAAAAATGATAACTCTCATAAAGAGCTGCTGTGAGGAAACACGTAGCTCCATGCCTTGTACACAGTAGACACTCAATAAATGCACACACTAGACACTCAATAAATGCACGGAGTGGACAATAAATGCACGTAGCAGACACTCAATAAATGTTAGTTTCTCCTGCCCCAACCTGACTGGAAGCTTCTGAGGGTGGAGACCTGTCTTTTCTTGTATCCAGTGATCTCTTCGTCATTGCTTAGCACAGGGTATAAAACCAAACCACCAAACCAGCTAAGTCTTTTTTCACCTGCAACCCATGGGGCATTTCTCTGAGTGGATGTCATCTGTCGGTCCCATGACAAGTCACAGAGGAAGGCCCAAAGTGCCCAGAGGTTGCATTTGGGTCTTTGTTAACTATCTGGAATCAGAATGGTCATCATAACGTTTTCCAATGGGCAAGCCTCCCGCCATTTTTCATTTGGTGGATGAAAGTTTCCAAGTCCTGACAGCCTTGAGTGGGAGTTCAAGCTTACAAAAACAGCAGCCTAAAACTACCGCCTTCAATACCAAACTGTCTCTTGATTTGAACTTGACCCCAACGATACGTCACTGAGCTCAAATCCCCGGTAGAAAATGGATTTGTAGGAGCTGAGAAGGCCGGGCTGTCTTACCGATGCAGAGCGGAGGAGGGTAGTTCCATCGCCGCACCGTCCCCGGCATGCAGGAGATGTGGGCGTGGCCCTGGAGGAAGCAGGAACAGGGATGGGCTAGCGCCCCCACGGCGCAAGTGTGTGTGCAACCCAGAACCGGGGGCTCCTTCAGGGGCCTTGTGTTAAGGAACAGATACATAGATCCACTGTGGGATGGGGGGGGGGGGGGGGCGAGGCAGAGAGAGAGAGATTTTGGGGAAGGATGCTTATTAAGAGCCATTATTAAAGAATTCTCATTACTAATGGTTCCTTGTGAGAATCCTTTAATTACTAGATTCCCTCATGGCCTTCAAAGGAAGATTAAATTTTCCTACAGTCTAATCAAACCGAAACTTAGCAGGAACACATTGGAAGCTGGCTTGTGCCAAATCACTGAAGTCAGCAAAGTTTGTCTTTTGCATGAACAGCTCCAGGAGGGGATAATGGTCCCAGGGGAAAGGGGTGGTGGTGGTGGGGGCGCTTCTCTCTGTTCTTTGGTGACTGCAGCTCTGCTGGTGCAAGGCTGGCCAATCCCATCTCAGGGGACACCTGTGTCCTTCCCTGGGTGTCATGGAGAGGTACCTGGAGGGCATATCCCGGCTCACACTGGAAAGAGACCACGTCATTCACCAGGTAGCGCTCGCCCGTCTTCACCCCGTTACTGGGCACGGCGGGTTCTGGACAACTGCTCAGGCCCACCGCTAGACAAGATGGAGACAGAAGGAATCGAGAATGGACAAGCCCGGCAGGTCAGTGTGACGTAGGCTCAGGGGGATGCTGGCAGGGAGAGGCTGCCTCCAAATTAAGCTTTCTCTCCTCCCGGCCTCCAGGCTAGTGCTTCCCAACCCTTTTCACTCACAGCGCACAGAGAATATCAGACTACCTACACGGCACGGAGGCTCCTTGGGGCAGGTGAGTATCATCTGGGAACTCTGGCTCCCCTCCGTCCCTGGGCTCAGTGAAGGACTTTGGAGTAGGAGAGAAGGGAGCTGGCCTGGCCCCGACTCTAGGCCCCCAGATCCCTCTGCATGAGCTCCTCCCACATCACTCTCGCCTCCGACTGCCCTCCATTTTACTTGCCCTCAGAAGACAATTCCTGCAGGCTCAGGAACTGGGAGAGAGGCAAACGAAAGGCAAGAAGGAAGGGGAGTGGTTTTCATAGAGGGGCATCTCAGGGATGCTCAGGGGCCCAGAGAGTCCCATTCTCTGGGACAGACTGTCCAGATGACACTCTGCTGCCTATTTCTCTTGTTTTTAAGGTCAGGCCAGCTCCTTTCTGAGAGCAATACTGGGGGCTCCCCACACTAAGCCTCTCAAGGCCACTTCTGGCCCCCACTCACTGCCGGACCCCCATTAGCCTCCCAGCTCTGGCCCTCACTCACCGCCGGACCCCCAACAGCCTCCCTCTCATCCCCTGCCCTCAGCCACTGCTGACCCAGCCCATCCTGTACTCACAGGCAATTCATGTTTCTTAATGTCTCTCCTTGAATCATGAGACTTTCTCGCCCGGCAGTTTGAAGAGGGTCCCCATCACCTATTACATGGAATCTCACCTTCTCACCCTGACATTTTAGGACCTTCACCATCTTGGCCTGGTCCCTGAGCTCCTCAAATGCTCCTTCACTCTCCTTTCTTGACTCTTCTAATCCAGCCCACATTCACTTAGTCCTTTTCATACACCCAGCCTTGTACACTGTGCTTTGCTGGGGCATCCGTCTTAACCTTCCTCTTGCTCTTCCTCCCGCTCCCTGCTCACCATCCCATCATCACGGGAGCAGCACTCGCTGAGCATTTCCCATGAGCAAGGCTGGGGTAGGTGTGTCACACACAGCATCTCACCCCCTTGAAGCAGGTCTTAGCATCTCATCTCACAGGTGAGGACACAGGCTGAGAGGCCCAGAGATGTGCCCTTAGAGAGCCACCAAGCTGGGATCCAAATCAAGCCCAGTTTGACACCAGCTCTAGAGGCCAAACTCTAAGGCCACATGGGCTCAGGTCTGACTCCGGCCCTGCTCTCCACACCTCCTCTCCTGAAATCGTCTTTGTCCACTTTGAATCCCTTACTGGCTGATGAGCACAGCAAATGGGAGAGTAGCATCTCCTGACTGTGGCCTTTACATGGCTCCTGTGTCCTGCAGGAGCCCATCTGTAGGTGTGGGTGCTTAAGATGCACTACATAAGGCCTTGTGTATTGATGGACAGGACTTGGAGTACATCTCTCCAGGGACGAGGGCTGGAAGAATCATGACAAGCAGAGGGGTAGCTGTAAACTGAGTTCTCTGCCTACTCCAAAGTGGTCTTCTTTCACCAAAGATGGTGGAAAGGAGAGGAGGGAATATGGGCTAACAGACTTTGAGGTTGGGTCTGACCACAGTGTGTGGTTGGGCCTGCATGGCCCAGAGAGTTAGAGAGATGGCAGCCTTAGCCCTCTTATTAGATTCCTGGTAGATATCTCCTGGTAGATAGCCCTCCTGGTAGATTCCAGATCCCTTGGGAGACGCAGGCTTCCTGGGAAACCCAGGAGTCTGCAGTGCCTGCAGGGAGCCAGGTGCTTGTGGAAAGGGAACCAGAAGGGCTGGCCAGCCTAGGCTACCAACCACCAGTGCCATCTGCCTTAGCAGCAGCTAATGAATCCTCTTTCCACATTCCGAGCTGAGAGTCTATATGTGCATGAGTAACTCCATGAGCTCCTTTTTTTTCCTTCTGAGGGAAATTTACATACAATGAAATGCACAAATCCTAAGCGTACATTTGCAGAGTTTTGAGAAATGCATACACCTGTATAACCCAAACCCCTATGGAAACTACACAACATCTCTGTCACTCCAAAAAGTTCCCTAATGCCCTTCCCTGGCAATTCCTGTCATACATGTGCTTTTAAGAAGTGAATGTGATGCTTGGAAATGAAACCTGTTTGGGCCTGTGTCCACAAATCTCAGCAGCTTGGACAAAAGACCCCAAGGACAAGATTAAAACAATTATCAAACTGAATTTGAAATAATTTATCTTGGCTGTCATCTTGTCTCTTTCTCCCCACTCCTCTCTGCACTCCAAGTAGATTGCAACTCAGTATATAATGTGGTGATCACAATTGAGTAACCTGAGACCTACTTCCTGGAAAGATAGTGATAGAAGGAGAAAGAGGGGTAGAGAGAACATGAGAGAAAGTAAGAGCAAAAGAGTGTGGTGGCAGAAAAAATGGAATGAGGAGAGAAGTGAGACCAGAAAGATAAAGAAGGAGGGAGACAGAGAAAAGTCCATTCCAATTTCTCTTACCTTGCACAGCTTGATTTTATTTAAACCATGCTTACAACAAAGGAAGATATTTACTTTTGAAAGGATATTGTTCCATTTCCATTTCAATCAAGTAAACATTAAATGTGAGTCATGGCCATAGACAGGACTTTTCAGTACCCTTCAAAGCCATTTGCCTCTACAATAGCAGTTAATTCTCCCTTTCTGTGCCCTCTACCTAGATTATCTACAAAGCAAAAATATACTACAGGGTCTTGGCTCCTAGGAATTTCAGTCTCCAAATACTAATGGAGACCTTTGTTTTACCCTAGCTCTTCCCACCACGAGAGGACAGTGCATGATAAACATCAGCTACTGAGAAAACTACCAGTTCCTGTGAATCAAAAAAAAAAAAAAAATTGAGAAGAAGTGAATTTTTCCTGGGAATGAGGCAGTAGAATGACAAAGAGATTTAAGAAGGAAGTATTCTTTGGAAGAAGAAAGAAAAGAGAAGATTCTAGGGAATGTTTAAAGACTCAAATTAAAATATTGGATAAGGAAACAAAATTAGAGAGAACAGAAAAAAGAGGGTAACAGGAAAATGTGAGTTACTCAAGAAACCTGGGATGCTTCACTCCACCAGGAGCCTTAGAGGTCTGTGGGGAAGGTCTCTGAGGTCTCTGTCCTATTCTCGACTCCTAAGAGTCTTCGCCTCAAGCTGTCCCAGGTCTTTCCTACGAGGTGTTCCTACTTCAGTTCTTTCAGGTCACGAGCATCCTGGGATCCAGCTAATCCTCTCCCAACCACCTGAATAAAGCTCATTTGTTTTGGAGACCAGTTGAGCATCTGCATAAGATCCAATGCTGACCCTGTCAGGCCTCTAGCACCAATGAGGCTTTCCATCTGCACAGGCCCATGCTGTCAAAGAGGGTCAAGCCAACCATGCCTTCCCACATTTCCAAAGACAATTGCATCACAGAACCAGGGTTGGAGAGGCTAGTTTTTAGGAAAGGAGGAGGAGAGCACTTCTATTTTCTTATATCCCGAATTATATACTAAGCCTAGGCCAATGGGCAGGCCCCCTTCCCATTCCTGGTGTGGACACAGAGGAAGCACACATGTTTTTGAGTAACACACACTCAGGTGAGAATTCTGGCTCCTCCAATTTACTGGCTGTGCAGTCTTGAGAAGGTTTCAGACCTTCTCTGAGCTTTACTATCCACATCTAGGTCTGTGAGAAGGCTCACGTGGGATGGAGAAAATGCAGCCCCAGTATATCCCTGCTCATCGTGGGTGCTCAGTATCTGTGAGTTCCCACACTGATCCCTGAACACAGCTGAGACTTTGGGTTCTCACTTTTGTACTCCAGGTGGAAGCCGGCTGCTGACACGCTGATGTCTGAGTAGAAATGAAGGTAGAGCTGGTTGGAGGTGCTGTTCAGAAGGGCAGGCACAGTTGTTCCTAGGGCAAGGAGACAGGGACCACTCAGGCTTTGCGTCCCTGGCTCCCAATCTCCCCTCGCCCCGCCTTTCTCTTGCTTCTGCTACCTGCTGACATGCTGATCCTAATGCCCCAGATGTCAAACTCACTAAATGACAAATTAGCACTGGACAGAGTGCTGGGTCTCCAGTGGTCGAGGGAAGGGAGACCTCCAACAACTTCCTGCACAATGAGCAGTGTCAGAGCCACACGCCAGCAGTAGGGCAAGTTCCTCGGGTGGCCTACGAGTTTGGCTCCCTTGCAGCCATCTTCAAAATGACTCTGACATGTGTAATTATCTGGGCAATCTAGGCAGCGTAGGCAGTTTATCTGGGGCAACTGACTCGTTTTTTATCTTGGCAACATGGAATTCTGGGGCCTAAAAGACCCAGAAAATTGCCCTGGTCATTGGGCAAAAACATACACCACACTCTCAGAAATCTACCGCTGGAATGGAAAACAGTGCAGCCACTTTGGAAAACAGTTTGTCAGCTCCCCCAAAAGGTTATGTATAGGGTTACCATAGGACCTAAGAAATTCCACTCCTAGGTATATACCCAAGAGAACTGAACACACATGTCCCCATAGAAACTTGTACGTGAATGTTCATAGTCACATTACTCATAATTAGCCAACAAGTGGAAACAACCGAGTGTCCATCAGCTGATGAATGGATGAAGGAAATGTGGTCCCTCCATTGATGAGGTGCTAATACGCACTACAACAAGGTGACCCATGAAAACACGTGGAACGGGAGAAGCCAGACACAGACGGCCACACGCTGTAGGACTGCATTTATATGAAACGTCCCTAACAAGCAAATCCATAGAGATGGGAAGTAGGTTAGTGGTTGCTGGAGAATGGGGGTGTAGGCGATGGGGTGGGAGTACAAATGGCACCTGGTTTCTTTGCGGGGTGATGAAAATGTTCTGGGATTACATAATGGTGATGGTTGTAGCACCTTGTGAATATACTAACATTCACTAAATTGTACACTTTAAAGTGGTGAATTTTATGGTTATGCGAATTATATCTCAATAATAATAATGATAACAATAATAATAAAGTCCACTACTGCCCTCTGGGTCGGGGTCCTGGATGTCCCACCTCACCTGAGAAGCTCCCCAGCATGGTCACAGTGTTGTCCGCACCGTCGAACACTTCGAGGGAGTCCCAGTTCTGCTCTGTGACAAAACTAATGACTTGAATCTGGGAGGGCAGGGGGATTGAATTATTGGTTAGACAGCCTGTGTCCCTCCCTCCCTCCCTCCCTCCCCCTCCTCCCTTCACATAATTAATTCAATTATTGAGCATCTACTCCGGCTGACACTGTGCTAGGCCCTGCTGATAAAGGTAAGATGGGGTCCCTGTCTGCAAGGAGCTCATTGTCCAGTGAAGGAGACAGATGTGAGATGAATGCTTATAAGGCAGTGGGGTACTCTGTAAGGCAGGGAATGGGGAGAGGAAGTTCCAGGAAGTGGGACTACTTCAGTCCGACTGGCCTTCTCCTTGATCCCTGAACATTCCTTGGGTTTCCCCACTTTCCTGTCTTATTTGCATCAGACATCCTACAGCAATGAGCTAGAAACCCGCTCCTGGCCAGACGTGTCCTCCTCCAGTCCTTGCTTGCTGCCTCTCTACTGGCCTTGCCAGCTGTGGACCCTCTTCCATGCCACTGCACAGTTCTGGGGCCTTCTCCACTTGGCTCTGACCACTGGGCACCAGTTATGGCCCCAATTCCACTGCTAGGGTCCAGGCTGCAGGTGTGACACTGGAGGTGTGTGCTTGGTGCTCCTCGATGCTTCGTCGGTGCTGTCAGTTCACTCCTTCCTTTACCCGCAGTGTCCTTTCTTCTATCCCCCTCAGTCTTAAGCAAAGAACCCCTCAAGCCATTTGAAAAACGTCTTTGAATCCTCCCCCATTTTGTAGGCTGGCCCCAGACCCACTGCTTCCTTCTGGCCTTCCCTGATGGCCCAAGCCAGTGCCCACCCAGCCTCCTTCCTGAGTCACCAGCTCTCTCCTCTCGCCCCCTGAAGCTCCTGGGCTGAGAGCTGCTGTGCCTTTCTGCTTGTGGGCCGCACCTCCACACTCGGCCTGAGGGGCAGGGACAGGGCCTTTATGTCTCCTCCTGGCCGTCCCCCTGACCAGAATGTCTCTGTGCCCCTACCTGGATGCCAGCGCCCTCGGGGACCATGATCTTCCACACGCAGTTGAGGCTGTTGAGGTAGGGCTCCGGGAAGCCGGGGGACAGGATGGTGCCCCTGCGCTCCGTGAGGTTGCCTCCACATGGCACTAGGAGGAGGCAGCTCTGGTCTTTGTGGGTCCCCCACGGAAGCCTCCCCAAACAGGCACCTCCCCCTGCCGGCTTCTCCTGTAGGGTCCCAGTCTTACCTCCTCGAGTGACTCCACCCCATACAGTCCTCCTCAGGGACCTGGACCTGTGCTCCTCCCTTCACACACTTCCCCGCCCCCGCCACCCCTAGCAACCCCAATTCCTCCGCCTTGCTTTCTTTATACCCAACCCTCAGGAGTAAGGATTTGGCTGGAATGGGACACCCTGCTTAAGTCATGCTGGTGAGCAGGGGCTGCTGTGTGTCTTGGGGCAGCTGCTGGGTCTTGCTGGCTCCCCCAGGGAGAAAGGACTATCTCCTGGCCACCCCCTCCTCAGGTCTTGGTTGTCTGGGTACTCACCCACACACGTCGGTGCTGAGACATTCCACTGGGCCAAGGCCCCAGGAACAGGGAGGCACTCAATCTCTGGGGACCCCTGCAGGGCATAGCCGGAGTTGCATTCGAAGCGGACGACGGCCCCCACAGAGAAGTCACTGCCCAGCCTCTTGCCATAGCGGGGTTCCGGCACAGAGCTGCACTGCGTGGCGCTGGTTCGGGGAACCGCTGCAGAGGACAAGGGCACTGATGGGCAGGCCTCGCCCCTCTAGAAACTGACCCGGGGATGGACTGACAACAAGACTGAAACTGAGACAGTCTGGATAGGATCCTGAGAGGCGTTGGGCACTTTCCCTTAGGGAAGGGGCAGGGGCTTTCTAGAATGATGTTCATCTAACTGAAAGACACTTGGACACACAATGTTGCAGCATAACTTCTGGAAACCATGGAAGGCAGTGTGAGCGCCCGGGCCCAGGCTTCAGGCCTAGTTGTGTTCTTTGCCTTGCCAGTGATGCCCCTCACCCATTGGGGTCCTATGTCCCCTAACAGGGGGAGTGGCCCTTCTTCCCCTGCTTTCAGTGCCTTCACCCTGGCTTTGGCCTCTTCTCCCCATGTGCCTTTAGGCCCTGCCCAGGGCCCTGCTCTCCATGACCTGAATCTCTTCCCCTGCCCATGATAGCACACAGGACTCTAACTCAGGCCCCAGGGATGGCACCCCCGTGGCAGGATTACCCATGCACAGGAAAACACAGCTCATCCTGGGCAGCGGACTGAACAGGACCATGCTGAGAACGGGCCCTAGGAGAATGGACATTCTCCTGGACAGGGAGAAGTTGGAGCCTGCAGGTGAAAGCCGGGGTGCTCCAAGACTTTGCCTTTCAGGGCCAGTAAGGAGGGGAACGAACGTTGACGACCTGCTTGGTGCCGAGAACTTTTGAACTCTTTTCATCCTATCAGTGAGGTAATATTATTACCATCCTTTTACAGGTGAACAAACTGGGGCTCAAAAATGTGGAGTAGTTGGTGCCCAGTTAGAAAGTGGCAGAGCTCGAATTTAAATCCATGTCCATCTTGCTCCCAAGCCTGTGTTTTTCCCACACCTTTACTGGGCGTTGCAGACAAAATCAAGCTCTGTGGGATGGAGTCTAGGTAAGAGGCCTGGGCTGGTCTTCCCAATGCCATCAGCGCTGGACCAGACAATGGTCGGGGGGGGAGGGGAAATTAACTTTTCATGTCTGATTTCCTCCATCACTCAACATGGAGTTTGGTCCAAGAATCGTCAGTCGGGTAACTGAACATATAAAATTCAACTGAATTTCTAGGAGCTGCCCCACAAACCAGTAAACGTCTCCAAACACCCTAAGAATGATGCCCAGACTAGTGGTCAAAGGTCTCGTTCCTTTGGTTGCTGAGTCACTGAAGAATTGACACTGTCTTCACACGTCCCATGTCCACGTCCTGCATACCTTGGTAGACAAAGTGGAAGCCTCTGGCTGGTGCTTGGCCTTTGGCACTGAACTTTATGAGAACTTGATTGGAGGTGGCCAAGGGCAGCGATTCTCCTGCCGAGATAAGGGGCAGGGAGGAGAGAAAGACAGTGAGTCCAGCAGTAGGGCCCAGCAGATAAAATCCTGGCCAGGGAGGAGGGGCTGCCCATACCCCTCACAGCCATTCTTTCCACATCCCAGGTCTTCCTGAAAGGATGCCTCGCATTTTTACTGCACTTTACAGTGTAAAGTTTACAGAAGGCTTTCACCTCCATGATCTTATCTTGATCTATGGTCAATGGGAGGTTGGCATGGCAAGAGTTCAGTGTCCCCAGTTAATAGATCAAGAAAGAGAGGTTCACGATGATTAAATAACCTGCCCGGAGAGGACAAAGCTTCTAAAGACGTCTTGATCCACAGGGATGGGGAGAACGGCCATTACCAAACTGACTGGTGGTTTACTTGGAAAGCTGACATCAATCTGATAAAATAAAAAAATGGCTCCAGCTTCCGGGGAGGAGGGTGATGTGATCATCTGAGAGTAACTGGCCTTTCCCAGATCCCCTGTGAAATGACCGATAACCAGAGGCATCACATAATTTATTGTTCACACTAGGACACTTTGGAGAGTGAAAGGGCCATGTTATTAATAGTTAACATGGACAACCAAGTGAAAGCTGGGAATGTCCCAGGCAAAGCAGGACATATTGCCACCCAACCAATAACACACAAACTGGGGAAACCTGCCTGGCCACAGGATGCTGGGGCTCTTGGCAGCCTGTCTATCAGAAGATAAAGGTCTATCTTCTGCTTGATGTGCTGCAGATGGATGAGAGTAAAGACAGCACCAACTTGACCTGCAGCTATGAGCATAGCCCTGTTCATCATCACTGTCTTGTGGAAGTGGGGGAAGGGAGTGGTATGGCCACTCTGCATGCTGCCCCTCCGCAGTCTTAGGGCCCCTGAAATGGCTGCTGACTGACACATCAGAAGGGAGGTGGAGGTTATAGAAAGCCAGGCTACGTCTCCACTGTAGTAAGAGCTGCAGTTGGAACCAGTCAAGGAGCCACAGGGAGGCATAGCTGGGGTCCATCAGTGCTTCCAGAAAGTCCATGTGATGCTATTGGTCATGGGCACTGGAGAGTCTTTTGCACAAAGCACTCAGATTTACATGTGACCCAGATGGCTGAGCCTAAATGTCATGGCCCCAGCTAGCTTCTGGCTGCCAGAGCAAAAGGAAATTCATGAAGACAACGTTTCTTTTGGTTACCACCATCATCTCAAGCTTCTCCTATCAATGGAGCAAAACAAACCTCAACTTTTCCATCCTCCCATCTGGCCTGACACATGTGGAGCAGAATCCCCGCAATCTCTCACAGAACCTATTTCAACTTCCAGTCCTGGACATATGCAGCCATCTCTCTCCACGGATAAGCGCATAATAAAACCACAGGATATCAGAAAAGATTCCAAAGTTCTAAGGCAGGAGAGCACTCTGAGAAATCAAAGCAATTATTTTCATGTGAGCTACAACAAAGAACAGGCAAAAATCTCAGAAGATTTTCCATCGTGGTTGTCACAAGATTAAATCTAGTATTACATCTGTGAAATCATAGGAGGAAGACATGCCAAATGAAAGATCTGAGATCAATAAAGGCTACAAAGAGATGAGAAACCCTAGTACCTGGCAGCTGGAATCTGTAGAAATTGAACAGCGAAGCGGAGATTAAATTTGGGAAATTCTCCCAAAATCCACAGAAAAAGGATAAAGAGATTACAAGAATGAGAGAAATGACAAGTGACATGGAAGATAGATGAAAAAAGAACTCAATATGCATATATCAAGAATCCTAGAGAGACATGCCACAACTAGAAGGACCCACGACAAAGAATATACAACTATGTACCGGGGGGCTTTGGGGAGAAAAAGGAAAAAATAAAATCTTTAAAAAAAAAAAAAAGAAAAAGAATCCTAGAGAGAGAGAAGACATGTGAAATTAAAGGAGAAGAAATAATTTAAGAAAGCAGATACCTTTCCTAAGCTTAAGAAAGACTTGAGGTCCAGACTGAAATTGTTGTAAAGTCCCAGATCTAATTAATGAAAAGAGATTTCCACTGCAACATATCCTAGAGGGCTTTTTAATTTTAAAAATAAAGAAAAAAATATAAAAGGCATTTAGAAAGAAAAGCGTGTGTAACCTACAAGGATAAAGAATCAGGTTGAACTTCAACTTTTTTATAATATTAACTGTTGGAACAGAGTGGAACGATTGCTTCAGTTTTGAAAGAAAAAGGTTATGATATATATTTTGATTTACAATCAAGTTGTCATTTATATGATACTTCAAAGGAAATGCATTCTCATACATGCAAGGTGACAGAATGTACTGCAGTTATGAGCCTGACCAAAAAATGAACAAAAGCAGGGAAATCAAAAACTATCAGGGAGAAAGACAACTAAGAAGATATAGTTAAACCCAAATAATTATCGTTAATGAGGTAGCCAAACTAAATGCAGATATAAAAACTTGTTCCTGGGGAAGAAGACTATAATTTTAAAATAATTGCTAATAACATGAATATAAAAGTCCAAATATAGATAAAAAGAAAACTTGGAAATTAGAGATGGATCAGGTATGAATGGAAAAGTGAGGAAACAAAAAAAGTCACAGAAATCCAGAAGGAACAAAACAAGATGACAGACAGCTGACTAAAGGTTTGACTTGCAAAATAAGGAAACTTCTTCTCAAAAGAAAAAGACTCTCAGAGAAAACAAAGAGAGTTATATCAGGCAAACACAGATACGAAAATTGTTAGGAACACAAGAAGGCAACAAAACGTCACAACTGTAGTGGGAGGTACTGTAACACAACATTCTCAATCGTTGATAGTCAAATAGAGAAACAAAAAGAAGACTGTCGATAGTGGTCCTCAAGCTTATTTTTTCCCCCTTCGACACGTCTCACAGGGGCAGGGACACACTTCATTTGCATCAGTACCAGTGGCTCATCACAGTTCCTCCAAATGAAGAATAAGAGGTGATCTGAGAATATTGACACTGATATCCATAGATCCTACCTATATCTTCTGTCTCTCTCTCTATCTTTCTGTCTGTCTATCCATCCCTGTTTCTATTGGTCCTATACATCTATATCTACACCCATGTCTATATCCATATTTACATCTACGGGTCCTAAGTGTCTCTACCTGTACCTATACTTGTAAATCTATAGCTAAACTTACACCTATTATCTATCTTTCTATCTATCTTCAAAATCAAAAGATTTTGAAAAAGCATCCTACCCCAAGAGATCCTGACTTATGCAGTTATATGTAGGGTGGTAGTATCGAAAAATCATTTTGTTGAGAACCACTGATATACTGGATTTAAATAATAAAATGGAGTAAGACTGATCCAACAGCTATTACAAAGCTCATTTAATCCTAATGACAACTCTAGGAGGTAGAACTTGTACTCTCTGCATTTTACAGGTGAGGAAGTTGGAGCTCAGAGTGGTCAAGTGTTGCGCCCACAGGCACCTAGCAAGAGGAAGAACTTAGACCAGGCAATGAGACAATGGGGCCCGAGCTTGGCCCTTCTCTCCATTTGGCCTCTCGACCCTACAGAGAGCACACATTCTTGTCAGATACTTAGGGAATTAAAAAACAAAAGTCCTTGGCTGCTGAGGGGACCTCATTTAATCCCTGAGGTAAAAATGGTACAGGCGACATTCTCTAACCACATGGCAATAAAAATAGAAACTGACACAAACACCTGAATGTAACCAGAACAAAATCCAGGTTCTTGAGGGAAAAGAAGAGATTCTTAAACAACTCTTGGGCTAAAAAGAGTAAAACATGATCATGGATTATTTAGAAAGTAATGATGATGAAAATAGTACATATCAAAATTTATGACATGAAGCCAAAACTATGCTTAGAGGTGAATTTATTACCGTAAACATGCTCTTTATTACACATGGAAAATGGGGAACAAAGCTGTCAGTTTAAGAAGTTAGAACAGGGGGACTGTGTCAAGATGGTAGCACAGATGGACTCTGAACTTACGTCCTACCATGGACACAACAAATTTACAAGTACACTTGGAACAATTACCCCTGAGAGAGAATTGAAAACTGGATAAAAAGAACCCCCACAACAAGGGACAGTCCTGACTGAGGTGGAAGAGGCAGAAATTCCTTTCTGGAGAGAAAAAAGCCACCTCTGTGGCTCACAGCTGGCTGGGAGCAACCTTCAGGTATGAAGCTTTCCCTGGAGGAGTGGGGGATCTGAGTTGGGAAGCATTACCACAATAAGCAGCTTTTGGACTCAGCACAACCAAGACAAGTGTCATAATATCTGGCTTTGCTGGCTGTTAACAACAGGGAATACCCCAAGAAAAGTCATTGGATGGAAGGGAAAAAAAAGCCTGCTCTTAAAGGGCCCATGCACAAATTCACCTGTTTCAGAAAGCAACCTAAAGTCACCAGGAAGAAAGGTGCACAGTTCTTTGGTGAAAAGAGACTCACTCAGTAGGCTCTGGGTGCATCTTGGTGAGCGGTGAGACCTCCCCAGGGACTGAGACATTGGTGGCAGCCATTGCTGTGCCCTAGTAAAGGTAAGCTGACACAGTCAATGGCAGAAGCCACTGAAGTTCTTCCCCTGGCCTGTTAGCACAGGGGTCTGCCCTACACACTAGAGAACCAATTTAATCCAGCTGAGCCAAGGCAGGCAGCCTGCTCTAGGGACTAGCTCCACCCAACAGCAAGACCTCAGGCAGCTTGTGGGCCTGCATAGGCATGGTGCCTGGAAACTCTGCAGCTGGGAAGTGGGTCTGCCTCTGTGTGGCAGGGTGTGCATGAGGGGTGGGTCTGCATTGGTGGAATGTGTGGAGTCTCTGCAGTTGGGCAACTGGGTCTGCTTCAGGGCATCAGGGTGCATGCATGGGGCAAGACTATGTTGAAGGGTGTATGGCCCTGTGGGCAGTGGGGCTTGTCAGCTGTAGCAGACTTGTGCTTCTCAAACAGGAACATAGGGGATTGGCCCCACCTTTCAAAGCCTGAAACAATTGGGTGCTCCCATGCCTGGGGCTGGTCCCACTCAGCTGCAATCCTGAGAGAGCTGACAACAGCTTTGCAGGCCTGAGACCTACAGCAATTGTAAGCCCCTGAGACTAGCAACCAGCCAGGCTGGGGCCTACTCACTTAACCGAAAAACTGCAAAAGGAATGTGCTATTAGATCTTGCAGCCAACTGTGCTGGGGCTTCCCATCCCTAATAAAGTGTCTGAAGGGTCCATAGCAGCCACACACAGCTGAGCATTACAATCTGCTGGCCAGCGGGACAACCTGGCCTCCCTGGGCACCTGTAGCAAGAGCAGTCCTGCCACAACAGAAGGACACATGTAACCCACACAGCAGATACTCCTGGAACACTTGGAACTGGTCACGAGAGGGAAGCACACTGCTGGGCTTCATAAGGTATCTCTTACATAAGGCCACCTCTCCAAGATTGGGAGATGTATCTGACTGACTTAATACATAGATATAAGCACAGAGGAAGAGGCAAAATGAGGAGACAAAGGAATACATTCAAAGCAAGGGAACAGGACAAAACCCCAGGAAAAGAACTAAACAAAAAAGAGATAAACAATCTACCTGAGAAAAAGTTCAAACTAAGAGTCATAAGGATGCTCACTGATCTTGGGAGAAGAATGGATGAACTCAATGAGAACTTCAACAAAGAATCAGAAAATATAAAAAAGAACCAATCAGAACTGAAGAATACAACACTGGAAATGAAAAATTCACTAGAGGGACTCAATGGCAGAGTAGATGATACAAAAGAAAGACTAGAGGAAATCACCCAGGATGAACAGATAAAATAAAGAATAATTAAAAAGAACAAGGACAGTCTAAGGGACTTCTAGGACAACAGCAAGTGCACTAACATCTGTATTATAGGTGTCCCAGAAGGAGAGGAGAGAGACAAAGGGGCAGAGAATCTATTTGAAGAAATAGTAGCTGAAAACTTTCCTAACATAAGGAAGGAAACAGACATCCAGGTACAAGAAGCACAGAGAGCACCAAACAAGATAAGCCCAAAGAGGCCCACACCAGGACACATTATAATTAAAATGTCAAGAACATCGATGCATACATCCTCTATAAAATACTAGCAAATTGAATACAACAATACATTAAAAGATCTTACACTATAATCAAGTGAGATTTATTCCAAGGTTGCAGGGATGGTTCAACATCTGCCAATCAATAGATGTGATACACCACGTTAACAAAATGAAGAATAAAAACCACATGATCATCTCAATAGATGCAGAGAATGCATTTGACAAGATACAGCATCCATTTATGATAAAAACTCTGAATAAAATGGGTATAGAAGGAAAGTACTTCAACATAATAAAGGCCATATATGACAAACCCACAGCTAATATTCTCAATGGAGAAAAATTGAAAGCTATCCCTCTAAGAATAGGAACCAGACAAGGATGCCCACTTTCCCCACTCTTATTTAACGTAGGATTGGAAGTCCTAGCCAGAGCAATCAGGCAAGAAAAAGAAATAAAAGGGACCCAAAGTGGAAAGGAAGAAGTGAAACTGTCACTATTTGCAGATGACATGATTTTATATATATAAACCCTAAAGAATTCACGAAAAAACTTCTTGAAATGATAAATGAGTATGGAAAAGTTGCAAGATACAAACATAACATACAACAATCATTTGCATTTCTATTCACTAACAATGAAGTAGCAGAAAGAGAAATTAAGAATATGATCCCATTTACAATTGCAACAAAAAGAATAAAATACCTAGGAATAAACTTAACTAAAGAGGTGAAGACCTGTATGCCGAAAACTATAAAACATTGTTGAAAGAAATCGAAGGAGATACAAAGAAATGGAAAGATATTCCGTGCTCTTGTATTGGAAGAATTAACATAGTTAAAATGTCCATATTTCCTAAAGCAATCTGTAGACTCAGTGCAAACCTTATCAAAGTTCCAACAACATTTTTTGCAGAAATAGAACAATGAATCCTAAAATTTATATGGCACAACAAAAGACCCCAAATAGCCAAAGAAATCCTGAGAACAAAGAACAAAGCTGGAGGTATCACACTCCCTGATTTCAAAATATACTAAAAAGCTACAATAATCAAAACAGCATGTACTGGCACAAAAACAGACACATAGATCCATGGAACAGAATTGAGAGCCAAGAAATAAACCCACATATTTATGGACAGCTAATTTTCCTCAAGGGAGCCAAGAACAAGCAAAGGAGAGGGGAAAGTCTCTTCAATAAACGGTGTTGGGAAAACTGGACAGTCACATGCAAAAGAATGAAAGTAGATCAGTATCTTACACCATACACAAAGATTAACACAAAACGGATTAAAGATTTGAATGTAAGACCTGAAACCATGACAAATCTAGAAGAAAACATAGGTGGTAGGCTGTTCAACATCAGTCTTAGCAGCATATTTTCAAGTACCATCTCTGACCGGGCAAGGGAAACAATAGAAAAAATGAACAAATGGGACTACATTAAACTAAAAAGCTTCTGCACAGCAAAGGAAACCATCAACAAAACTAAAAGACAACCTAACAATTGGGAGAAGATATTTGCAAACCATATATCTGATAAGGGGTTAATATCCAAAATATACAAAGAACTCATACATCTCAACAACAAAAAAACTAATAACCCAATTAAAAAATGGGCAAAAGATCTGAACAGACATTTCTCAAAAGAAGACATACAGATGGCCAACAGGCACATGAAAAGATGTTCAACATCACTAATTATCAGGGAAATGCAAATCAAAACTACAATGAGATATCACCTTACGTCTGTCAGAATGGCTATAACTAACAAGACAGGAAACAATAAATGTTGGAGAGGATGTGGAGAGAAGGGAACCCTCGTACACTGCTGGTGGGAGTGCAAACTGGTGCAGTCACTAAGGAAAACAGTTATGGAGATTGCTCAAAAAATTAAGACTAGAACTACCAAATGATCCAGCTATTCCACTGCTGGGCATTTATTCAAAGAACATGAAAACATGAATGCATAAAGATTTATGCACCACTATGTTCATTGCAGCATTGTTCACAATAGCAAAGACTTGGATGAGACCCAGGTGCCCAACAAGGGACAAATGGATATAGAAGATGTGGTATATATACACAATGGAATACTACTCAGCTATAAAAAGGATGAAATCTGGCCATTTGTGACAAGATGGATGGACCTTGAGGGTATTATGCTAAGTGAAATAAGTCAGAGGGAGAAAGTCAAATACCGTATGATCTCACTCATAAATAGAAGATAAAAACAACAACAAACAAACACGTAGAGACGGAGATTGGACTGGTGGTTACCAGAGGGGAAGGGAGAGGAAAGAGGGTGAAAGGGATGGTTAGGCACATGTGTATGGTGATAGATTGTAATTAGTCTTTGGACAGTGAACGTGATGTAATCTACACAGAAATAGAAATATAATGATGTACACCCGAAATTTATATAACGTTATAAACTAATGTTACTGCAAAAAAAGGATGATGATGATAATAATAATAATAATAAAAATCACTCAAAAAAAAAAGAAGAAGTTAGAACAAGAAGAACAAAATAACCTGAAGATACAAAGGGGAAGAGACATTATGAAATAAAGACAGAGGTTAATTGGTTAGAAAAAAGTAGCAAGCTTCATAGAAGAATTGATAAGTAAAAGCAATAAAAACCAAACCAAAACAAAAAACAACACAAAACATCTGGTCTAGCTGAGTAAAAACGGGAGCTATACACAGCATTCAGCATTGTACAGGCAGAGGGTACAACCAATAGAGAAAGGAGATTAAATATCATCATAGCATATTATATGAGCTATGTTGCTAAATGTAAAATATTACAAAATGGATTTTTTACTAAAATACAAAACATCAGCATTGATAATAAAGCAATGTACCTGAACAGACCATGGGAGAAAATTTTAAAAACCACTGAAAACGAAGAGATAAAATAATGAGACAAATTTATCTGCAGATGATATTGCTTCTTGCCTAAAGGACCCACAAGAATCAGCTGGCAGTGTTAGCATTTATTAAGGAGGGTTCAATGGCTTTACAAAATGAATATACGCCAAACACCAGTCTTGTAGTAAACTAGCAAAGACTGGTTAGAATCTGTGATGAGGGGACCCGGAGACCCATTTACAGCAGCAACAAAAGCAACAACAAAAATTGCCATGAAATATCTAGGAATAAAGTTAACAAAAAATGAATACTGCCTAAATGGAAATGATAGCATCCACCCAACGGTTACAAAAGATAAATAAATAAAGAGCCATACCATGTTCTCGAATGGGAAGGGGAGTTCCAACGATAAAGAGGTGAGTTCTCCCCCAATTAATCTACAAGTTTAATGGAGTTCTAATGAAAATTCGAAGGCAATTTTTTTAAACTTGATAACATACATATTTCTAAAATGTATTTGGAGGCAAAAGTAAGCAAGAATAACCAATAAAAAATTCGAAACAAAGAATGACTTTGGGGACTAATCATACCATACATTTAAAATTATTATATGAAACATTACTATAATGTTATGCTAATTAAAGCTGTTTGACACTGTTGCAAGAATATGCACTTAGAGGAACTAGATAAAAAGTCTAGAAACATACCCTTAACTTCGTAAAAATTTCACATGTGTAAATCTGGAATTTTGAAAATTCTGTTAGGACAACTGGTAACTAAATTTGAAAGAATATGGTTAGATTCTCTGTATCAAATAATAAATCAAAATAAATTCCAAAAGTATTAAAGGAAAACAATGAAACTAAAAAGAAGCAAAAGAAAACCCAGAGGGCTATTTATTCCATCAGCATAAAAGTAAGCGAGAAAACTAGACAAGAAAACATTGATAGATTTGATATCATGGGAAATTCAAATTTTCTGACATTAAAATACACCCTGAAGAAATTTAAAAGGTAAATGATAAACTGTAGGCGAAGGCTTTTTATAGCATATAATATAGACAAGAAGTTTTTATAGCATATAATATATATAGCTTATAATAATATGGAGTTCTACTAAATAAATAAGGGAGTAAGTGTTAATAGAAAAATCAACACAAATAAAAAATGCATGGGCCAATAACTGCATTATAAAAGAGTTAACCTAACTAGTAATAAAAAAAAAGGCAAATTAAAAAATGAGATACCATTTTCACTTTTCAAACTGATGAAGCTTTTGTTTTTTTAATTGCCTAGTTTTTGTGAGAATAACATGCGCCCTCTTATTCACTGGTGGGTGAGCAAAGTGGAAGAACTTTCTAGAGGGATATTTGACAATCTGTATGGAAAGCCCTAAGGATCTCATGTATCCTTCAACTTGGCAATCCTACTTCTAGATATTCTAAAGTCATAGAGATGTGTATAAAGACATATGTATAATACATTGAATTATTGTTCGCAAGAGTAAAAAATGAGAAACAATCTAAGTGTTCAATAATAGAGAATTCACTACATAAATTTAAAGTGACTATGTGAAAGACCATTATGCAGCATTTAAAAATCCTATTATAGAAGAAAATAATGGCAGAGAAATGCTCCCAATGAATATTTCAATAAAAATATGTACATTGTTTTGTTCAATAAAATATGTAAAAGATTAAGTCTAAGTAGATATAAAGCCTGGAAGGAAATACACTTCATCTTTTCGGCAGTTCTTTCTGGGTGGTTTTTATTTTAATTCTCTACGCAATTATTTTTTTTTGCCTCTAAGTTTCTACAATGAAAATACAGTATGTTTATAATTGGAAAAACACGTTGGGTCTAAATACAAGCCAACAGGGGAATGCTACACCACGTGGAGGTGGCGTAGACACAGCGTGGGGTGTGGGAGAGTATCTTCTGAAGCCCCCTTCTACATATGGGTTATCAGGAGCTGACTGTCGTAGAGACAGCACCAGTGCATGAGAAACACCAAGCTTTGTGGTTCCACCTGTAGCCATGTTTATAGGGCCTCTTTCCTTTCAGCTGGGCTGTGATGCCCCAGCCCACCACCAACCCCAACGCTGGCCCGGCCCTGTGTACCTGTGTGGGAGCCCGAGAGGGAGCTGAGGAGCCGAGAGTGCTGGCTGTGGCCATCATGCACCTCCACCACGTCGTTGAGGGCCGTATGGAAGAAGGCGAACTGTCCAAACACCACTGTGGAGGAGACATGGCGTGGAGATCTCAGCGTGAAAGACTTGGCTGCCATGTTGGGGGCAAGGACTGGAGGCCTGGGGTCCCCTGGCCAGGAGGAGCCTCAAAGGAAGGTGTTGGTTCATGGGGCTAACTGCTGGCTAAGCCTTTCTACTGGCTGATTAGCACATTGGCCAGACATCAGGCACAGGGTTGCTGGGAGCTGGGAAAGGCCATCTGGCATTTTCCCATATGGGTCAAGATGACATTGAGGACTGCACTCAAGGGTCAGGCTGGTGAAGGTGGCACTGAGCTAATCTTATTCCTTTCCTGCAGCAGCTACTCAAGGACATGAAAGAGCTTTCAGTAACATCTCCCATTTTCCGTGTGATCTCAGGACCTTGTATTCTCCTTTTTCTTCAGAGGTCCAGCCAATGAGGGCAGCCCCTGGATACAAGATCCCCCACAGTGAAGAGGAATGAAGGTGGTGAGTAGCAGCCTCTCCTACGGAAGCAGCAACTGTCTATGGAATGGACACCTCATCTCCCTCTGCTAAGCCCAGAGGGAAGGGGTAACATGACATTTATTAAGCACCTACTCTGTGCCGGGTACCATGCTTGCCATGTCCGTCATCTTGTTCAACCATCACTCTTCCAGATATCCATATTTTATAGACAAAGAAACTGAAGCTCAGAAGTTAAGAGAGCTTCCCAAGGCCACTCAGCTAGCTTAGGGAAGGGGGCTGAAAAGCTGGTGGACCACGGCCTTGATGAGTCACCTGTGAGATAAGGCCCAAGAGCCCCACCACTTGATGGCTATTCATGCCAACAGCTATGAACCACAAGGGATTTCCTCAGCTGTCCCCTCTCTGCCAGTCACTGCTGGAGGGGCTGGGGTCACTGATACTGCCGGGCCATGGTGGGCACAGCTCCAATTCAGCTATCTGTCAGGCCCTAGTTCATTCTGCCTGCACTGGTCTACCAGTTGGCCGGGTGAATCTGAAAGCAAGAACCAGGGTAGACATACTGCTTTGGCTTAGGCCTTGAGCATGTAGGAAGTTGGATGTGTGTGGGTGTGTGCGTGTGTGTTGTGTGTTGGGGCAGAAAGGAACTCAGGCCACGGAGTTGACTGCCTGAGAGAAAAGCGTTTGCAGTGATGATTATAGTAGTGAACGGAGTAAGAGATTCTTAGCTCTCAACTGGTGCACAGAGGAGAGGAGGGGGAGGAGCAGGAGGAAGAGCACATTGTACCCTGAAAATGGGTACTGAGCCAGGGTAGGGGGCAGAGGTACCTCCATGCTCTCCCCTACAGAGGTGAACAGGACAGGCAAGGTTCCTGCTTTCACAGAGTGTGCATGCTAATGGGAAGAGATGGTCAAAAAGGGAAAAAACACTTAAGCAAATAGATGAACAAGATAATTTTAGATGTTAAGTTCTAGGGGTTATAGGAAAACATGATAGGGCAAGGGTGGCCACTTTAGATAGAAGATCAAAGAAAGATTTATGAGAAGAGGATCTTAGAGCTGAGATCCAAGCTGGGGGACAAGTATTTCAGACCTAGAGGCAAAAATCTTTCCCTAGTCCCCAGGCTCAGCATCACTGGCAAAGAGAAGATGCTCAGGACACATCACCACCCTTCCTGGAACCAGCTCTCCACATGCAGGTTTCGGCTCAGTGAAAGTGACCAGCCTTGGGGGTGGCTGCTTGCAAAGGTGTGAGCTCTTTATTACTGGAGGAATTCAAGCACAATCTGCGTGCCCACCTATCAAAGATTCTGCTCTGGGTGGCAGATTGGGCTGGACAACCTTTCAGGACTTTTCTATCTGTGATCCTGCAGGTCAAAAGCTCCTGGCACATAAGTATGTTGGGGAGTGTGTTCATACACACATAGGCGTGCAGGTGCTGGGGTGGGGGTGGTGCATGATGGCTGGAGCTGTGGGTGAAGATGAGGCTGGGGGTTCACAGAGGGCAGGAAACTCTTCTTTCATTTCTGCAGCCCCAGTACCCAGCAGAGTGCGTGGTCCCTAACAGGTGCTTAATAAATGTTTGGTGAATGACATCTGTGTTCATTCCATCCTCTCTCTTGGGAATAAGCAGACAGCTCTCTGCAGGGTGCCTCATCCCTCTCCCAGGTGGTCAGGATGCATCACTGTCTTTTGCCCCACGCAACACCAACAGTGTTTAGAAACAGCTGTTACTCCTCCTACAAAGAGAAACCAGCCAGGCTGGTCACCTGATTGCCCTGGTACACCCAACCTGGCTGCCCCTTGGAACTTCCTGAGTCCTCCACGAATGAAAGGACTCTTAACTGTGCCACTGCCAACCAGGTGACAAGCCTGGCTTCTTTTTGCCAGAATCTCTTGGAATCTGGAGGTTTCTCTGCCTTCTCAGGGCACTGGCCTGCTCCTCACTTTTTTTTTGCTCGTCCTATCTACAGCTGCTGGACCAGGCTCCCGGTCTCAGAGGGAATAGCGGAATGATGTGGCTCCCAACTCCCTCACCTGTACTTTCAAGCCCAGTTCCATCCCTCTCCTTCCCTTCTTCCTGCCCTTTGGCCACCCTCCCCTGGGTTCCCAGTTGGCCTGAACCTGCAGCACATCTATTCAGACTTGGGCGTGCTGGGTAGCCCCGGTGCACCCTGCCTTGCCTCTATCCTGGATAGTTTCCCACCAGCCCCAACCCCTTGGCTCCAGCTACCTCACCAGCACCCTAGGCCCCTAATGTGTCAGGAGTGTATTCTACAGCCCACTGCGTGGCCTCCACACTCAGTTGTCCTGTATGGAGACTGTTCTGCTGGTTTCCACAATGGGAGTGGATACAATTGGGAGTGGAACTGGGATATAATTGGGAAGAGCCGGAGGAGTGGGAAGGAGTCAGAAAACATGTAGACAAACATACAAAAAAACCCATACCATAGTCCTTGGGCACGGTGACAAAATACAGGCAGATCTGTCCACTGGTGTAGTTCTGTGGGTAGTTGGGGGACAAGACCACTCCATCGGAACTCACATACTGTCCCCCACAGGGGGCTGAAAGACAAATGGGATAGAGGGCCAGGTGACCCTGTGGGCCCCTCATCAGCTCTCCATCTTCCATTCTGCTCACTCCCAGTCTGAGCTTCCGGCCCTGATGGGGCTGCCCCGGATGTGCAGCCACTAATGTGGAGGATGGGAGTTCTGAGGACAATGACCTGCCCTTCCCAAGGCCATCCATCCCTGGCCTGGCATGTGGCCTGAGGACCCTGATGCTGGGCACCTGTTAGTCCTTATCCTCTAACCATTAACACTGGCATTGATTCTGGGAGGGACAGCCTTGGGGAGCACTTTGGGAACCTCTTCTGCTTACAGTAAGGTGGGACCTAGAAATGATCTGCTGCCCTATGGGTTGATGTCTGCATCCACACAGTTAGTGTCCTGTATGAGAAGGGAGCTGAAGCTTCCCCAGAGTGGCCCCGCTGGGAGCGGCCAGCCCATGCAACCCAGCCATCTTCTGTTCCCATTCATGAGGTCCACAAGGGGTGGACCTCAGAGCCAGCTTCTCTCACCTGGGCGAAGGGGCCTCCTTGCTTTCCAACTTAGGTGGCCGCCATGCTCTTGAAGTTCCAACACTCCATCCTATCCCTCTCGTCAGAACCCCACAGCTAACCCAGAAGCCCCTGGAGTCCAGCTCACTGGCCTTAGTTTTACATGTGACCCCTCGATGACTTTCCCTAGGCCCAGGAGCAAGCCTAGGGTCACCTTTAAACACCTTTGTCCCTGGTGTGAGCTGCTGGCATGTCTGGGGCCACCTTTGAGGACATCTATCTGAGTGGGGGTGGGGATACTGTGTGATCTGAGAGAGATGACACACTGACAGGGACTGAGTGAACTCAAGGGGCCCCCCTTTGAGGACCATGTCCCGCCTCCCCCTTTCCCTCGCTGACAGCCCCTTCTGACTTGGACACGCCCTCACTCCCTCCGACTACCTCCCCACCCCTGAGCTCCACCACCTGTGCACACGGGCCGGGGATTGTTCCACACGGGCTTCCCGTCGGGCCCCAGGATGCAGCTCAGGGTCGAGGAGCCCTCAACCTCATAGCCCCCATGGCAGTAGTAGGTGATGGAGGAGCCCAGCTTCAGGTCGGACCCCACTCTCGTGCCATTCTTGATGGAACCAGGATCGAAACATGACTCCCGGGGGTTTTCTGGAAAAAGGAAAAATAAACAGACACACACATACATAAACAGAGTGCTCATTAGTGGCTTAATTCCATGAGGAAGCCCTGACTCTAATTAGCCACAGAGCACATGGGATTTGGGATTGCTGGTCCTATTCCCTTCAGGTCTGGAAACTTCTCTAAATTTGGTTAGAAATCTAGGGCTGGAAGGCATTTTGGAGAGTGAAATTTCTCCCTCCTCTCCCCACATTCCTGCCTTGACTCACAAAGGAGGGAGTCGCAGCTGAAGCTCTGAGATCCTCTCTTATCCCTTAACTCACTCTCCTGGGGGAGGCACGAGCTGCTCTGACTGGTGGGAGCTGGTGGTCCCTGGAGCAGATCTGAGTTGTGGACAGGGTCACTGTGGCACAGGTCAGTGCTGGGGCACAGTCCACCCCTTCGCTCATCTTTGACTGCCCACACTCAGCACGGCAGGCCTCCTTGGCTTTCTGCCTCTGTGTGGGAAGCAGCACCCACTTTTGGAGACTGCTTTCTCTTCTTCTCTTTCTTTTGCCTACAACTGTGCTACCGGTTGGGTAGGGGAAGCTTTGCAGGCTGTCATATCTATGCCTTGCAGGTGTTCTGAGTGCATGGGCACCAATACTTAGGCTTAGGAAGGAAGTAGGAAACCCCACTTCAACCTCTGGGCTAAGTCCGGGTCTCCAACACAGTTTTCCAGGGCTTTGCATCGGGTATTCGGTGCTTGCTAGTTTATGAAAACAGTAGTACTTTTCCATTTGACTCTGGATGCTTCTGTCTTCCCTCTCAGGTATACCATGGATGTATTTATCAGGCATCCACTCTGTCCCTCTGCACCGGATAAGAGTGAACTTGATGCTTCCTGAGCAATTGAGAGTACCAGTCATGGCCCTGAATCTCTGGAGAAGAGCACTCCACAGCCTTTCTCACTATCAGCTGGAAATGCTGAGCAGCTCTTGCGAGCCAACACTCACTTCCATGCACTGCTGTCTTTTCTCATCCTTCTGTTCTAAGACCACTGATGGTCAAGAGGCCTGTCATCAGACCTGGGCAGTGTCAGGACACAGCTGAGGAGGGGCAGTATAGGGAAATGCAATTGAGTATCAGGTTCCGTCGGAGTCCTGGAGGCTATGCTATGGGAATACAGTAGTGAGGTCTAGAGACCGGGGCTCACAGAAAGGTGCTGACAGCCCTTGTAGAAGGACTCAGAAATTCACAAAGCAGATGTAAGGAGGAAAGAGCCAGAACAGAAGGGATCAGAGTTCAGAGATGAATGGCTCAGGAGGAGTTTTGCTGAGGGCTGTCCTTGTCACCGGGGTACCTTTTAGGCTATCTATACAAAAGGCAGCCGCTGCTTGAGGGTGTCATTCAGCTGCCAATCACCCCATTGACCGGTGGGATGGCACTGTAAGAGTCTATGATACTGCCAAGTCTAGCCAGCCTTGCACGGGAGCCCTTATGATGGCCCTGCTCTTTGTCTTTGTCCATAGCTAAGCGTGGAGCAGTCCTGGATATACTACTAAATTTAAGCTCAAGTGGGACTGGGACCCAGAAAATTCTCCCTCATCTAGCAGAGGACCCCTCAGTGGTTTTCTCATGTGCCCTGTGATGTGCTGCCTTGACCCTCTCATCAAATTTGTCCTTTCCCTGAGCCCAGTAGCCTCCAGAATATAACTGGCCATTGAGTGGCCTATATGTGGATCACAGAGATACAGGGAACTGTCACCATGTTGCATATTTCATCTGTGCTTCTCATAAATTCAAAGTGGGTCAAATATTTATTTGAAATCTTTATTTCAGAGAAATTAAGCAACTTGGAACGAGTTGACATAGTTCATAAGAGGCATAACTAGCTGGGGTGCCCAACATCCATTTCCCCCCTTCTTTCTTAAATAATGGAACCCAGATTTTATCCAGAATATCAAGGAATCAGCTGATATCTACATTTTCCAGTCACCTGGGTAGCTAGATATGGCCAAAGAGATGTAAACTTGGGCTGGTCAGATGACAACCTCCTGTGTCACTCAGAGTAAAAGCCACAATCCTTATAGGCTTACAAGGCCCTGAACATTCTTTCCCGAATCCTCCCCTCTACAACCTCAACTCCCATCATCCCTTTGCTAACTTTGCTCCAACCACTTGGCGTCTGTGCAAGGAACGTTCCTCTGTTCACATGGCCCCCTCTCTCACCTCTTTCAGGACTTAACTCAATATCTCCTTCTTAGTGACAGATCCTTGATCAGCTCTTTAAAGTTTCAATATTCCTCTCCCCAACACTTCCATCACCCTACTCTGCTTTATTTCTCTGCACTGGGATCAATATTATCTCATGTACTATATATTTACCTTAATTTTTTCTATCTCTTTCCACTAGAACGTAGGTTCCAGGAGGGAATTTTCCAGTTTTGCTCACTGCTGTAGTTCGGTGCCTGGCACATGGTAGGCACTCAATAAATATTTTTTAAATAGGTAAATGTGGAGCTTCTAGAAAGGCTGCTTAAGGGAAGGTGATTCAGCTTGGAGAATGCTTGTTGGCCCTTCCTTCTTTCCTTCCTTCCTCCTTCCTACAGTCTGAAACTCAGATGTGATGGCTGGATCTCCAGTCGCCATCTTGGATCCTGAGATCACCTTGAGAATGGGAGCCATGTACTAGCATGATAGAGCAGAAAGACAAAAGGAGCCTAGGTGGAGCCACCTCGTCAGCCCTGGATGACAATCTCCAGATTTCTTTTACAGGAAGGAGAATAAACTTCTACCTCATATAAGCAACTGTGCTTTTGGGGAACTGTCGCACTGCACTGGAACCCAGATGGAGATGACTGCCCCAGAACTTTACAGTATGTCAGAATGTTCTTTCCTCCCTTCTCTGTGTGGCAAACTCCTTTACTTTTCAATGCCATCCTCTCTTGAGCAAGTTTCCTGAGCTTTGCCTTCTCTCTGGCAGAATCTGCTTTTCTTTTCTTGATTATAGTATGTGTGACATTATCTTGGTAGGTTGGGTAAGTGTATTTATTTCCAGTGGGTTCTGATCTCCTAGAGGACAGGGACTCATCACCTATTCTTCTCATAACCCCGGAAACTAGCACAGAACTTGGCACTGGGTCTGGCCTGAGTTGGCACATAATAGAAGTTTAATAAATGGGTACTAAATTGATTGGCCGAATATCTCTGGGCTTGGAAAATCAACAACTACATCAGTGATTCCAACTACAGACCCTATTCTATCATTACCCAAATGTCAGAGCAAGAGCTCATCATTTGAAGCATTATCACATTAATAATAATGACAAGGATAATGATAATGATAACGATGATAGAACCTTACGCAGGAATTTCGCTTTATAATTTTCAAAGCACTTTCCCATCTGTTATCTCATTTGCGTCTGACAATAGCCTCTTCAGCAGGCAGGGCCAGGTACGCTCCTCCTCAGGTTAGAGATGAGGAATGCGGTGATCAGAGAAACTAAATGAGTTTTCCAAACCATTCAACTATTAAGAGGTAGAATTAAGACCAAAATCGGGTCTGCCGTCAGCCAAACTGGAGCTCAGCTGTGAATGATAAAACTAAATGACTAAAACATGATGATGATGATAATAATAAAAGAAACTCAAGCCTTCCAAAATGGGATAATTAAATGAACCAGCTTCTTTTTGTCCTAATAGATCAGTTCCATTTCCAAACAGTGTAATAACAAAAAACTGAAAACAACAACCCAAACACCCAACCAGTAAGGAACTGGTTAAACAAGGTTGGATTAGAACCATCCGCTGAAATAAAATCATCCTTTAAAAAGAACAGCAGAAGTCTTTGAATACTGAGAAAGATGCTTAAGATCTGTTGGGCAAAAAATGAAACAGAGCAAAAAAATCTCCCCAAAACCTGCAACCCATATTATGGATTAGTACATAGGTGTGATCCCCATCCACATAAAACAGAGATCGGCAAACTACAGTCCACAGGCTGGCTCCTGTTTTTGTAAATAAAGTTTTATTGGAACATAGCCACACCCATTTGTTTACATATTGTCTACGGCTGTTTTACCATGACAACAGCAGAGTTGAGAAGATGCCACAGAGACCATCCGGTTCGCTGAGCCTAAAATATTTACTATCTGGTCCTTTGCAGAAGTTTGTCAACCCCTGGTACATAATTTACATTAATTTATATTTATATAAAACATCTGGAGTGAGATAATAGACCATTAATAATGGTACTTCAGGGGATGGTATATGGGGGGACGTTAAGTTTTTAGAGTACGTCTTATATGCTGCTGTATTGTTTGAATTTTTCCAGTAAACACGTGTTACTTTTAAAATTGGCAAAAAATGAAGACGTTTCTATTTTGAACTTAAAGAAGAAGACCCATGGCAGCGGCGGGTGGTGGTAGCGGTGATGGTGGGAGCAGGTGTGGAAATCTGGTTGTAACTCCTTGGTCCACAGTGTCACTTCCAAGGGCTTGAAAGAGAAAATAGGTACTTTTTAGTACCTTCTGGGAGCAGTTGATTCACCTTGGCCACTCCTGAGTTATTTTAGACTCTCTAACACATGTTGCAAACTGCTCTTCCTTCTGTCTGAAATCCTGCCCCACCTCTGCTCTCACACAGCAGGCTTCTTCTCAAACTTTAGCTCTCTGTTTAAATGTCACCTGCCCTGCGAGGCCTTCACTTTCACCAGCTCCCACTCTTCAGTGGGCCTCTCATTTCTCCTTCTCACGGTAGCTTGTTCTTTCCTAACTTCTTCCTTCTCGTTTGTCTACTTATTTATTGTCGGTCTCCCTCACTCAACTGTACGTTACCTTAGGGTCAGGACCATGACTATTTTGCTCACTGCTGTGTCCTCCACCTCAAGTACAGGGCGTGGCATGAAGTAGGAGTTCAATAAACACTTATTGAATGAATGAATGGTCTCTACACTCTACACAGATGTCCCAGCCCAGAAGGAGGCCACCACACCTGCTGGAAGATGAGAATCAAGGTCTCCCCTCCCCCATTCTGTTGATTTCTCTGGCCTGTAAAAAGACGATAAACCTCCCTGGGACTCATTTTTTTTTTTTTTTTTTTTTGAGGAAGATCAGCCCTGAGCTAACTACTGCTAATCCTCCTTTTTTTTGCTGAGGAAGACTGGCCCTGAGTTAACATCCATGCCCATCTTCCTCTACTTTATACGTGGGATGCCTACCACAGCACGGCTTTTTGCCAAGCGGTGCCATGTCCGCACCCAGGATCCGAACCAGTGAACCCTGGGCAGCCGAGAAGCAGAATGTGCGCATTTAACCGCTGTGCCACCGGGCCGGCCCCTCATTTTTAATAACTGTATCCCAAAGACAGGATCCTCCTCATTCCCTGTGTATCCCTTTAGCAAAGAGTAAAGCTACCCAGAAGGCTGAATTCAGAAGAGAAGTGCCTCAGAACACGGTCTAACGGAAATCCATAATTGACGTGACTGCACTCAGAATCGTCTCTGAGGAGGCCTGCCCAGAGATGGCCAAGATACCACAGCCACCTTCCGGGAGCAAGTGAACAGAGGCACCTACAAACCCATTCATCTCTGCCTTATAATTAGGCGGCCCTCCAACCTCTCACTGGTAGCAGACTTGTCCATCAGTCTAGGACGTGAGCTCCATGGAGGCTGGGACTTTGTTTTGTCCCCTGCTCTGTTGCCAGCCCCTACATTAGTGTCTGGTACATAGTGGGTGCTCAGTAAATATTACTGAGTGAACAAATTAATAAAAATGCCTCATCTGCCCTTGCTTCTTATGAAAAAGCCTAATCCCATGACACTGCTCAGTGGACCCTTGAGTTAAGCCTGGTCAATCGGATGGTCCTTTGGGATTTAGAATTGGGACACAAACTGGGAAGCGATTCAAAGCGAAGAGTGAGGCAGCCATACTTGTCCTAGGAGAATGGAGAAGCAATGAAAATTGATCTGTAGTGAGAGGAGAATGTAGCAATTACTTAGAAACAGGTGGGGAGGAGACTGAGTGGTCCTGGAGATGGAGGAGGTAACCTCAACCTCTACCTCTCCCATCCTGATTTCAATCCTTTAGGAGTTTATGCTTCTTGCCCTTGGGCTTTTGTAGTCTAAAAATATATTCCCTTTTGCTGTTAAGTTAGAGTGAGTTTTGTTATCTGTACTGTTAAAATGTAGAACCCTTCTTAGCTTAAATTAATTCGGCTGTTAGTTGTTTTCTTTTTGTTGTTGTTGTTGAGAAAGATTGTCCCTGAGCTAACATCTGTGCCAATCTTCCTCTTTTTGCTTGAGGAAGATTGTTGCTGAGATAACACCAGTGCTAGTCTTCCTCTATTTTGCATGTGGGACACTGCCACAGCGTGGCATGATGAGCAGTGCATAGGTCCACACCTCCGATCCGAAACCATGAACCCTGGGCCACCGAACCGGAGTGTGCCAACTTAACCACTACACCATCAGGCCAACCCCAGTTGCTTTCTTATAATGAAGTCTCTTTTTTGTCTCAAGTTGGTTTGAGTGAGCTTCTGTTTTTCACATTTTTATAATAAATTACCCACTTTTTTGCTTAAGTTGGTCTGAGTGGGTTTCTCAATTTGAAACTAAGTGATCCCTGACTAAGATGCAGCCAAACTATTTCTGGTTCCCACTTGGGAAGTTGGCAGAATGTGGGGAAAGGCTCCTGGTCCATCTGCCTTATGTCAGAAAAGGGGCTGACCCCAGAGAGTGGTTTTCGCTGGGCTCAGCCACATGGCAACATTTCTCCACATGCCTCCGCTCACCTCCCAAAGCATGGAAGCCACAGGTCCCAGGTCCTCAGCACTAGCAGGACCCTGGATCTCTCTAAAAGACAGGATTCTGCCTTTGGACAGAAGATGGCTTCTAGATAGACGAGGCCAATTCTTCTCTTCCTAAGGATCCAGACCTGCCGCAATGTGCAAGTCCTCAGTGGGCTATATCTCATTCTGCGATGTTCTCTGGATTTGAAGAGTGTAGAGTATTTAAATTCTTTGCCATAGAATGAAGAAATATATAGGACACGCATGACACACATCACAAATACAGTTATGCACCATGTAATGACATTTCAGTCAATGATGGACTGCATATACGATGGTGGTCCTGTAAGATTAGTACCAGATAGCCGAGGTGTGTGGTAGGCTATACCATCTAGGTTTGTGTAAGTGCACTCTGTGATGTTTGCCCAACGACAAAATCACCTAATGATGCATCTCTCAGAACATCCCTGTTAAGCGACTCAGGACTGTATTCATGTTATATATTCCACACTCTTACATACATGTGTACATAACATCATATTCACACTCTATATCTTCAGTAAACAAAAAAGAAACTGTACCAACATTCTAATGGGGGAGCCCCAAGAAGAGGGGTTCAAGACCTTCTCCCTCCCAAACAAGAGCAGAACAAATGAAATATCCACGACACAGGAAAAAAGGCCAAGGGACGGAAGAGGGCAGATCAAAGCAACTACCTACTGGCACTGGGTCCTCTGTCAGGCGCTGTGTCTATTTAACAACCCTCACAACAACTGCTTCACCTGGTACCACTGTCTCTCTTTGACAGATGAGGAAGCGATGCTCAGGGAAGTTAAGAAACTTGTTTAAGGCCATACATTAACAAGTGATGGAGGCCACCCCTATAAAGATATTGAACTTGAGGGAATATTGTCAAGGCCGTGGGATCTGGCAGCAGAGGAGACTCATCCTAGGAATCCAGGGATCCTGGGAGACGGAGAAGGAGACCACAGGTAAGGTGGGGGGTCCCATCAAATGGGCTCTCTGACCAGAGGTTGGGCACTTAGCATGGGGGGTGACTAACATCATGGGGTGTGCAATCTGAGAAGGAAGGAAGGCAGCTCCAGGTCTCGCCAGGCACCTCTCACTCCAGACAGACACATTTATCTTGGTACTTGTACCACAGATGCTAAGAAGGAGGTGGAGGGTGCATGGGTGGGCTGTGCCTCCGCTCTCCCCTCTCCTCTTTTCCAAGTAATTGGCCTTCCTCCAGCTGCTGGGCTGGCTCAGGTGGCAGCTGGAAGGACCTCATTCCCTGGGCTATGTTTTGGATCTGAGAATTCCTCTCCATAAGGTCTTGGGCCAACAGCTGAAAATGGAAAGGGCTTCTTTGGGAAAGAGGACTTGGAAGTGGGCTCCAGCACATGAATTCAGTGGAGAAGACCCGGGGAGAGGCGGCCACAGCCAGGTTGGATGTTCCAGGTGACCGGGGAAGAAGCTGAGGGAGTTTCTACTCAGGAGCTTCTTATATCCAAGGACGATGAAATAAAGTCATCTTGTAAGAAATCTGAAAGTGGTGACATTTGGGGTGAAATTTTGGAATCTCCGGCAAGTAGAGGACTCCATGTGGGAGAAGTCAGAGGCAGCTCTGCAGGGTTGCTAAGACTTGGCTGGGGTTAAAGGGTATCACTTGTGGTGGCTCCATGTGCCATGTATGTGTGACTTTTTCTGGCCACGCTCGGCCACTTGGGTATGGCTGAAACAAAGATGCAGTTTTGCAAGGTTTATGCAATAGAAGGACCAGGGGCAGGAATACCAGTGAGGGTGTGATTAGAGAGATGAATAATAAAAGGCAGGATGATGATGATATGGCAGTGGGGACGATGGTGGCGGAGCGATGGGGGTCCCAGGCTGATCATGCCTCCAGTTAGAATTCCACGATATGTGACTGTGTTAGTTCTGATATCGGCATGTGGAGAAGGGTTTGGGTGCAGGAGGTTTATCGAATAGCAGGTGCATGGAGGAAGAGAGGATGGCAGAATATGCATTTCCCAGGCCAGCCCCATGAGAAAGAAGACTACAAATAAAACTATTCTATTTATACATTCTCTAATTTGTGCACCAAAGTATCTTCTAGAACGGTATCTGACAAAGAGCAGACAATCAATAGTTACGAGGACTTCGACGAGTTGATGTGTTCCAAGTGCTGAGGACAGCGCCAGCAGTTGGTGGACATGAAGTTAGCTATTGTTATAATCAGTATTGTTTGTGAGCTCATGCGAGATATTCCCAAGAGATCCCAGAAACATTTAATTAAGGGACATTTGAAAAGGTTGCTGAGCTCCTACATTCTGCAAGTGGGGGACATGAGCCAGAAACTTTTTAATTTTAACTGGTAATGTGACCTCATTTGTACCCACAGGCTGATGAGGCCTGGGTGAACTTGGGTTACAGTAACAATAACAAAACCAGTCATCTCTAGAGTATTGTAAAGTGGTGAGTACACACGGGGCATTATACTCACACATATAATATGTATGTATAAAGTATCTCTTAACTTTAACCTTCTGCAACATAATTATTATGACCATCATTTTATAGATGGAGAAATGGGTTTCAAGAGATAATAACTTGCCAAATTCACAAATTAAGCAAGAAATGGAGCTAGGATGTGGATAATGGGGCCTGGGATAATTAGAGAAGAAGAAAAGGTCAAAAAGAGATGAATAGAGTAGGAGAAAGTAGAACGCTGGAGAGCCCGGCACTGATCTCAGTACCACCGAACGTTACAGAATGCTCGAGCTGTGCCGGGCACCGGGCCGAGGACTTTGATGCGTGGATTCACTGATCTCTACATCATTTCTGTGAGGCAGTTATTACCCCACCCTCATCTTACAGATGAAGAAAGGGAGGTTTCGAGAGATTAAATAACGTGCCCAAGGCCACGCAATTGTTAAATAGGAAAGATGAGCCCTGAACCCAGTTCATCCCACAGTCTGTGCTCTTGCCCAGGCAGGGATGTGGCCTGTTTTTGTAAGTAGACTTTAATTGGGCACAGCCAAGCCCATTCCTTTCTGTTTTGTCTTCAGCTGCTTGAGTGCTATACCAGCAGCACTGAGTAGTTGCGAAAGAGACCGTATGGCCCACAAGCCTAAATTATTTACTATCTGGTCCTTTAAGAAAAAACTTGCTGACCCCTGCTCTGGACCCCTACACTATGCAGCTTGCCTTAATTAATCCAAAAGTACAATGAGAATAAAAGATGGCACAGCTGGAGGGGTGAGACAACGTGATCAGGAAGTATCAGAAAGTGTCCAGCCTATGACAAGGTGCCAGAGTATGGCCAAGGAGTGTCCTTGGGGCAGAGGTCTAGGCACTGTGACCCCAGGAGTTGGATGGGCTGTCCACACGGGCACTGAATTTATCCAGGATGGTGGAGGGCTTTGGGGTAGAGAGGAAGATTGAGTCTCAGATCAGAACCCTAAGGGGGTGACTGGGAAGATATTAGTTGATAGGTGTGGGCTGAGGTTATGAGACTGAAGAAGAGCTAGGAATGATCCTCATAGAAAAAGGAGAAAAGAAGAGCAACGATTTGGAATACAAGTGAGGTGCAAGAAGAATGCTGGTCTCCTTTTCTCCCACACCTGGGACACCTGGGAGTGAGAGACGAAGCCGCCTAGAAGGCCAGAGGAAGGCAAGTGCTCTGCAGGTGGCAGCGGTGCTAGGACTGGCACCGGCTCCCTATGGTCCCGGCCAATGCTCTCTCACTACTCTACGCTGCATTCGGGCTTCCCCTCTGCCGGGTCTGGCTGGCCCCACCCTCAGCGATCTCTGCCCCAGGGCGCTTGTCTGTGCCTTACCTGTGTAGTCGATGACGAAGCCAGCATTGCTCACGGAGGCGTCGCTGCGGAAGGCGAGGAAGAGGCTGTTGCTGCTGCTCTCAATGCGGCCTGGGAGCTGGGAGCCATAGAAGCTTCCTATGAGGGGGCTGAGAGAGTCCGGTCCGTCGTAGATATGGAGGAAGTCATAGCCAGGCTCCAAGTTAAAGCTAGGAACAAAAACATCCCGCCCCCACCCCGCTAAGGTCAAATAAAGGCTCGTCCTGGGCCTTAGGCTCCACCAAAGGACGGGGCCTCCCAGGCAGTGAGCCCTCCATCCCACTGGTACCAACCCCTGCGACTTGCTGGGGGGAGGGAGAGGATGAAGCCCCAGCGCCTCCCAGTGCGGCGAAAAGATGGATAAGGAAGGCTCAGTGGCTGAGGAGCAGATTCCAGAGTCAGCGTCCAGAAAACTGGAGCTGAAAACTAACACCTTCCTTTAAAAAAATTTTTTTTTTCATTGAAATATACTGACCTATAACATAGTGTAAATTTAAGGTGAACAACATGTTGATCGGAGACATTTATGTATTGTAGTATGATTGCCATTGTAGCAATAATTAGCATCTCTATCACGTCACGTAATTATCATTTCTTTTTAGTGGTTGGAATAATTCAGATCTAGTCTCTTAGCAAGTTTGATGATCATAATACAATATTGTTGTCTAAATTCACTATACTGTGCATAAAAGGGAAAACGAGTTACCAACTTCACACTCTGTGTAGTCAGCCAGAGCAGGTCCAGAACCCAGGTCTCTTACCTGCCTCTAAGGTTCTTGACACAGTGTTATTCTTCACCTCCTTTCCCAAGAGGGAAAGAACCACCCAGGCAGCCATTCCCAGGCAGGAAGGGGCCTGTTCCCACGGAGGACCCTGCCTTCATTCCTCTATCTCCTCAGCTCTCCTCAAGATCTGCTCCCACCCACTCCGGGCACCCACAGGTATGCCTTTTTCTTAGTTATTCTGACCCTGGTGTTGGAAAAAATCCACTTTAAAAACTGTACGAATTTAGCAAATTGAATATTCGAGTTGTCGAATGTAATTTATTTTGCTGGAATGCCTAGGGTGAAAAGGATGGAAAATTCCAAGGATTGGCAAGAACTGGAGCCCCTGGGGCTCTCATAACCTGCTGGGAAGTGTAAATTGGTTCAACCATTTGGGAAAACTGTTTTGCAATATCTACTAGATCTGAACATATGCTGGCCTATGATGCAGCCATTCCACTCTTAGGTATATATCCAACAAAGGCAGTCGATACCAATCAAGTGTGCAGAGATAAAAACAACAGAATAAAAGTAAATGAGCTTACAAAGAAGAGATTTCTGATGCAAACTCGCTCGTAACCCAGTCACGGCCTGGGAGACTCAGACACCCATTTGGTGGAACTGAGAATGAAATGGTGGTACTACCCTTAGCTAAGACATAAGGAAGAGGGAGGGGGCCATGACGTGCCTAGGATGAAGGGGTAGGGCGGGCAGACAGAGAAGAAGGGCGTCTAGGAGGCACGGGGAAAAGAACCAGATATGCGCTGGCCTCCCACCCCCACGGCACCCTCTCACACTGGTGTCAGCTGCCAGGTCACCCCACCACTGCCGGGTGCTATGGTCTTCTTGCCCCCATCATTCAGCTCTCACCCATCTGGTCTTTCAAAAGTCAGCAAAGAAGGGTTTTGGAGTGAGTCCGTCTTGGTCACACATTATGGCTCCGTCATGCCTAACTGCCTTCTGCCTGGCCCTGCCTTCCTTCCATCATCAGACTTTATCCAAGCACCTCAATATGCTGGGGACTGTGCCCAGGATGCGGGGATATGTCAGACACCACCCCTTCTTCAAGACGGCGTTGGGGCTGAAGGAAGTGACAGATGTGAAGACAACAAGGCAAAGTCTACCGTCTGTACAGGCATATGGGAGCACAACATCAAGTTCCTCCAGGAGGAGGAAACGAAGCTTTCAAGGAGGCCAGGCTGGAGCGAAGTCTTGGGAGATGAAAAGACCCTCAGCGGTCGGACAAGCAGGGAAAGGAAGTTGCTGTGAAGGGAGCAGCACAAAGTCGCAAGGGCATGAAATAGCCTAAGAAGCTGTGAATAGTTCAGTCTGGCTGGAGCTCAGGGGTTAGGATGGGGTGGCATTAGGACTGGGCTGGGGGTTGACTGGAGAGGTAGGCAGGGGCCAGATCGCTTGGAATGAAACTCAAAAGTTTGGACCTTTGGGAGTCATTAAAGGATTTCAAAATAAGGGATCTACCTGTTTGTTTCTTTGTTTCTAAATCGAGGTCTAATTTATACTCCATGAAACGATCAGCTCTGAAGTGTACCCCTCTGTCAGTTTTGACACATGCATATCAAGATCCAGAACATTAATACCATCCCTAAAAGTTCCAAGGTGCCCCTTCTCAATCAATCTTCCCCACCCCCAGAAGCTACCCCTGAACTGAATTTTATCACCACAGATTAGTTTTGCTGATCCTAAAATTTCATGTAAGCGGAATCACACATTATGTACTTTTTTATGTCTGTCTTCTTTCGCTCAGCATGATATTGTTGAGATTCATCCACGTGGCTGCATGTGTCAGTAGTTTATTCCTTTTTATTGCCGAGGAGTATATGATTGCATATTAAAATGGAAAATGAGGTGGTTAGTTTAGCATTTTGCGTGACAAGATCAGTCTGACAGCTAGCTAAGGAAGAGATCGGCATGGAAGGTAAGATGGGCAGTGGAACTAGTTAGGAGAGTATCGCAGTAATTTAAATGGGAAATAATGAGGGCTTCCAGAAAGACAGTAGCTGGGAGGATGAAGAAGGAGGGAAAATACGAGGAGTGTTATGGCAGCAGAGGCTCCACACCTTGGTGGCTAATGGGAGAAGCAGTGAAGGTGGATGACGGTGCCACCCTGCAATATTCAGAACAGAGGTCATCCAGGAGGAGAAGTAATATGCTTCGTTTTGTATGCGTTGCATTTGAGTGCCTACAGGCACCAGACAGAGACCTCCAACAGTTAGATATGGGAGCCTGTAACTCAGAAGAAACTCTGGATGGGTGAGAGGGGAGTCCTTAGTTTACAAGAGGAGAGTGAAGTCTTTGGAGTGGATGAGCTTGTCCAGGAAGGAGGTGTGGGCAAGAAGAGAAGGAGCCCATCGTAGAACCTGGCAGAGGATGAGGAGCATGGAAAGGAAGTCGTGAAATCACAGAAGAAGCTAGAGCACCAAAAGGGAGTAACTTCAAAAAGCCAAGGGGAAAAGCAGGGTAAGGATGGAGGGCGCGATCAAGAGGTGTGGGAGGATAAAACACGGAAAGTTCCATTTTGTTTCCCAACCAGGAGTTCGTTGGTGTCTTTCATCAGAAGAGTTGCCGGTGGAACCGTGGAGGCAGAAACCGGATTTCGGCGGTTTGAGAGTGAACAGGAGGTAAGGAGGAGCTTGCTTCTAAGAGGAATAAAGGAGACAGCGCAGGAGCTGGGTGGGGCGCACCTGCAAGAACCCTGAGCCTCCTTGTGTGCTGGGGAGCGTGACGGAAGGAGCCAGGTGAGTGCAGAGGAGGAAAAGACAGGAGGGCAGCGGAAAAGGATGCAGCAGGGTCCTCCTTGCTGAATCTCAACATCTTCAGAGGTAAAAAAAAAAAAAAAAAAAAGGAAATACTAATAGCTCCTTCATACATCATTATAAGGATTAAAGAAGGTCAGATGTGTGAAGCCAGTGAGCCGAGCACATAGGGGACACTCAATAAATGCTAGTTTCTCTCCTTTCTGGGACTCTTTCCCCTGCCACGAAATGGGGAACTCCGCTCACAGCAGACCTGTGTATACTCACCAAGAGACCCGGGTGTGAAAGCCCTAGCTGCTCTGAGCCCTCTGTCTCCCACCCGGGGGAAAGGTACATACATGTTAAATACCAGGGCGATGACGTAGTCTGGCGACACTGTCACTTTCCAGTCGCACTCCTTGCCTGGCGGGTAGGGTTCTGGGTAGTTTGGTGACAGGATGACTCCTGATGGTCCCGTCAGGTCTCCCCCGCAGGGAGCTGAGGAGAGAGGAACACGGGGTTGAGACTGTCCCCTTCACCTGGTCACATGGGTCCCGGTCAGTGCAGCAGAGGAGGGACTGAGTCTGAGAGACCTCAGTTAAAACTTGGCTCTAGGGGCCAAGGGGAGGTTGGAGCGTAATGGGTGTGAGGGTTTACCTCAAAGTGATGGAAATGTTCTGGAACTAGATAGAGGAGGTGGTTGTACAACGTTGTGAATGCACTAAGTGCCCCTGGATTGTTTGTTTTTATTATTTTTGTTTGTTTGTTTTGAGGAAGATTAGCCCTGAGCTAACATCTGCTGCCAATCCTCCTCTTTTTGCTGAGGAAGATTGGCCCCGAGCTAACATCCGTGCCCATCTTCCTCTACTTTATATGTGGGACACCTACCACAGCACGGCATGCCAAGCAGTGCCATGCCCGCACCTGGGACTGGAACCAGGGAACGTATGCACTTAACTGCTGCACCACCTGGCCGGCCCGAATCATTTGTTTTTAAATGGTTCCTTTTATGTTATGTGCACTTCACCTCAATCAATTATTAAAAAACAAAAACAAAATACCTGGCTCTGCCACTTCCTGGCTGTGTGACCTTATGGAATTTACCTAACCTCTCTGGACCTCAGTGTCCTTTCTCTATTGCAAAAAGAGATAATATCTCCTTCATGGGGGACTAGAAAGATTTTGGAGATGTCTGTTAAAGCATTTAGCATACAGCAAGTAGTCAATATACAGAGCCATCACTCATCTTTCAGACATATGAAATGCATGCTCTCCTTCCACTGCCTTACATCCTGTTTCCAGGCGAGCTCTGTAGGTGTTTACCACGAGTTCCAGCACACTCGATACCAGGAGGAGTGGAAAACGTAACCACATTCACCTGCCAAGCGTGGCTGGCCTCCTCCACAGCCAGCTGACTTGGCATCTGCTTGGGGCTGCCGATCCCTTCCAGTTTTCCAGGAGGCCTTATCCAGGAGAGCGTGTATGCCTCAATTGTATGGAGATATTACAAATCCCCAATTAGGGCACGGTGGCCCCCTCCAAGATGACAGGCCTTTCCAGAAGGCAGGGAGGTGGAAGGTGGCTGCTGATACAGCGAGCTGCTCCCCCGGAGCCCTCCCGGGCACTTCCCAGACCCTGAATGAGCTCTCCTCCTCCACGGCTGGGTTATTGCTCTAGAGCAGGAGGCTGTGACGCAGCCGAGCCTGGGAAGTGCATGGGGTCATTACAGGAAAAGACGGCTGAGACTACAAATGTGGCCTGGTCTGAAAACTACAGGGCACTGTTGGCAGTTGGCAGTGGAGTAGGCAAATGGGGCACAGAGAGTTGTTCAAGGAGATGCTAGAAAATCTGAGACGGGACCCGGAGGCGGAGCCAAGGGCATGTCCAAGACTGCAGTTGCTCGCCTTTTGCAGGGCTGAGCTTTGTTCCCTCACGCTGCAGCTTTTACTTAGGGTGAGACTTAAGGGGCTGGATCCATGCCCCACGGGGGCCATTTAAGAAATGGAAGGTCTTGGGGCTGGCCCCGTGGCTGAGTGGTTAAGTTCACGCGCTCCGCTGCAGGCGGCCCAGTGTTTTGTTGGTTCGAATCCTGGGCACGGACATGGCACTGCTCATCAAACCACGCTGAGGCAGCGTCCCACATACCACAACTAGAAGGACCTACAATGAAGAATATATAACTATGTACCGGGGGGCTTGGGGAAGAAAAAGGGAAAAAAAATAAAATCTTTAAAAAAAAAAAAAAAGAAATGGAAGGTCTGCAGGCCGGGCCATAAAAGCCCGAACATGGCTGAACATAAACTCTGAGTGGTCACGTGCAGTGTGCTGTTTTCCGTGGATAATATGTTTCAAGCACCAACCTGAGCACCAGGACCGTTCAGGTGGGCACCTGTTAAACGCCAGGCATCTCAAGCACAGCATCTCAGACACATCATCTCGTTTACGTCTCATAGCAGCTTAATGAGCTATGGGTTATCCTTCCTGACTTAGAAAGGAGGAAACTGAGGCTCAGAGAGGACAAGTAACCTCCCCTGGGTCACTCAGACTCAAACCCACAGCTGTCCGGTCCTGGAGGCCGTCATTTCCCCACTCTTCTGGACTGCTGCAGAATCCCTGGCGGCAGTGGCATAGAGAGGAGTACCCCTTCCCGGAGGCCCCCTCCCCGCAGGCCGGAGCCAGAAGGCCCAGCCGCAAGAGCTTCTGGGAGCGAGGACGCTCCCTTGAGTCAGGTCTGCCTTGTATCCCACTCATCTCTCTGCTGAACCCTCTCCAGAGAAGATGGTTCGATGAATGGGACAGACTGGAGGCCTGGATGATCAGGATGAAAACTCGAACTCAAAGCAAGACCACACTGTCCAGTCCACAGACAGTGGCTCTACCCGTGTCTGCAGTCCCGGCTCCCAGGGGTCCTCCCAAGGGGTCACAAGGATGCCTCCCTTCAGGCAAGGGCTGCCAGGCTCCAGCTTCCCTTGCCAGCTCAGGGGTCTCTTCCCTTAAGTTTGCCACAGATGGGGTGAGTGTCAGTGTTTCTGGAACCACCTCCGTTATTCTTCTGCTCACCCCCAAAGTGCTCTCAGTTTGTTTGGGTTGTAGGCCTCTACCCTGGTACAGCTCCCTTCCAGATGGCTCCCTGGCATCAGACGTTTGGGCATCTGCTTCCCACCCAGGACTCTGGCACGGGCCTCACCGCCCTCTGCCAGTTGTGCCTCAAGGCTCTGGCTGGACTCCTGGGCTGCTCCATGACGGGGGGCTCCCGCTGCTGGGGGCTGGTTGATTGGCACAAAGAAAGTTCCTTTTTCCCCTTCTAGGCCCAGACACTAGTCAGCAGGACAACTGAGCTGTAGGAAGCCAAATGAAGCCGTGGCAACATCCCAGCGTCACCCCATCCTTGCAGTGGGGACTCAGTGGGGCTGGGAAGCCACGCTGGAACTAGAAACCAGGTCTCACTTCTAAACCAGGGCACATGCCCCCACACCCGTGACCGTGCCCCGTCCACTCCCTCCGTGAGTTAGAGACGGAAGGCGAGCTCTGCCTTGCAGGCCCAGGCTTGAGCTCACAAACCACAGATGCCCAGATGGAAGTGGAAACAGGCTCCCGACCATCCCAGATGGCCAAGGAGTGGGCAGGCTGTAGTGAGGGGCGAGAGTTGTGAAAAAGGTCATTGATTTTCAAGTTTGCACAGTCCTGGGTTCAAATTCCGCCTATGCCACTTACTAGCTGTGAATTTGGGCAAGCTATCCCATCTCTCTGAGCCTCCATTTCCTCATCTATAAAATAAAAAAAGAAAAGAGTAACGACGATAATGGCTTCTAATGTATACTGTGTTTCCTATGAACCAGATTCTAAGTGCTTTACAGTATTATCTTATTTAATCCTCAAAACAAACCAATGAGGTAGGTACTATTATTTTCCCTATTGTATGGAGGAGGAAAATGAGGCACAGAGAGATTAAGTAATCTGTCTAAGGCCACACAGCTTGTGGTGAAGCCAGGCTTGAACCCAGATAGTTCGAATCCAGACCCTGAGCTCTAAACTTACCACGTGGTGATTTCATTTGTGATAATGTAGCTACAACGTCTAGGCCAGCGCCTGTGATGGGGCTGAGGTTCCACAAACACGTATTTCCTTCCTTTGCTCCCTCCCTATAATGCGGGGATGTCAAAGCCAGCCAGACCGGTCATGGCAGACCGCCAAGGGAGCTGGAAATTAGGGGCTTGTCGCTGGGATTTCCAGACTGTTGGAGGGAAAAGGCAAAGATGTTCACTTTGTTGCTGCAGGAACCTTTCTCTAAGCCGAGCGCAGAAGATGGGTAATGAAAGTCGAATTAATCTCTTTGCCCTGCTCACCACACAGTCGCTGCTCTCCCCAACGTAACGCAGCGCAGCCCTCCTTCTCCACGGGACAGTCTCGTCTCAGGACCTGCTTTTCCACAAGAAAAGCTAAGGAACTGCTGCCTTAGAGAATGCTGGATTTGCAAGGGGGCTCAGAGGGCATCTGATTCCCTCCCAGGCCTCACCGGAATTCCCTTAACCAGATGGAATTCTGGTTCAGAGAAGGGAAGTGAGTCCAAAACCTCGAAAGAAGAAAACAAAGAAGAGAGGAGAGGACGGAGGAAGGAAGGAGGGAAGGAGAGAAATGAGTATTTCTTGAGATTAGGGTTATTTGTGTCCTCACCCCACAAGGCCGTGAGGGAAGTATATTCACTCTCACTTTACGGACAAGAAAACTGAGGCTCGGAGAGATGAAGCAATTTCCCAAGGCCACTGAACTAGTGAACAGCAGAGCCAGGGCCTACCCGGATCTGCCCGCTTCCGTACCCCACGCTCTCTCCCACATGGCATGCCACGTCGCTGAGAACCGAGCTGGTTCTGGAACCCAGCTCTCAACTTCCTGCCCGCTGTACACTCACCACGCGACTGTCATGCACACTCCCAATGACCTCTGAGAGACAGGGTTTAGTTCTCACCTTCAAGGCCAGGCCTCAGAGCATGGCCCACATAGGTCAGGCCTCAGAGGCCTGGACAGTGGCTCCCGTGGAGCCAGTGTGGGGGCGCAGGGTGGCTAGGATGGCCGCTGCAGGGGTATGTCTCGGGCAGTCCCCTGAGCCCGTCCCCAGCATGGAGTCAATGTGGGGGGGAGGAAATGAAAGGCTTTGCCTTCAGACTGATGTGGGTGTGAATCTTGGCTCCACCATATCCTAGCTCTGGATTTGGGGCAAGATACACAAATCTGTCTAAGTTTCAGTTTCCTCGAGTGTAAAGTGAGGGCATGGTCCTCACTTGAGAGAGCTGTACAGAAAGGAGGCTGTGTAAGTAAACGTCCAGTATGGGGCTGGCACATGGCAAGGACTCGATGACTGCTGTTCTCTTCTAACACCCGTCATTGACGCGGGAGATAAATGCATTCAGTATTTTGCCTGAGAAAAAGTCGCGTGACAGTGAGCACCCGGAACGCTTGTTTCTACTCTTTCTCTCCTGTCCTCCTCTCACGCAGGCTCACGCAGCTAGGGAGCAGGATTATCAGGCCCAACTCTTACAAGCTACCTGACCTTGGACACATCTGAGTCTCCATCTCTTCATCTGTCAAATGGGGAGATTTCACGAGTACAGACGGGTCTGGAGAACCAACACTCAGGGAACCAACAATGTCCTTGAGAAGAGGAAGCACAAGTTTCCTTCCTTTGCACCCTTCGCCTGTGGGGGCCCTTCCAGTGCTTCAGGAAATAGAAGGGTCATTTCGGAACCTGCTGACCCTGACCTCCAGAGGTGACCCATCGGCCCCTTTCCGACCTAAACAGCCTGGGCCAGGGAGAAAAGGGACAGACATGCCATGCTTAGAAATCTTTGGGACCATTTTGGAGAGTGAAGAATTTGTAGTGTGTAGCGTGTGAGTTGCGTGTGTGAATGTGACCGAGTGTGTGTGTGTGTGCATGTATGCATGCAAAGCAGGGTAAACTTTGGGCTTTCTGCAACTTTGGTGTTCCAATTCCCTTGGCCAGGCTCAAGACCCAGCTGCTGCTTATGTGTGTGTGTGCACCGGGCGGATCTGGAGCACACAAGAGGTGGGAGGAGAAGGCAGGGTCCCTCTGAAGCTGCTTTGTACCTGTGCACGTTGGCGGGCTGGGCTGCCAGAAGAATCTGTTCTCGATCTTCACACAGCTGATCTCGGCGCTTCCCTGCAGCGCGTAGCCAGGGTCACACTGGAACACTGTGGAGTCACCGGCTTCCCAACTGTCGCCACTCCGGCTCCCGTTCTGCGGGACCCCAGGGTCATTGCAGGATGTTGCTGTGGCCACTGGGACAAGAAAACAGAAGAGGAAGTGAGGTTGCCTAGGTGTCTGCCAGACAATGAAACTCTTGGCTCGTCACCTCCCTGTCACTGCCACTTCTGTCACCAGTGCAACTGCCTTGATCACCAGCACCTCCCACCAGTGTCCTCAGCTGCAGCCATGGTGCCACTGTCTCCATTCTCACCCCCATTTCTGTCGCTGCCTCCACCACTGCTTGTGACCACCACCCATTCTACCATTCACCATCACTGTCGTCTACCTGTCATGAGATACCAGGAGTTAAGCGTGATAGCACTGCTGTGATGATAGAACTGAGTTCAGTTTGATTTAATGATTCAAGCTTTGTTCCATGGATAAGCTTTGCAATTTTGTAAGTGTAGCTAACCTGACCAGTATGAGGGAGTGACGAGGTAATGAGGTCTAAACTCCATGCATTCCATCAGAGGGGTCTGCAAAGGAGTCGGGCGTTGGCCTGCCTGAATGCTGAGCGGTGGTTATGAAGGTGTGGGCAGCTTCTGAATTCGGGTGAAGACCATGTTCTCTCATGCAAGGCAAACACACAATGACCTGCCAGACTGAAGCCACATTCAAAAACGTCAGATGTTTGTAGCAAGTGGCAGTGGAGAGTTCAAAACAAACGTAAGTAGCCGAGATGTATTAAAAATTGAGAAAGCTCAGGAATTTGGGAGATGTTTGAAGTCTAATATCTAAACTAGTGTAACATTAGAGCAGGAGTTTTAAAAGTGAACACCAAGCGAATGATGGAAGGAAGGAATGAGTGAATAAAAAAATGGGTGAGTGAATGAAGGAACGGATGCAGCGTGAGAAAACGCCCCGAAGGACGCAGTATATGAGAACGCCAAGGGAAAGGATTCTGAGGCAGGGGCAACAACCCCAGCTGCCTCCACCGTCCCCACCCATGTCATCGTTCACAGACTGTGATCGGCAGGCCCCAGGGACAGAGGTTCTGGAGGCCACAGGATCAATAACGTTCACTGGCTTGGAGGGCTAATTTTTCTCAAAAATTTTGGGAAAAAATAACATTACACTAAAACAAATGAATTTATTATGGAGTAGAACATAAAATTCACGTGAGTTCTTAAGCAAAATCATGAAGCCTCAAAGAGATTTTGTGCTTCCTCCTCCCTCGAGATCTCCTGGGGATATGCATTCACTCATCTCTGCTATTAGAACGACTCGGGTAGAAAGTTTGAGAAGCCTGAGCCTAGGGCAACTGTATACACTAATATCACTAATTATTAGACATAGGATTGTGTGGACGAGTCTGAAATTATAGTATCTAATACCTTACACCCAATAACACCTAAGACAGTGTATGGCAAACTAGAGCCCACAGCCAAATCTGGTTCTATGCCTGTTTTGTTTGTTTGTTTGTTTGTTTTGGTGAGGAAGATTGGCCCTGAGCTAATCGTCCTCTTTTTTTTCTTTTTCTCTCCAAAGCCCCAGTACATAATTGTCTATCTTAGTTGTAATTTCTTCTACTTCTTCTATGTGGGACGCCACCACAGCATGGCTTGATGAGCAGTGATAGGTCGGTGCCCAGGATCTGAACCAACGACCCCTGGGCCACCAAAGTGGAGCACAGGAACTTAACCACTACACCACCGGGCCAGCTCCTATGCCTGTTTTTGTAAATAAAGTTTTATCGAAACACAGGTATGCTCATTTGTTTACATGTTTTCTACAGCTGCTTTCATGCTCTGGCAGCAGAGTTGAGTTGTTATGACGGAGATCATATGGCCCATGAAGCCTGGAATATTTATGATCTGACTTTTACAAAGTTTGCTGACTCTTGCATATGGTATCCTATCTTAAGCCCTCCTCTTTTGAGATCACATTTTAAAACCTATCCTTTGCTTTGACCCAACTTTAGTCATTAACACCATCAACGATCTGCTATCACTATGCTCCAACCACATGTGTAAAATCTTCTTCAACACAGCAAGGTTGGTCTCCCTCCCCATCCTCCCCCCACCACCCCAGGGCCTTTGCACTGCTGGTCCTTCTGTCTGGAATGATCTTGCCACAGACCTTCCTATGCCAGCTCCATCTTGTCCTTCACTTTTCAGCTCCAATGACACCCCCTCAGATAGGCCTCTTTGATCACCTTCCGAGCTCATCCTTTAACTCTCTTCCATCAATTTTGTCACATTACCTTGTTTTGTTCCCTTCATACCACAATCTGTAATAATCTTCCTCCTTCATTTGTTTGCCTCTTTGTTGCACATCGCTTGTGCATCTCCACCGGAAGAGAGACTTTGGCTGGTTTGCTTCCAACTGTATCCCCAGGGCCCCGAACAGTACCCAGCACACAGTAGTGCTCAGCAAATGTTTGTTGAATGAATAAATAAATGAACAAGTCATCACCATCTGACACTTGCTGAATTTATTTATAAAGTCAAATAAGAATCAATCTTTTTCCTTCCCAATTAAAAACCGACTTAGCTTTCATCTCTGGCTTTGCAGTACACTGTACACATGTAAATGATTCCCCAGAAGAAAACCAGCTCGCTGTTCTACGACACTCAGATAGGTTATTTATACGGGAGGCCACAGAGTGCAATGATGAAGGGCCTAGGTCTGGGAATCATTCACAGGGGTTCTGAACCAGGCTCTGCTACTTATTAACTAGATGACCTTGTAGGAGAAACCTCCCTGGGCTTCGGAGCCCACACCTGCAACGTGGATTAATAATGGCGCCCATCCCTTAAGGTTTCCGTGAAAATTTCAGGAGAGAACGCAGCAGAGAGTTTAGCGTGGTGCTGGTTCAATAGACGGCAGTGGTTAGCCTTCGCTCTCCTTCAATGCTCCCCCTCGCCTGTTGTTGTCCTCACTTTCTCTCTTTAATAGCCCTGAATGTGAGCGGCTCGGCAAAGCCGCAGAGGAAAGGCTGGATCCACGTGGTACGGACAGGATGTCAGATGTTACACAGTCATGTTTACTTAATAAAGCCAAAGCCGGCACTAATCGTCCCTGGCATTTCTGTGCAATCCGCTGTCAAACATACACTATAAAGTTAACATGGGTGAGCCGTTCTCTCCTCCCCAGAGTAGTCCTGGTATTTGCTAACCGACGACAGCAACAGGGAAGGTGACCTTTCCTGAACCTTGGTTACGCCCAGAACTGTGGGCCGGCTTCTCATGGCCTTCCTGGAGCCCAGGCGAGGCGGCTTTGCCCACTCCCCTCTCCGTGGACTTAAGCAATGCTCAGGGCGGCTTGCCAAAGGAAACCCTCATGTTAGAGAAAACCATCCATTCGTCTGTTCATGGCTTCGTGTGCCCCTTTGTTCAGCAAGCGGTGAGTGAGCACCTGCTGCATGTGTACCCTCTGGAGGAGTCTGGTTGGCATGATGTGGCCCTGACCCTCTAAGAACTTCTGTGGGATGGCAAGTAGGTGGCCAGCTCGAGACAGGGCAGAGTGTCTGGAATTGACAATGTGCTGAAGAACTAGAGCAGGGTGCTGGGGGTGCCATAGGCTACAGCAATTTATTCTTGGGGAGATTAGGAAGGAGTGGCATCTGAGACGAACCTGGAAGGATGAACAGCACTTCCACGGGATGAGCGATGCGTGAGAAAGCGGTCAAAGCTGCCGGGCAAAGGTGCAGCTCATGAGGGTGCTCAGGGACTCTGTCCCACGTGGCAATACTGAGGACACAGCGGAGGTCAGATAAAGCACATCTATAGTGGAATTCGTCAGTACGATTACGGACTTTTTTTTTTTTTTAAGCCATTCCCATCAGCTTGGGCACAGTCAGAGAAAATACTCGTCTGGTTTAATTACTCATAATACTCCTTTCCCCAGAGAGTGGACTCAGCTGTCTCTTGAGCATTCTGCTCTCCTTACTGCTGGGAGCGCTTTCTATTGCTTATCCAAGCCATTTCTAAAGTTTGTTCTAAGAAATGCTAGTCTCTTGAGATGGCCTAGAAAAACATCATGCATGGCCAAATACGTTTAGGAGTTGTGACCTACCTACCAGACATCTTCTGAATTTATCTGCATTAGCAGACCAAAAATTCTCGGAGGTCCCAAACTTCAGACAACCTCTTCAGGTCTGCCTCAATCTAAGCACCTTCTCAACATTTCTCAATCATGCAAACTTCTTTTTCCTGCAATACCAATCAACAGTCCATGGAACCCCAGGGAACAGATGTTGGGAAATCCTTATCTAAAATGACTCCCTTGTTGCCCCACGGGAGGACTTGAATCTTGGATGAATTCAGCGCTACTCCGTGGTCCCCAGGGACTCTCTCCCTGGGTGAGAGGGTGCGTGGATTTCAGGTAAGAAGATCCCCAATGAACCCTGCAAGGAGCTCTTCCTTGCTGGGCTGGAAGCCTGCATGAGCATTATGTCGGCAAGTTAATGAGTATAAAGGAACATGATCCTGGAGACCCTCATCTGCCCCACACACTGCTAGATGCTCACCTCCACGGAGAAGACGGATGCACAAAAGAGCTGGAAGTAGGGCTTGCAACTCCATTACAGCCTCACTGGTGCCAGAGATATACCCATCCACCCTTAGCTGATACACCAACTGGGTGAGAATGTGGAGGCAAAACCATGGCACAGGTGCCACACAGGCTTGCTCTGGAATCATCACGGAAACCGCCCTCATGCACACACACACAATGGTGTAAGGAGATGATAATGAAGACAGCTGCTGTATAATAAACACAAGCAGAAACCGAGGCAGAGTCACTTGTGCAGGGAGATAAGTGATGGAAGAGGCACTTCAGAGGAGATGAGATGGTGCATCACAGGGAGAGGCAGGGCCAATCATATAAATGATCTAATATTGGGACTTGAAGGTTTGAGTTTTTTCCATTTTTGGTGGCTCTTTGTCATGCTCCTCCATAATTGGCTACTTCAGTACATAATTAATTGAATTTAGATTACTCGTGTTGGCTTCCAGTCTTTACCGAGACCTGCACTAAACGGAGAACTAGAGTGTGAGGCAAGGCAGATCAGCTCTTCCATAGCTGCACCTCAAACCATCGTCAACTGGTACCTCCCCTGACTCTCTCAATGCTACGCGTGTTTCAGCCACAATGGACAATTGTCCACTTCCAGAACCTATTATCCTGTCTCTGTATTTGTCCATGTGTTCTTTGCATCTAGGATGCCCTTTTCTCTCTCTTTCATCTAATAAGGATCCACAAATCCTCCAAAGTCCAACTCAGTGGCAACTCCAATGCCATGTCATAGTTGACCACTCCTTCCTTGAAATACTGTCTTTTCTTGTGTAACTTCTACTCATCCTTCAGGTCTGAGATTGGGCTTCGTCTTTTCTGGAACATCTTTCTGGATGCTCCACGGTGACTATTACAGTTTATAGTTCTCCCTCCAGATGCTTATCAATTTGTATGTAAGGGTCTATTAACCTGCCTGTCTTCCCCCTAGAGTAAGCTTAGCATGGATATTTGAACAGGTGCTAACCATGTACCAGGCACACAGCAGACGCTCAATAAATATCTTTACTCGAGTGGAGATGGAGGAAAGGAGGGACTTGAGAGAGAAGGAGAGGAGGCAGCATGACAAATGGAGAGGGTGCCAGCAGAAGGCAAGCACAGACCTGAGAACTGAATGGCAAACCCCTGCTTGCTGGTGAAGAAGTCGGTGCTGAACTGCAGAACGACTGAGTTGAAGGTGCTATGCAGATCCTTGGGCAGGGCTGAGCCGCTGAGCTCCTTCAGCAGAACCCCACTCTCCACAGGCCCATCCCAGATGCGCAGCACATCATGGACCTCCTCTGTGTCGAACACCAAGAAGTGGAGCCTGAATGGAGAGAAGAAGCAGGCAGTCATGCCGGGCTCAGCCCCTTTTTTTCCAGGGGCTTCCAGTCAGGGAAGGTCATCTGGTAGCATCCTCATGATTCTCATTCAGCCACTCCTCCACTGAGGTCACTGGCAATGGGGACAAGGTGAGGAGAAGTATATTTTGGGCATCTCGTTTATTACTATGAGCTTCATGTTGCCACTATCAAACCCCACCTGTCTTCTCAACTCCACACAACAGACCTCAGACCTCATTCCTGAGTCCATATCCATATTATTCTAAATTAGGAGGAGGATAGTGAGAAGGCAGGGTCTGGATTGGATAAAGGATATAGGTAAAAAGAAAATAGTCAATCAAAATCCCAGCAAGTTCTTTTGTGGATATCAACAAAGGGATTCTAAAATTTCTATGGAGAGGCATAAGATCCAGAATAGCCAGCACAATATTGAAGAAGAACAAAATTGGAGGACTGACACTACCCAATGTCAAGACTTGCCATAAAGCTACAAGAATCAAAACAGTGGTATTGGTGGAATAATAGACAAATAGATCAATGGAACAAAATAGAGAGCGCAGAAACAGACCCACATAAATACAGTCAATTGATTTTTGACAAGGGAGCAAAAGCAATACGGTGGAGCAAAGATAGTCTTTTCAACAAATGGTGCTGGAACAACTGGATATCAACATGCAAATGATGAATCTAGACACAGATTTTATACCCCTCACAAAAATGAACTCAAAGTGGATCACAGATCTTAATATAAACATGAACTTATTATAAAACTCCTAGAAGATAACACAGAAAATCTGGATGACCTTGGGTATGGTGATGACTTATTAGATACAACACCAAAGGCATGATCCATGAAAAAAACACCTGATAACCAGAACTTCATTACAATTAAAAGTTTATGCTCTGCAAACGACACTATCAAGGGGATGAGCAGACGAGCCACAGACTGGGAGAAAAATCTCTGCAAAAGACACATCTGATAAAGGACTGTTACCCAAAATATACAGAGAATTATTAAAACTCAACAATAAGAAAACAACCTGATTAAAAAATGGGCTACAGACCTTACCAGACACCTCACCAAAGAAGATATATAGATGGCAAGCGAGCATATGAAAAGATGTGATGTCATCAGGGAAATGCAAATGAAAGCAGCAACGAGATACAACTACACACCTACTAGAGAGGCTAAAATCCAGGACACTGACAACATCAAATGCTGACAAGTATGTGGAGCAACAGGAACTCTCACTCGTTGCTGGTGGGAATACAAAATGTTACAGCCACTTTGGAAGACAGTTTGGCAGTTTCTTAAAAATACTCTTACCATATGATCCAGAAATCATGCTTCTTAGTATTTATCTAAACGAGTTCAAAATTTATTTTCACACAAAAACCTGCACACAGATGCTTATAGCAGCTTTATTCGTAATTGCCCAAACTTGGAAGCAACCAAGACATCTTCAGTAGGTGAATGGATAAATAGACTGTGGTATATCCAGACAATGGAATATTATTCAGCACTAAAAAGAAATGAGTTATCAAGTGATGAAAAGACATGGAGGAACCTTAAATACATACCACCAAGAGAAAGAAGCCATTCTGAAAAGGCTACAATACTGTATGATTCCAACTAGACAGCATTCTGGAAAAGGCAAAATTGTGGCGACGGTAAAAAGATCAGTGGTTGCCAGGGGCTGGCAGTGGGGTGGGAGGGAAGAATAGGTGGAGCACAAAGGATTTTCAGGGCAGTGGAATTGCTCTGTATGATACCACAATGACGAACACATGTCATACACGTTTGTCCAAACCCACAGAATGTTCAACACCAAGCGTGAACCCTAATGTAAACTATGGACGTTGGGTGATGATGACGTGTCAACGTAGGTTCATCAATTGTAACAAATGCACCATGCTCGTGGGGGATATGGATAATGGGGGAGGCTGTGCATGCGTGGGAACAGGGGGTATATGGGAAATCTCTGTACTTTCCTCTCAATTTTGCTGTGAATCTAAATCCGCTCTAAAAAACTAACTCATAAAAAAGAGCGGGTTGGGTAAAGGGCAGGGGTTGCTGTGGGGTCACTGAGAAGCTGGCTCAGAAGGGGTGAGGGCTGGGGTGAGCCCACTCCTTGGTTTCCCAGAGTAGAACTCAGGATATTAGCCGCACACAGGCTTGGCTCAGATAATCCCCGCAACTCTCAGGAGGCCAGGCGGGGGTCTCCGTGTGTGGGGTGCCTGCAGACCCAGACAGAGCTCGCAGAGCAAAGGAGCTCGGTAGGAACCTGAATTCTTCCAGAACAAAAAGGTTCCAGCTGCCAAAGCTTCTTTGGCTACAAGCCTCTCTCCCTCTTCTAATCAATTTTTCATTTTGGAAGAATTTTAGACTTACAGAAAAGTTGCAAAGATAATACAGAGAATTCCCACAGACCCCTCATCATTTCTCCTATTGCTAATATCTTACATTTCCCTGGTACCTTTGTTACAACAAGGAAACCAAAACTGCATATTACTATGAACTTGACTCCAGACTTTATTTAAATTTCACCAGTTTTTCCTTTCTGTTCCAGGATCCTACTCATTTATCACTATCTCTTTGTAAAAATATCCTTTTAAATTGTAGAAATAAGACATGCTCGAGGCAGAAAAAGGCAAACAATATACAGATGCACTGAATTTTTAAAAAGTCTCTTTCTCAAGCAACCAATCTATTCTCCAGAGCTTTTCACTTGATATTAGCCTTGGTGCATATCTTTCCAGACTTTTCTTCAATGCGTACACATACATCTTTTCCCCCCAAATGGAACCACGTTTTACATAGTTTCATGTAACTTTCTTCACTTAATACTGTATTGTGGACAAAGACATCTACTTCATTTTTTTCCTGCAAAAATGGACATGGTTATATTTCACATAACACTGCAAGGAACACTCCCATCTTTATGTAGCTTTGCATTTTTCTGTTAATATTTCAGTTGACAAGCAGGAATAATTTTGGGGGGGTAGGCATATATACTAAAATTTTTGATAAATGCTGCTAAGTTATTCTCTTAAGTGATTGTGTCAATTCACATTCCCACTAAACTGTATTAATGTGACTCTTCTCTCTAAATTTCACCTCACCAACATCAGATATTACAATGTTGTAAATATATTCTACATTAAAATACTTGCTCATCTGCTAAACCAAAATGGAATCTCATTGGTGTTTTAAGATTAGATAATTTAGAAAAGTTGCATATATTTGTTGGTCATTTGTATATCTTAATATCCTTTATCCATCTTAATTGAGTTCTCTTTTTAAATTCTCTTTATACACTATAATTTTTATTATCTTTATATATTTTGATTCCTCTTTTATATGATATATTTGTTGCTAATATTTTCTTCTGGCATCTGGCGTCTCTTTTCCTTTTAAATTTTGCTTATGGTGTCCATTTTGGTATAGAAGTTATTCATTTTATGTAACCAAATATCTTAATCTTTCCCTTTAAGGATATTGGGTCCTGTGTTATATTTGGACAAACTTTATTCTCCTCAAAATGATTAAAAAGCAAAACTGTAATATTTTCCCAGAACTTGTATACTTTCATCTTTTTTTTCTGCTGAGGAAGATTCGCCCTGAGCTAACATCTGTGCCAGTCTTTCTCTATTTTGTATGTGAGTTGCTACCAGAGCGTGGCCGCTGACAAGTGGTGTAGGTCTGCACCCAGGAGCCACATCTGGGCTGCTTAACCTCTAGGCCACCAGGGCTTGCCCCATATAGTTTCATTTTTTGAGGTTTATAGGTTCATTACTTTTCCAAATGGACACCCCATTGTCCAAACATCTATCTAAAGTCTCCTCCCCTGTATCTTGACTATCAAAACTCTCTGTTTACTTCCTCCTTAGCATTTATCACAGCCTATACTTAGTTTTTTTTTGTTTACTATCCGTCTCCCCGACTAGCACATCATTTCCATGAGTGTGGGACCAGGCCTCGAGCCCCAGTGCAGAGGATGTGCCCGACACTTCGGATGGTGCTCGTGAATACCTGGGAAAGGAGACATTCATAACTGAATAATCCAGGTTCTCGCCACAGGTTTAAAATGTCACCTTGCTCGTGGGTCTCATTCTAGACTCTCCTCCAGGGCCGTCTCTTTTGCTTGTCCTGGATTCTACTTATGGTCCCAGGAACTATAGCTCCCTTCAGTTCCACAATCTCAGATTTTGATATTTTTAAAGGAAAAGCTCCCTTCATATTTTTTCTCCAAAATTTCTAAGCTAATTTCCCAAATTTATTCTTTCAGATAAATTTATGGCTATCAAATTCCAAAAAATTCCACTGATATTTTCATTGGGATTGCACACACTTATTAACTGGGGCAAACTGATATCTTTATGTTACTTATTTTCCCCAGCCAGGAACACTGTAGACATCTTATTTAGGGCTTAGTTCATGTACTTTTGTAAAGTTTTATGGTTTTCTTCTTTGCATACTTCTTATTAAATTCATTTCTTTTGCTCCATTGTGAACGGAATTTAATTTTCAGTTACATATTTATTGTTGAATATATAGGTGTATGTTTCTTTTTCATTCCCATGTAAATTTTTTAAATTTTATTGAGGTCACAGTGGTTAATAACATTATATAAATTTCAGGGGCACATCATTATATTTTGACTTCTGTATGGACCTCATCATGTTTAGCACTAAAAGGCTGGCTTCCATTCATGTGTGTTTCTTATTTTCAATTATCAATTAGTTCTGATAGGATTCAAGCGCATTTCCTGGCTTTCCTAAGTAGACCCTTTTATAGGTATAGGTGGAGATTCCTCAGTACCAGGAGCTGTGTGGGTTTTCTCAATGGCTGTGTTCTAATTTCCCTGGCAGGCCTCCCCTCTGAGGACTTCCAACAGAGCGAAGGCAGATGGGCTCCCCTTCAAGGCGTTTAACAGGGAACAGACTGGCAGCCGGGGGCCCCACACTTGATTGAAAAGGGGAGAAGGAGCTCCCCAGGAAGCAGAGCAAACAGGCATACCCACTGCTGTGCCAAGCTGCCCCTTCCGTCTCTGCTCTCTCCACGTCACTCCGTGCACTGTGAAGTTGGCAGCCCGGCACAGGCGCAGACCGAGAGCTAAACCGTGCGGTGTTGCTGGACGTGCTCTCAGAAAAGAGAGGTTTGCGTGGGCCCGACTTGTCAGGGCAGGAAGGAGGAAATGACACTGAAAGTTTGGTGACAAGAAAGGGAGTGTGTTTTCTTTGGATTTAACAACATCAGACAAGATCTGGAGGCAGCGGGAGGCTAGGGTGCCTGGGAAGAAAGGCGACTCTCACACGGGAGTTCAGGTGGCCTTAGGATGTCACAGGAAGTAGAGCTGGATTGAGGGAAGGAGGATAACGAGGGCCTCAGAATGAGCTAGAGGAGTGTGGGCTCCAGCCTCTTCTGGTTCGAGTTGGACCAAAGTCCCCGGGGGTGAATAGTGGAATGAACGAGTGAATGAAAGAAATCCCAGGAGGACCAGTCTGATAGGAATTTGTGAAGAGAGAATATGGAGACTAAGTAGAAATGAAAGAACACATGTTTATACAACAACCACTGTGTACAAGGCGCTTTATCCCATTCAGTCCTCACAAGCATCTTGATGTTGTAGGTGGCATCATTCCCATCTTTAAAAGTGAGGTTCAGAGAGGTTCAATAAATTGCCCAAGGTCAAGGGCTGATTAGAGAGTGAGCCAGATTTACATTATATAATTACAGTCCAGGTCAGACTTTGGTGCTCCCACCCTGTCCCCTGAGAATGCAGCCCACCCCTCCCGAAGGCAGAGGCTGTGGCTGAGAGCCAGGCACGTGCTGGAGAGGCCCCCTCTAGGAATCAGTAGTTTACATGTGAATCACACACAAGGTTAAAGGGCTGGTATTCCAGATCATGAATTAAAAACGCCGGTTTGTTGCATTCAGCTTAGGTGATCTGATAATCAGACAAAGTCACAGGCGTGGCATTGACGAGGTCAAGAGAAGTGGCAGGAGGCAGTGACGGGAGGGAGCCTGAGGTCCTTTGCATGCAGAAACAATGCAACTTGGCAACGGAAAGGATAGAAGCTGAAGTTCCAGACTTCTTACCGCATTCATTTATCTAAACACCTCCGATGTGCTGGGCGCTGGGAGATAATGGTGAAGATGACAGACAGGGTGTCATTTTCCACTTGTTTCTGGACATGGGCGATACTCTCGCATACACAAACCCATTAAAAGATTATCAGCTGTGGCAAAGGCAGTGAAGGAAACAGCAGAGCTCTGAGAATGAGTGACCACGTTAGATAGGGTGGCCAGGAAGACCTCACTAAGGAGATGACATTTAAGCAAGATGAGAGGCTCAAAGGGAGCCAGCCATGTGGAGAGCAGGGCAGGGTAAGAGCGAGGAGGAAGCTTTCTGTGAATAAAGGGCAGCATGTGCAAAGGCCCCCAAAGGGAACCAGCCTGGAGTGTTGGAGCAAGAGAAAGGCCACTGAGGCTGTCGCTGGGCCAAGAGATGCAGGCAGAGGCCAGGTCAGGTGAGACGGGAAAAGTTTGGATTTTCTTCTACAGGCTAAGGGAAGTCATGGAAGGATTTTAAGCTGAGACCTGACAGGAGCTGATGTACACTTTTAAGATCACTCCTGCTGCTCAGCTGAGAACAGCTTGGCAAGGCCAAGAGTGAACGCCGCCTGGAAGTACAAGGGAGGGAGCTGCTGCAGGAGTCTATGGCTCTTTCAGTATAAATCCGTGGTGGGTGCCAGCCAAGACTTGCTTTGCCAAACCAACTACATTTACTAAGACCCTTATTGAAGACTTTTCTCATCTTATAGAAATCAGAGTCTATAAAACGCTAATTAGAGGTTCTGATCTATAGGGATAACTCTGGGCCCGAACAGACATTGGGGTTTGCCTGAGCAGCTCCCCTGCAGGGCAACACCTGGTCTTTTGGCCTTTGAAAACAACAGAAAACAGTTTGAGGACCCTGTTCTCACCACCCACCCCCCCCCGCTCCCCGCCCCCCCCCCCAACCAGAGGAGAGGCACTGAAGGGAAGGGAGGAGGTGAAGAGGTGCACCTTCGTACCAATGCCTTGCTCGCGCATGTGTGTGTCTCTGGACCACAGACACAACACAGACCAGGGAGGAGGGCTGAGGCGTGTTGTGCATCAAGCTCTGTGTTGAGAGCTGCGGAAATGTGCATGGCTCTGTCTTTGCCCTGGAGGCTGCTGCTGCTTATTGAAAGAGACACCAAAACACAATAATGTGTGCAATAGGTACTAAAAGAATGGGATAAAGTGCTATTGAAATAACCAGAGGAAGAGAACTAAATATTTGCAGGAAATCTATGTACCAAGTACTTTATGTATATTGTCTAATATCCTCATAATAACCCTCTGATTTAGAGTCGATTTTCTCCATCTCGCTGATGGGGGAACTGAAGTCCCCAGGGGTTAACATAGGCAGCTCGCCAGGGTGGGGGTGGGGGTGAAACAGCTAGTGTGGTTCATAGGCAGCCATCAAACTACATCTGTCTGGTACCAAAGGCCTTTCTTTTACATCTTCTTCTTCTAACTGAGAGAGGCAAGGAAAATTCCAAGGAGGAGGTGTCTTTGAAGCAGTTTTGAAGAAAGAAAAAAATACCATGAGGAAAGTGAAAAAGAGGCAGAAGATCCCAAGAGATGGACTAGCGTATACAGAGGAATAAAAATGTAACTGGCCTTCCTGGACCCAAACTCTCTCCCACTCTTTCAACTCACCTTTTCGACGAGGGCCAGGGTGATCTTTCTCAGGCACGCATCCGCACCAGTCGTTCCTCCTTCCCTACAGAATAAAGTCAGACTCCCTATGGGACACCCCAAGTCGTTCCTGAGCATCCCATTGCCTTCTCCCCTTCCTCTCACCCTTCATCCGTTTCCCTCTTATTCTCTGGCTCTGGGGACCTCCCTCTGCCTGGAGGTTTCCAAGCCCTCACACCATACCACCTGCAGTGGGTTGAATTGTCTCTTTCAGAGAGTTCAAGTCCTAACCCCTGGTCCCTGTGACTGTGACCTTAGTGAGAAGTAGAGTCTTTGCAGATGTAATCAAGTTAAGACGAGGTCATCCTGGATTAGAGTGGGCCCTAAATCCAATGACGGACGTCTTTATAAGAGAAAGGAGGGGAGATCTGCACACAGAGGCACTGAGGAGACACAGGGAAGAAGGTCATGTGAAAGTGGAGGCAGAGATCGGAGTGATGCGTCTCCAAGCCAAGGAATGCCAAGGGTTGCTGGCAATACCAGAAGCTAGGAGAGAGACACGAAACAGGGTCTTCCCTAGAGTCCTCAGAGGGAGCATGGCCCTACTAGCACCTTGGTTTTGGACTTCCAGGCTCTGGAACTGCAAGAAGATACATTTGTTTTGAGCCCTTCAGTTTGTTACAGCAGCCCTAGTAAACTAATACACCATCTGACTAACATGTACTGGTAGATACCCCACATCCAGTGGGGAGCTTTTCTATAGGCTTCTCCATATCCTCTCGTGGACCCAGTGTGGTGAGATGCTCCCTCCTTGGGCTCCCACTGTATTAGTCACCTGTTGACTTATCTGTCTTCCCCAGTTCCTTAACTGTTGTGTTTGTGCCTCATTCATCCCTATTTCTTCAGCACCCAGCACCTGACCCACACTAAGCTCTTGATTTGGGTGAACCAAATGAATGAATGGTTCATCAGCTTTCGGGGATGCCTAGAGTTCAGCAAAACTCACCACTGTTCTTGCCAAATGTGTGGCACTTGGCAGAGGCAACTGAAATCCTATGTGCTAAGGAAATACTTTCTATTTTGCTGGAGGTTCTGACATCTTTCTTTACCACCCACATCCAGCCCTGTAGATCTTACAACTGTACCCTTGATGTTCTGTCACTACCAAAGAGATAGGACCTAGCTGCACACACACCGGACCAGAGCTAGCTGCCTAGTCTAAACCCAGGACATATGGGGATGCAGCAACCATGGTCTCAAACTCTCTAATTCCAGCCCTACAAGTTCTCTGACCCTATATGGATACCGTTATTCACACATTCAATCAGTGGATAGTAGGTACTAGGTGCAGATAGCATCCCAGGCACTGGTGACACAGACAGGAATATGGCATGTTTCTGCCCCTAAACGTGGGGTGATAAGTACTATGGTAAATGTATGCACAGAGAAGGCCCCTACCTTGGGTGGAGGGGTTGAGGTAAGACCCCTTGAGGAGGGAACAACTAAGCTGAGTCTTCAGAGATGAACAGGATGTGTCCAGATGAGGGGGTGGATGAGGAGTGTGGGAAGAAAAGTGAATGCCAGGCAGAGAAAACAGGCTGTGCAAAGACACGGTGGGAAAGATGAGACTGGTACCCCCAGGAAACTACAAATTCTTCAGCAGGACAAGAGTCTGGGGTGGAGGTGGGTGAGACCAGAAGCTATAGGTTTGGACAACCCCAACCAATGAGTATGTAGCAGGAGAAGCACACAGAGAAGGGAGTTTTCTGGGGAACCATGGCATTAAGGATGAGCAGGAGAAGAGAAGTCCATGAAGGAGATGAAGAACGAGGCGTCGAGGAAGCAGAAGCAAAACCATGAAAAGGTGCCATCCTGGAAGTCAAGAGAGGAGAAAGTCTAGGAAATGGCACTGATGTCCAAGCTGGGAAGAAGGCAAGGCACGCGTGGTCCTTGTGATCCTAGTGGGAGCCGTTTCCATGGTGCTGGAGTAGGGTTGGGGGCAAGGAGGGAGGAGCCCCGTTCCCACCAAAGGAGGGGCCTTGAGTTGGTCTCCTGTCCAAGTCTGGTATCCAGTTTGCCTGGGGTGCACCTGGGCTCTCATGATGACCAACAAGTAGGTCAGCTCAGCTAGTCAGCCTCACTGGTCTCTGGTTCTCTCCTGTTCCCCTGGGGGCTGCCCTGAACCTATGTTTGCTCTCTCTGGGGCTGGGTCTTCATTTCACAGCTGGCTGCCACCTGCTTCAATTGCAGAGCACCCTGGATTGTGGGGTTGTCCCTGTTCCGGGATCTCTACACACCTTTTCATTATCGTGTTTCCACCTAGTCCCACCTTCCACCACAACCTCCCAAGAGCACGTCCCCAGGTGAGGGCACCCTGATCTGGCCCTCGCTCCCTCACCTCTTCCCATCAGCCTACCACTGAGACTCCCCTGGGCTTTGCTGGTAAGGCTGGTAAGGTTCATGACACTCAGCTTCAACGACAGGAAGAGATTAACTAGCAGAGCCTTAATATGGAAAGCTAGGAGAGCATTGGATTCTCATCGCAGGAGCCTGCACCCCTCAAGTGCCGTGGACAGGCAAAACTCGCTTCTGGGATGATGGTCCTCAGTCCTTTCAGTGTGAGGAAACTAACACACTGGGCATTTCTTGGACACTACCCACCTCAAGATGCACAGGTGGTTCATCTGTATTCACTGCACATTGGAAAGATACGCAAAATGAGAAAAAAATTCCACACCATCTTGATATGTTGATTTCACTTGCCTTCTGGCTGGGCCCCAGAATATGAAAGGGCATCAGGTGCTCCCAAGCAACTGTCACCACCGCACGAACACAACGGAGGCTGCACCAATAAGATCTTAACGCGGATCTTTACATCAGGGGAAAATGGCACGTGAATGAACAGCTGCTGCAGGGGGAAAGGGTCAGAAATCACTCCTGTCCCCAAATGAGAATGCAGCTTAAATTATCCTCCGTGACACTGGAAATGACAATAAGAAAATAATACTTGTTTTATAAAATGCCCCCATCTGAGCCACACGGAGCTGCAAATCAACAATTAAACCATGATCATAACAGCAGACAACAACAATTACAGCATTGTGCTATACAAAGAGCAACAACTGAGAAGGCACAGCAAACTCCAAAGCAAGCATCAGCGTCTAGAGCAAAATTAGAGGCTCTTCTTTCCTGGGGCCAGCTGGTATGCAATAGAAAAAAAGCTTCTTTTGTCATTTTCATAAGTGAAAGGGTAAACCTTGGCCTCAGGTCACTGAAGAAGCTGCCGTCACTGATGCTCTGGGAGGTGGGGGCACAAACGCAGGACTTAGTCCACCGCCTTGTGGTCCACTCCACCTCGCCGGGTGACCTTGGACCAGTTGCCTTCTCTGCCCCATCACCCTGTAAGTCACCCAGTCACTCTGTGACTGCCTATCATCAGCCAGAACCCGCCGTGAAGGTGTGGGGGATTCTGCGAGGGGCAGATGTGTCTTTATTCTTCTTGGGGGAAATGTTTTCCATAAAAGGAAAGGCTCATGCCTCCTCCAAAATGGGAAAAACTGGCTGTGGAGTCAGACATGAGTTCAAATACTAGTTCTGTGATAGCCAGCTGGGCGACATTGCAGAGCCTCAGTTTACTCTTCTGTAAAATGGCAGTAACATCATTTATCCAGTAGTGTCGCTAAGAGGTTTATTGTAAATGAAATCACACATAAAGCCTCCAGCACTGAGCCCGATACACAGAATAACATCAATAAATGGCAAAATCACCTAAAATTCCACTTTTGTTCTATTTATTTATTTACTTTACTTGACTGAGATGTGTTAAATTCTCCTACAATTGTCAATTTCTCCTTGCATTTCTAACCGATTTTGCTTTACGTTTTTTTGTTAGGTTATTTGGCGCATAAGGATTCATGACTGTTAGCGTTATTGTGGGCTATGCATTTTATCACATGAAATAATTCCCTCTCTCCCTTTTAATATTTTTTAACTTTTTTTTTTTTTTAGGAAAAGCAAAAGCAATGCTGTGACCCCTGCTTTTTTATTTATTTATTTATTTATTCATACTATTCCTTTGTCCCAACCTTTTATTTTTAATATTCCCTTGTTTTCCTGTCTGGTAGCATTTTTTTTTCTTTACCTAACCTGAGAATCTTTTCTTTGCAATAAAGAAGTTTAACTTGGGGGCACCTGCTCATGCCTCCCTATAGCTCCCTCTGCCCACAGGTCGGTCACAGTAATTGTACCACACATAACAATAGAGGCTTCCTTTCCCTGTGTGCCGTCACCTGGGGACCTCCGTCTGGGATGCCCCTCACGTCATTCTGCCCACTCCTGTTGCAGAACCTTTACTCGGCATTCCTGGGTCTGGCACTCTGCTCTTTCACTTGACCTTAGTTTTTTGCTGATCCTTCAACCAGGTCTCAGTCTATAGGTCATCTTTGCTCTGGGCCCTGTCCATGGACCCTCCCACTCCCCTGTGCATCCTGAGCTCTGTAACCTTGGCCTGCTCCAGGAACTGCCTCTTTTCCTCCCATTCCTTTCTACCTCACACTGCAGAGTGGCCAGACAAAAGGGAGTTTATACTTATTATCGGAACTGAAATGTTTGCACTTGGTGGCAGTGAGGACGTTATGTGCTTACCAACTCTTGTTTCCTCTTCCTCCTGGGCATATCCTCCCTTATGATTAGGTGAGCTGTGAAATGTGTTCTGGTCAGTGGGATGTTGGGGGAAGGCTTGACTCTTAAAAAGCATTGCTCCACTCTCTCATGCTTTCTCATTCCCTCCTCAGTGGGCCAGACACGAGGAAGCCCCAGAGGACTGCGAGGCGGTCATGTGGAACGAGCCTGAGCCTTGAATTATTTTGTGGAAGAGGCACGCCCGCCCACACACACCCAGGGCCCTGCCCCTCTGCAGACCAGCATTGTACTGCGAAGTGAGTGAGACAGGAGCCTTTTTGTGTTGGAACACTGAGATTTGGGGTTTATTTGTTATATCAGTTAGCCATTACTGCTGACTAATACAAGCTTATTTCCATCATCCTGTTTTATGCTTTTTATTATATTTTCTTGCTATTTTTCTTTTTGTAATTCTTAGTTTTCACACTTTCTTCACTGATTTTTAAAGTATACATTTTGTTTTTAATTCTACTTTATCTTCAAACATTTTCAAAAATCCTCCTAAACTTGCATTTTCTTTAATTATTAAAGGAAAAAATAACATACCATTTCACTCTCCCTTATGTAAGACAGAAAATCTAAAAAAGATTTTCCTTTCTCCTCTGCCTTCTCCCAGCTATCAAATCACTGACAATATAATCAGGGACCATAGACCCAAATTAAATATCGTCTTTCATGGTCATTAGTTCTTCGTATATTTTTTCTAAACATTTCAGTAGGCTGAAAATTATATGTCTATTTTAGTTTTCTGTGGCTGCTGTGACAAAGAACCACAAACTTGGTGACTTCAAACAGTAGGAATTTATTCTTTCACAGTTCTGGAGGCCAGCAGTCTAAAATCAGTATCACCACGCTGAAGTGTGGTGTCCTTAGGGCGACAGTCCCTTGGGAGTCCCTAAGGGAGAATCTATTCCTTGCCTCTTCCAACTTCTGGTGGCTGTTGGCATTCCTTGGCTTCTGGCCACATCTTTCCAATCTCTGTGTCTGTCTTCACATCGCCTTCTCCTCTGTGTGATTAAAATCTCCCTCTGCTTCCCTCTTACAGGGACACACGTGATTGCATTTAGGGCCCACCCGGATAATCCAGGATAATCTCCTCATCTCAAGATCCTTGATTTAATCACACCTACAAAGATCTTTTTCCAAATAAAGTCACGTTTTCAAGCTCCAGGCATTCGGACCTGGTATCCTTGGGGCCATCATTCAGCCAACTGCAATGTCTTTGCAAGTTCTTCAAGAAGCCTGCGTGTCCATTTTCCGTGGCTTTTGAGCATATTATATTGTGGCTGAATCAACAATTCTTGGGTCTCCAAACACCACTGGCTTGGCCTTCGATACAAAGGAGAAGAAATCTTAGGAGGTGGATGCTTTGTGGTGGTGGTTCTTTTGTAAATGACAGTTTTATTTGATGAAATCTGATTATGTGCTCACTGTAAGAGTGTGTTTTGCCAAATGCATTTAGGGATTTTTTTATGATTCTTACAACTGTTTCATTTTTCATCCAGTTGTATCTAATTCATTTTGCCTGAAACCCGGTGAGTTTTTTCGGTCCACCAAGAAAGTTTTACCAGCGGTTACTCCATCCCTCTGCCCCTTTCTCAGGGGAGTGTGCTAACATTTTGTATTTTATGATTCCTTCTGCTCCATTGCTCATTGTTCTTCTTCATTTATGCTGCCTAGATTGGTATTCTGTCTTCCATATTTGGCAACTTTTCTTTCATTAATTCTATACTTCCATGCTTTTTCTCTGTGGTCTCAGAGAGATTCTCCAGTTTGTCTCCCACTTCAATGCTTTTATTTCTTGCAAGGCATCAATGCTGCCGTTGTGGATTTGAATTGTTATTGTGCATTTAGTTTCTTTGCATTTTTTTACTCCATCACTGTCTTTCTGTCTCAGGAGAGCCCCTCCCCATTTCATCATCCATCTTCTGCTACCTATCAACCCTATTTCTTATATTTAAATGAGAATATGATCTATTGATTCGTTTAAATTTTCTTCTGTCTAATATAGCAAAATCCTTTCAGAAGACATGTTTCTATTTCTTTAGGGAAATGGTTCTCTTTTTTTAATGAATGGTATGTTTCAAGTGGCATCACACACTTATTTTATGTATTTTTGCTTGTTTGTTTCTTTATCTTTTGAAAGGGAGAGATCAATACCGGTCCAGTGCGGCCAACCAACAAGGTCTGCATTTCTTCCACTGCACTGTTTATTCTCCTCCTAAGAGACGGTGGAATTCATTTCTGGGGTTGTAAACTGGAAGTCAAGTTGAGGTATTCTGGCCAATTCGGCCATCCAGTGTAGCCCAGCTGGATTACTACTCTTGGATAATTTGAAGTAGTTTGTGTTTCTTTTGCTAGAGGTGATCTGTGAGAAACTAAATTGCCAGAGAGCCCTACTACTCTTAAGGCTACATTTATACCTACGGGTTATCCACATCCTCTCCTTCAAAAACTTTTGAGCTCCCCGGTTTGTTGGAACTTACATCTGACAAAGGAACACCCCACTGTGGATGCACTTATCTGTTCTGGTCCTCCAGGAGGTCAGCTCTTACACCGCAAGTACACAGACTTTCTCTGTTTAAGGTTTAACTTACTGTCACTGCCCAAAAATACACCTTCTGGAAGCTGCTAACCCTGCAGCCACGATTCCTGGCAAGAGCTGTGAACAGAAGCTTCACTTCTGGTCCTTCCGCCTCCTCTGGGCCAGCTTCCCACTTGCTGGTTAAAGGGAAGCAATGTGGATCACAGTGGGGGAATTGCTGCCCTATGATTGATGTGACACGGCAGCCGGGGAATCTGGGCTTCTGGCACAGCCAGATGTTTTCTCTAGTCCAGCTGCCTCTCAGGAAGACAAGCTCCACGGGGCTGGGGGTCTGGATAATCAGAACTACAGACCCTCCTCTCGTAATCCTACTACTTAGCGACCAACAGCCAAGAATGGAGTTTCCAGGTTACCCTCTGCCTTAATTATTAAGAAGCATCTCGATGGTTAAAAAATCAACAAACTGGGAGCATTAGCCAAAAACAAGCTTTACCACTTAAGGAGCATTAGAAGCAGAAATCAGAGCTTCCGGGAGCAATAAGTTCTCCATCCTCCATGGGCACTAGATCTCTTTAGGAAAAGCACCCCACAAAGAACTGTCTCTTCTCTCCTCCTCTCCATGCAGCCAGCCCCATACAGCCCTCAAGCCCAACCAAATCTGTACTCAAGAAACAAAACGCAGTTCTTCTGACTGTAACCAGGACCCCTCCAACAGTTTTACTAGACTCCTCCCTGGTCTCGCAGCCAATTTATCCTCTGCACTGCCACCACGAGCTTCCTGAAGCAGAGATGTTGTCATGGCACCCAGACAAGGAGCTCTTCCAGAAGCACGTGTGCACACTCACCCCTTCCTCTCTTTCACGTGCCTGCAAGGTCCTCCTTCCCTGCGACAAGGTGAACGACTATGGTGCTTTAAAGTGCAGCCAGAATAGCACGTCCTCTCTGTAACACCCACCCCCAGCTGCCACCTGGAATAGGAACTGTTCCTGCAAATGCTTCTCTATTGTGTTTTGTACACATTTCTACTACAGCTTTTACCACACTATATTAGAATCTGTAGCAGACACTAGGTTGGCTTGTCCATACTCCATTTCTAAAACTCCTGTCTGTCGCTACTATTGAAACTGTAAAAACAAAACAAAATTGATTTCCCACTTTCCCTCAGCCAGCTAATGACAAGGTCTGACTAATGAGATGTTGGAAGATGTCTCTGAGGAAGGTGGTTCTTCCTGAATAAATCAAACCTTCCCCGGGAGAAGGCTCTGGGCCCTTTCCTCTTCCCTCTTCTTTCAGACTGGAGCACAGACACAATGCCTGGAGCTGTAGCAGCTGACTAGGTGATCAAGAGGATGAAAGCCTGGGGATGGCAGAGCCAGAAGAAAAGCAATGGCATCCTGAGCATCTGCACCAGGTCTGGACGGGACCTTCAGATTCTCGTTCCAGGAGAAAAGTGAACCTCCATCTGTTGGAGCCAGCTTGAGTCGGTTTTCTACTTCTATTCCTAACCGAAAATTTCTGTCTATAAGACTGAGACCTTCAAGGGGAAGGACTGTTTCTTATTTATATTTATACCCTCAGTGCCTGGCAGAACGCCTGGCACTGATAAATATTCGAAGTTTTTTAATTGAACTGAATGTCGTTACTGTCTTCAAAATATCCCCATGACTCCTCGGCATACTGAGCAATCCATTCAGAGTGCTCATCTTGGCGTTCAGGGTCCTGCAGAGGCTCCTCTTTACCCATGCAAACTTATCTCCCCCCCCCCCCCCCGCCCACCACACAAAGTCCAGCCACAACAAGTGAGCACTCTTTCTGGGACAGACCCCATACTTTCCCCTATGTTCATGCCTTCATTCTCTTCCCCTCAATTGGGATGTTTGCCTCTCCATCTTCAGGCAGAACTTCTCTCTCTCTTCTCCATTACCGAACTTGGCTTACACTTACTTACAGCATCTACCTTGTCTAGGAGGTACCTGTTTATTTCACTATTTCCCACTAGAATGTGAGCCCCTTGAAGACGAGGACTGGCCTTAGCCTGATCTTTGCATTTCACACTGCACAGCATCACCCAGAGGTGTTCAATTCATGTTTTGTTAAATGGAACCAAACCAGTGTCAGAATGGCAGATGGGGAAGAGAAAAGATTGGAGCCAGACAGAACGGGTTTGAAACCCATATCACTGGGTAACCATGAGATGTTCATCCTTTTTGGGCCTCAATGATCTCATCTATAAAATGGGGACATTTATACTGATCCAGAACCTGGTATGCTGTAGATATTTGATAAATGTTAGGTAGAGGGAAGGACCAAGAGCAAAAGGCTTTGCGTCCCTCTCTTCCCCAATTTTTGTCTGAGCTGGTCCACTGATTATAAGAAGGGAAACTCCGACCCAACATTGGAAACTGAGAAGACGCCCACCCATATGGGATGAAACTTCCATGTCCCACCTACTGAAGACACAGGAAAGAGTGACATGGATTGTGCAGCTCACTGGCCTGCCCTTCTGCTGTTAGCTGCCAGCTTGTCCCATTCTTGGCACTTGGAGAAACACTGGCCAAATGCTGCAGACGCCCCTCTGTGTTCAAGGCATGGTCTGCCTGCCAGCCAACTCTTGTCATGCACATCCAGGAAGGGCCCACTTTCCTGCTTGGACCCTACCCAGGGGTCAGCCTGACCACTCATCCCTGCAGCCACCTACTATCCCTCCCGGGAACTCCTGGAAAGGGACTATCTTTGCCCAGCTTGCTGGGCTGAGGTTGACCACAGATCCCTCTGGTCCCCTCTAATGTGGGGGTGGGGGTTGGGGCAAGATGGGGAGAGGCATCTGCAAACCTTCTCCTGTCTGTGCTCTTGGGAATAGTCCCATAGACTGGCCTCTGGGCTATCTACATCCCCCCTACCCCGTCCCTGGCACACCCAAGGGGAAGCCTGCTTGACACGTGCTCCACCAACAGCACAGCGTCCACCGCCTGTGACTCTAGAGTGGGACCTACAACTAGCTGTGCGTAGGGGATGCCCCACCTGGGTAGAACGAACAACCACCTACCCAGCTCCTGGAGGGAGTTCCCATCACTTGGGAATCACGTGCCAGGCATTGTTCTAAGTGTTTGGATATGTCAACTCACTTCATCCTCATAGTAACCTTATGTGGGAGGTACTGTTTTTAATCACCACTTTTATAGAAACGAGAACTGAAGCACAGAGCACCTGCTCACAGAGCTTCCCAAACTACACAGCTAGGAAGACAGCAGGTGCACTGGCGCCAGAGTCCAGCTCTTAGCTACAATTTGATACTGAATAAATGACAAAACTCCAGGGACATAAAAAGAATTAGCTCTTCAAAGGAATCCAGCAGGATAATCAGACCAAATGGCCCAACCGCAAAATGCAGTTAACGCAGGGAAAAACAGGAGACATCGTGAAACAAAAGATTAATAGTGTTCTCGGGGAGATGCAAGATGATAACGTACTGATAAAAACAAAAGTGGACTGTCGAGAGCAATCCGAAAACAAGAAACGCAGCTTCCTTGAAATGAAAATGAAAACAACAACAAGATTTCCCAAATAAAGGGGAGAAATAACAAGATAAATACTGTTGAAAACAGAATTAATGAAAACACAAGATCACTGGAAGAATAAAAATAGGACAGAGGACTCTCAAATCACTAGAGGAAAAACAAAGCCAATTAAATCAAGTTAGCTAACAACAGGAAGAATTAAAGCTAAAAGAAAGCAATAAAGTAGCGTAACCTGTTTTGTTTGAAAAAAAGCATAATACATTTGATTAAAAGAAATGTATACAGCCCTGTACTCTTTTCACTTTCTTCAAATATACATGGAACATAAATAAGACAAAAATTCAAAAAGTAAAAAGGGCATACTGCAGTAAAAATAATAAAAAAGATCCTACAAAATCTATAACCACTTAGTAACTTCAAAAAAAATTTCTTAAATACTCAGGTTAAAGAGAAATCTAAACTGAAATTACAGACTATTTAGAAGTGAACTTCAAAGACAAGTGAGTATCATTTTGCCCATCAAACTGGTAAACACTGACGGGACTGACAACCAGTGATGCCATGTGGGCAGCAGGCTTGGGTGGATGTGTAAATTGCTGCCATATCCAGAGGGAGATTTGAGGTCATGTATCAAAATGGGCCGCCTAAGAATATATCCTAAGGAAATAATTGGACAACTGTTCAAAGATTCATGTATAAGGATGTTTACTGGAGTGAAAAACTGAAAATATTCACTTTATCAATAGGGGAGTAGTTAAAAAACGAATTCTCTTGTGCATACAAGAGAATTCCCTGTAGCCATCAGCCAGGATGAGGCCGATCTATATATATTGACAGAGCAAGACGATGATATACAATTAAATGGTAAAGCGAAAAGCAAGTTACTGAGCCCTGCAGAGAGATGATCTTCTGGAAACCATGCTTATTGCATTTGTTTTATGTGCATGTCGGCATACAAAACATCTAAAAGAATCAGTACAAATGGACCTCAATGGTTATCTCATGAGCGGTGTGTGGAAGAGAAGAGAGTAAGATTACGGGGACTTTTTTTTTTTTAAAGATTGGCACCTGAGCTAACAACCGTTGCCAATTGAGTTGAGTCTAGGTGGTAAGTATACAGAAGCTTGGTGTACTATTCTTTCAAGTTTTCTGTATATTTTACATATTGCATGTTATGAAACAAAAAATGGGGAAATGGAAGAAACCCCAGGATCCGAACCGGCGAAACCCCAGGCCGCCGAAGCAGAGTGCATGAACTTAACCACTCGGCCACGGGGTCAGCCCCTATGGGCACTTTTGATTACCACTTTACAGATTTCTTTATTGTTGGCATTTTGAATTTTTCAAAATGAGCATCTATTTTTTATATAGAAAAATTCTACAAAGATATTCCCATTTAAGAAATAATAAGTAAATCTTACTCTGAATAAGGACTCAAACACAAAAGGGGCTTTTTGTGTTTGTCTTAATTCAGTCTGATTTGGAATTCTCTTAACTTTGCTGCTAGTTATTCAAGTGAGGGGTGTGTCTGTGGGTGAGGGAGGGGGAGAGAGAGAGAGGAAGAGGGAAAAAGAGAGTGAGGGAGCGAGGGAGAGAGAGAACACACCTGAGCACAGA